>NC_052612.1:39105737-39453407 GCF_016545825.1 Eucalyptus grandis | reverse complement strand
GTACCACATCAATTCTCTAGTTTTATGACTTTTTCTAATACAGCTCATACGTCTATCTCAACAATCTTGCACTCATGTACAAGTTTAGTGTTATATTTGCTTTCCCTTAATTCAAGTATACTTTTGAATCAACATGTCACAACTTAATCTCCACTTTCCTTCATCACCGATTGTTTTCTCTAGACCATACCTTCGTCGAAGCGGAGGGTGCCATGCAAATGGTCCAGAGAGGACAGAGTTGCATGTAAATATCTACAAGATTTTATCCAAATTCTTTATTTGTGTTTTGTTCTAATAGATTTCATTTATGTTTTCAATTCTAGTGAAGTAAATGAGGCCATAGCCATCTGCAATGCCGCTCGAGCAGAATTGGATGGGGTTGCTGAAAGGATTTGACAAGTGGACATATTGGTGCTGCATACCATTGGACAGGCAAGGGCCTTCGTCCACTTCATTCCAACGTTCAATAATCGAGGCAATCTACAGCAAGTGGAAATATCAAACAATATCAATGAGCGCACTATGCATGCCATGCGCAGAGTCCTCTTCCCCTGTTTAGATATATATATATTTTTTTACTGCAGATATAATTTTGCTTATTAATTATTTATCATTCCTGATTTTGTAATTTGAATTTTTAAGTTACGGAATTAACTCTTTTGCGTTTTTACCCAATATGGGAAAGCGGCAAGGTCATGAATAATGAATGTTTTTGGTTTTTGTTTTAACTTTCCAAATGGCCAACATCTTTTAAACATAAGGGAGGTAGGTGGATCACGTGCTCTTTCAAACTCTACTTTATTTTTATGTTCTTTTCATCGCATTCAAAACGACCACAATAACCCAAACACAAGTGGCCAATATCGCTGCACTCTTACAGCAAGCTTACGATGCGTTCGCCGAAGCGGAGGGTGCCATGCAAATGGTCTAGAGAGGACAGCAGCGCATGTAAGTATCTACAAGACTTTAACCAAATTCTTTATTTGTGTTTTGCTCTAACATATTTCATTTATGTTTTCAGCTCTAGTGAAGTAAATGAGGCCATAACCATCTGCAATGTTGCTCGAGAAAAATTGGATGGGGTTATTGAAATGATCCGACAAGTGGATACGTTGATGCTGCATACCATTAGGCAGGCAAGGGCATTCATCCGCTCCATTCCAACGTTCAATAATCGAGGCAATCTACAACGAGTGAAAATATCGAACAATATTAGTGAGTACATTGTGCAGGCCATGTGCAGAGTCCTCTTCCCCTGTTTAGACTTTTTTTTTTTTTACTGCAGATATAATTTTGCTTATTAATTATTTGTCATTCCTGATTTTATAATTTGGATTTTTAAGTTATGGAATCGACTCTTTTGCGTTTTTACCTCAATATGGGAAAGCGGCAAGGCCATGTTTCTGGTTTTTGTTTTCAATTTACAAATGGCCAACATCTTTTAAACATAAGGGAGGTAGGTAGATCACGTGCTCTTTTAAACTCTGTTTTATTTATATGTTCTTTTAATCACATTCAAAACGACCACAACAATCAAAACACAAATGGCCAATATCGCTGCACTCTTACAGCAAGCTTACGATGCGTTCATCAAAGCGGAGGGTGCCATGCAAATGGTTCAGAGGGGACAGAGGCGCATGTAAGTTTTATCCAAATTCTTTATTTGTGTTTTGCTCTAACAGATTTCATTTATATTTTCAACTCTAATGAACTAAATGAGGCCACAATCATCTGCAATGTTGCTCAAGCAGAACTGGATGGGGTTGCTGAAATGATCCAACAAGTGGACACGTTGGTGCTGTATACCATTGGGCAAGCAAGGGCCTTCGTCCGATTCATTCCAACATTCAATAATTGAAGCAATCTACAGTGAGTGAAAATATCAAACAACATCAATGAGTGCACTGTGCAAGTCATGCGCAGAGTTCTCTTCCCTTGTTTAGACTTTTTTTTTTTTTTACGGCGGATATAATTTTGCTTATTAATTATTTATCGTTCCTGATTTTGTAATTTGAATTTTTAAGTTATGGAATCAACTCTTTTGCGTTTTTACCCAATATGGGAAAGTGGCAAGGCCACAAATAATGAATGTTTCTGGTTTTTGTTTTAACTTTACAAATTGCTAACATCTTTTAAACATGAGGGAGGTAGATGGATCACACGTTCTTTCAAACTCTTTTTTATTTATATGTTCTTTTGATCACATTCAAAACGATCACAACAACCTAGACACAAATTGTCAATATTGCTGCACTCTTATAACAAGCTTACAATGCGTTCGTCGAAGCGGAGGGTGCCATGCAAATGGTCCAGAGAGGATAGAGGCGCATGTAAGTATTTACAAGACTTTATCCAAATTCTTTATTTGTGTTTTGCTCTAAAAGATTTCATTTATGTTTTCAACTCTAGTGAAGTAAATAAGGCAACAACCATCTGCAATGCTGCTCGAGCAAAACTGGATGGGGTTGCTAAAATGATCCGACAAGTGGACACGTTCGTGCTGCATACCATTGGGCAGGCAAGGGTATTCGTCCGCTTCATTCCAACGTTTAATAATCGAGGCAATCTACAGCGAGTGGAAATATCAAACAACATCAGTGAGCGCACTATGTAGGCCATGCGCAGAGTCCTCTTCCCCTGTTTAGATTTTTTTTTTTTTTTACTGCGGATATAATTTTGCTTATTAATTATTTGTGGTTTTTGATTTTGTAATTTGGATTTCTAAGTTATGGAATCGACTCTTTTGCGTTTTTACCCAATATGGGAAAGCGGCAAGGCCACGGATAATGAAAGTTTCTGGTTTTTGTTTTAACTTTACAAATGACCAACATCTTTTAAACATGAGAGAGGTAGGTGGATCACGCGCTCTTTCAAACTCTTCTTTATTTATATGTTCTTTTGATCATATTCAAAATGACCACAACAACCTAAATACAAATGGCCAATATTGCTGCACTCTTACAGCAAGTTGACGATGCGTTCATCGAAGTGAAGGGTGTCATGCAAATGGTCCAAAGAAGACAGAGACGCATGTAAGTATCTACAAGACTTAATCCAAATTCTTTATTTGTGTTTTGCTCTAACAGATTTCATTTATATTTTCAGCTCTAGTGAAGTAAATGACGCCACAGCCATCTTCAATGCCGCTCGAGTAGAACTGGATGAGTTGCTGAAATGATCCGACAAGTGGACACGTTAGTGCTGCATACCATTACGCAAGCAAGGGTCTTCGTCCGCTTTATTCCAACGTTCAATAATTGAGGCAATTTACAGTAAGTGGAAATATCGAACAACATCAGAAAGCGCACTGTGCTGGTTATGCGCAGAGTCCTCTTCCCCTATTTAGAGTTTTTTTTTTTTTTTTTTTTTGCTGAATATAATTTTGTTTATTAATTATTTGTCGTTCCTGATTTTGTAATTTGTATTTTTAAGTTATAGAATTGACTCTTTTGCGTTTTTACCAAATATGGAAATGCAGCAAGGTTACGAATAATAAATGTTTCTGGTTTTTGTTTTAATTTTACAAATGGCCAACATCTTTTAAACATTAGGGAGGTAGGTGAATCACGCGCTCTTTCAAACTCTGCTTTATTTATATGTTCTTTTGATCATATTTAAAACGACCACAACAACCCAAACATAAGTGACCAATGTTGCTATACTCTTACAGCGAGCTTATGATGCGTTCGCCGAAGTGGAGGGTGCTATGCAAATGGTTCAGAGATGATAGAAGTGCATGTAAGTATCTATAAGACTATCCAAACTCTTTGTTTTGTGTTTTGCTCTAAAATATTTCATTTGTGTTTTCAGCTCTAGTGAAGTAAATGAGGCCACAACCATCTACAATGCCGTTTGAGCAGAACTGGATGGGGTTGCTGAAATGATCCAACAAGTGGACACGTTGGTGCTGCATACTATTAGGTAGGCAAGGGCCTTCGCCCTCTTCATTCTAACGTTCAATAATCGAGGCAATCTACAGCGAGTGAAAATATCAAACAACATCAGTGAGCACACTATGCAGGCTATGCGTAGAGTTCTCTTTCCTTATTTAGACTTATTATTTTTTACTACCGATATAATTTTAATTTAATAATTATTTGTCGTTTCTGATTTTGTAATTTGGATTTTTAAATTATGAAATCGACTCTTTTGCATTTTTACCCAATATGGGAAAGCGGCAAGGCCACAGATAATGAATGTTTCTAGTTTTTGTTTTCACTTTACGAATGACCAACATCTTTTAAATATGAGGGAGGTAGGTGGATCACGCGCTCTTTCAAACTCTGCTTTATTTATATGTTCTTTTGATCACATTCAAAACGACCACAAGAATCCAAACACAAATGGCCAATATCGTTGCACTCTTACAACAAGCTTACAATGTGTTCGCTGAAGCGGAGGGTGCCATACAAATGGTCCAAAGAGAACAGAGGCGCGTGTAAGTATCTACAAAACTTTATCCAAATTTTTTATTTGTGTTTTGTTCTAAGAGATTTCATTTATGTTTTTAGCTGTAATGAAGTTAATGAGGCCACAGCCATCTGCAATGCCGCTCGAGTAGAACTGGATGGGGTTATTGAAATGATTCGACAAGTGGACACGTTGGTGCTACATACCATTAGGCAGGTAAGGGCCTTCGTCCGCTTCATTCCAACGTTCGATAATTGAGGCAATCTACAACGAGTGAAAATATCGAACAATATCAATGAGCACACTGTGCAAGACATGCACAGAGTCCTCTTCCCCTGTTTATACTTTTTTTTTTTACTGCGGATATAATTTTGCTTATTAGTTATTTGTCGGTCCTGATTTTGTAATTTAGATTTTTAAGTTATGGAATTGACTCTTTTGCGTTTTTACACAATATGGGAAAGCGGCAAGGCCACGAATAATGAATGTTTCTGATTTTTATTTTAACTTTACAAATAGCCAACATCATTTAAATATGAGGGAGGTAGGTGGATCACGTGCTCCTCTGCTTTATTTATATGTTCTTTTGATCACCTTCAAAATGACCACAACAACCCAAACACAAATGGCCAATATCGCTGCACTCTTACAACAAGTTTACAATGTGTTCATTGAAGCGGATGGTGCCATGCAAATGGTTCAGAGAGGACAGAGGCACATGTAAGTATCTGCACGACTTTATCCAAATTCTTTATTTATATTTTGCTCTAACAGATTTCATTTATGTTTTCAGCTCTAGTGAAGTAAATAAGGCAACAACCATTTGCAATGCCGCTCGAGCAGAACTGGATGGGGTTGCTGAAATGATCCGACATGTGGACACGTTGGTGTTGTTTACCTTGGGGTGGCAAGGGCTTTCGTTCGCTTCATTCCAATATTCAATAATCGAGGCAATCTACAGCGAATGGAAATATCGAACACCATCAGCGAGCGCACTGTGCAGGTCATGTACAGAGTCCTCTTCCCTTGTTTAGACTTTTTTTTTTTTTACTGCGAATATAATTTTATTTGTTAATTATTTGTCGTTCCTAATTTTGTAATTTGGATTTTTAAGTATGAAATTGACTCTTTTGCATTTTTACTCAATATGGAAATGCAGCAAGGCTATGAATAATTAATGTTTTAACTTTACAAATGGCCAATATTTTTTAAACATGAGGGAGGTAGGTGAATCACGCGCTCTTTCAAACTCTGTTTTATTTATATGTTCTTTTGATCATATTCAAAATGACCACAACAACCCAAACACAAGTGGCCAATATCGTTGCACTCTTACAGTAAGCTTACGATGCGTTCGCCGAAGCGGAGGATGCCATACAAATGGTTTAGAGAGGACAGTGGTGCATATAAGTATCTACAAGACTTTAACTAAATTCTTTATTTGTGTTTTGCTCGAATAGATTTCATTTATATTTTCAGCTCTAATGAAGTAAATGAGGCCACAGTCATCTGAAATGCTGCTCGAGTAGAACTGGATGGGATTGTTGAAATGATCCGACAAGTGGACACGTTGGTGCTGCATACCACTGGGCAAGCAATGATCTGTCCTATTCATTCCAACGTTCAATAATCGAGGTAATCTATAACGAGTGGAAATATCGAACAACATCAGTAAGCGCACTATGCAGGCCATGTGTAGAGTTTTCTACCCTTATTTAGATTTATTATTTTTTACTGCGGATATAATTTTGGTTATTAATTATTTGTCAATCCTGATTTTGTAATTTGGATTTTTAAGTTATGGAATCGACTCTTTTGCGTTTTTACCTAACATGGGAAAGCGGCAAGGCCACGAATAATGAATGTTTCTGGTTTTTGTTTTCACTTTACGAATGGCCAACATCTTTTAAACATGAGGGAAGTAGGTGGATCACGCGCTCTTTCAAACTCTGTTTTATTTATATGTTCTATTGATCACATTCAAAATGACCACAACAACCCAAACACAAATAGCCAATATCGCTGCACTCTTACAGCAATCTTACTATGCATTCGCCGAAGTGGAAATTTAAATTGTTTAGAGAGGACAGAGGCACATGTAAATATCTACAAGACTTTATCTAAATTCTTTATTTGTGTTTTACTCTAAGAGATTTCATTTATATTTTTAACTTTAGTGAAGTAAATGAGGCCACAGCCATCTGCAATGCCGCTCGAGTAGAACTGGATGGGGTTGCTGAAATGATCCGACAAGTGGACACGTTGGTGCTACATACAATTAAGCAAGCAAGGGCCTTCGTCCACTTCATTCCAACGTTCAATAATCAAAGCAATCTACAATGAGTGAAAATTTCGAACAACATCAGTGAGCATACTGTGCAGGCCATGCATAGAGTCTTCTTCCCCTATTTAAACTTTTTTTTTTACTGCGAAAATAATTTTGTTTGTTAATTATTTGTCGTTCCTAATTTTGTAATTTGGATTTTTAAGTTATGGAATCGATTATTTTACGTTTTTACCCAATATGGGAAAGCGGCAAGGCCACGAATAATGAATGTTTCTGGTTTTTATTTTAACTTTATAAATGGCCAACATCTTTTAAATATGAGGGAGGTAAGTGGATCACGCTCTCTTTCAAATTCTGCTTTATTTTTTTATTTTTTATTTTATTTTTTGTGACCCAGGAACCTCCGTACGCCGCTTCGCGGCGAGAGTAAACCCTAGGGTGGACTGGGCCACCACCACAGACCCAACCACAAGTAAATCGTGCATTTTGCATTGAAGCAACGCGGACGCGGAGTCTCGAACCTTTCCCCCTGCGGATGGGATACCAAGCCTTAACCATCGCGGCCACCGCGGGCGGTAGTCAAACTCTGCTTTATTTATATGTTTTTTTGATCACATTCAAAACGACCACAACAACCCAAACACAAATGACCAATATTACTATACTCTTACAGCAAGCTTACGATGCGTTCATCGAAGCGGAGGGTGCCATGCAAATGGTTCAGAGAGGACAAATGCGCATGTAAGTATTTACAATATTTTATCCAAATTCTTTATTTGTGTTTTGCTCTAACAGATTTCATGTATGTTTTCAGCTCTAGTGAAGTAAATGAGGCAACAACCATCTGCAATACCGCTCGAGTAGAACTGGATGGGTTGCTGAAATGATCCAACAAGTGGACACGTTGGTGCTACATACTATTGGGCAGGCAAGGGCCTTTGTCCGCGTCATTCCAACGTTCAATAATCGAGGCAATCTACAGCAAGTGGAAATATCGAATATCATTAGTGAGCGCACTATGTAGGCTCAACCATCGGCCCGAAGTAGACGGGCGAGTCATGTGACATCCCGATTTTCCAAGACTATTTTCAATAAATTGAGACGGGCATTTCGTTGGCACGCATATAGTTTTTTCCCTTGAGTCGGCCACTCATGTGAAAACTAGTCTATCAGGTGAAGCAGTTAAGAGTTTCTAATGCATCAAACTCGAGAATTTGACTAGGAAGCGACCTTTCGACGAGCTAATTTGCAAGGGTCATTACGGTACAAATAAAAATCGAATAGAGATCGGAGATAGGTTGACTCGACAAAGGCATGTGATCGAGTGTGGGTGATTCCACCAGATCGCACAATTCTTGTTGATCGGCACTGGACCGACTTTTCTGTTGATTGGGTACCCTGTGTTCATATTTGAAATCTTGAGATTACCTCGACAACCGAAAGTCGTCAATGTTTCAAAGATGTACATTGTGGCTTGAGATGATCAACCACAGGTCAAATGCAAGAAAATTTCCTAAAGGCTACCCGGTAGGTTGGACCGCGCTAGTATCGTGCCAAAGTGAAATTAACCGTGGAGTTGAAATCGAATTCAGAAATTGGAAGTCTAGGTGTGTCACAAATCATTTTAGGAGTATTGACTCATATTTGGAAGATTTTTCATGTAAGCCGAATTTTTCAGCAAAATAATCAGAGAATGGCTAATTTGGCTCGAGAAATTAGTAGGCCCGTCTTTGGTCGCGCTTTTGGGACTTGAGTTGATTCTATGGACAAGTGAAGATGTGAATTGAAATGTGGTAACATTGGATTAATTTTACGGACTTTAATTGGACTCAATTGGAAGAGAATCGAGTGGAATTGAAGAAATTGTTGCACAAAGTTTTATGCGGCGGAAAATGAAATTGGACCCATTGAAATAGGTTGTAGAGGAAATGAGTTAGTGGAAGATAACATGGGATGATGTCATGGTGGTTGGGCCAAAGAGAATGAGATTTGGACAAGTGGAGGGTGGATATTGGCTCTTGGAAAGGCACCCATCAACATCATCTTCAAGCTTGGGACTTTGGAGAAGAGAGAAGGGGAGCTTCGACCGGAAGCTAGCCGAGCCCGACGCCGCCCTCTTCGCCCGCTCGCACGCCCGTTCGCCGGAGCTTGTCGTCGCAGTCGCCGTTCGCCCGCACGCCCGTCGCCGTGCCCGCTAGTCATCGCACCGCCTTCTCGCTCCGCTCGCCCGCGCCAACCCGTCACCACCGTCGTCCAGAGCTGCGTCCAGTGTTGCCGGCTGCCGTTCGCCGTCGCCAAGGTCGCGAGTCCCTTTGCAGCCGTCGAGACCAGGCTGGCGCCACCGCCGGTTCTCCTTCGCTCAATCGATGGATCCGCTCCCTCTCGGCCCCAAGACATCAACCAAGAAAATTGGTATAGCAGCGGATGTTTGGCCCGTTTTGGCCCCCTTCCCGAGCCCGGATGCTCGGCCCGCCTTGAGGAAAGTCGATCATCGCGTCGTCCCCGTCGTTTTGGTCCGCTCGGTTCGCTAATCCGGTTAGTTTAGCTCACTAAACCTTGATTAGAGGGTTAATGATGCTGTATGTGTGTTTAGTTTATGTTAAGTGTTATTAGATGGTTAGTTTAATTTAGTTAAGAGTAGATTATATTAATGTGCTTGATTAACTTAAAGTTGGTTTAATTTAAGGCTAAATGAATGCTTATATTAATATAAGCTTTGATGTGACATAAATGAATTTACTTTTGATTTATTTAAATATCTCGAAATTATTAAATAATTAAATAATATATTATTATTCGAAATTATTAAAATATTATTATTTAATTATTTTCGGAATAAATATAATTATTTATTAAATTAGAAAATTTTGTCAAGACCCTAAATTCTCAGAATTTCGTGCCAATGTTTTCTTTGTGTAGTCAGATTTTGAAATTGATGATTGGATATTATAAATTGAGTGTGGATCGTGAAAAATATGGATATTATTATTTAATTAATTTTCGGAATAAATTTAATTATTTAATAAATTTCGAAAATTATTTCAGGATCTTATTCTCTCAGAATTTCGTGCCAATCGCTGCTGTGTATTTAGAATTTGAATTTGATGATTGATTGTGGCAAATTGAGTGTTGATTGTGATAAATAGGGATTTTATTCATAAAAACCCAAGTGTCGGGTTTTGATGCAAAAATTGGATTTTAATGATTATATTAAATAGTGGGGTTTGAAAAATTGAGATATTGGCTTTTTGATTTGAAATAAGCGTGTCCCCACACACGTGAATAATTTATGGAATATTTTTAATATGAAGAAAAATAGCCGGGATCACTATTTTAAGTGGAAGCATTGATTGAAATATAAAGTGTCCTGGGGTCGAGTATGATTTGGCTGTGTGATAATTAAGAGGAATCGTCTTGGGCTGTTGAGCCAGACTTGCCCCTATATGGGATGCCCACGATGCGTTGCGGGTCTTGATTGATTACGGGCCCATGCTCCTTCGAGAACGCCGTCGATGTATTGGAAGCCGCGCTCCAAGGTGGGAGGCGATGCCGGCTATATGCCAGTAGATAGTCGAACAGCGAGTAGGCTATGCCCTTGTGTGGCAATTAATAACAATTGGAATGCATGTTGAGTGTGGTTGATGTGCCAGATTATGGGACGGAATTGTGTGGCATGGAATGGGACGTGTCATAACGATTTAGTCTTAAAATCAGGACCCCCGCGGTTGTTGGTTATATGAAAGAGAATGCGTTTCAGTTGTTTAAGTTCCTATTACTATCTATGATTGAGTGATTTGAATTGCGCTAACTTGTAGGAAGGAACTGAGGCGAGGTAAGTCTTATGTGTGATGTGGCTAGGCCACCCGGGGTGTATTTTCTTTCTAATAGGGGTTTAGGTGGTTGAACTCGCTGAGACATTGTCTCATCCCGGTTTGGGGATTAAAATTTCAGGTCCCTGGTGGACGGAGCGGCTAGATAGCTTTGGTTGACCTTGAGGAGTTGCAGAGGTGAAGTCATGAGGATTGGAGAATGTGTCCGACTTGTAGGTCGTAGGACAATTCATTTTTAAGAGCCGGTCTTTTGTAGACTTTTGGCTGTAGGCTTCTGTTTGTAATTCTGTTGAATTGTGAAAATGTTATGTTGTGGTTTTGCTTCCTGCTTTTCTATCCCGTATTTCATTATCAGGGGTTTTATAATACGTTCCGCTTGCGCAATAATAAATGAATGGGGTCGGCGACACTACCTGGAATGTCGCACTTGCATGACCATGGTGGGATGTTTACGCGCTCGAGGTTCGGGGCGTGACAAGTGAAGTGGACCGAGTGTGGGAATGAATCCCTACTCGGGATTTCATAATGTGGGTCATGAAATTGGATCGAGCAGTTCGGGTCCGAGCGCAAAACCCTACTCAAATCTCACGCCCGGATTTTTTCCGTACCAAATCCTCGCTAGTGGCCAGCCGGAACCCGGCAACCTCTTTACACAACAAATGACGATAGACCGAAACTAAAACTCATCGGTCAACAGTTAACTAGTGCTGAAAATTATTCGAGCTGGTCGCGAGAGTTCCGAGGAGTAGTGGTAATGAAGGATAAGGAGGTTTTCATTGACGGAACGTTTTCGATTCCGTTCAACGAGCGAATGGCACGACTTTGGAAGAGATGCAACCAACTAGTCAAAACATGGTTTGGGAATTGCATCGCATCCGAAGTTGCGACTAGACTTCACTCGATGGAGGATTCGAAAAAAAATGTGGGAAAATGATCTCAGATTTAAAACAAGGGAACATAATTGTTGCAACCATTTACAACAAGCTTTCGACTCTTTGGAACAAATTAGAAGTAGCCGAAGAAAGATTTGACTGGCCCGATCACATTCTACAACAATACAAGAGCATGCGGGAAAGGGAGAAGGTGACGAGGTTTCTCCTCATCCTAAATGAGACTTACCTCTCATTCTACTCCAAGATCTTGACCATGGAGCCCATGCCGAGCCTTGACCACATCTATCAACTCGCTATTCAAGAAGAGAGTCAACATAGGATAGTGGACCACGGGAAGGGAGGAGATGGAATGGTCCTGGCGACAAGGAGCCATCTTTGCTATTCGCAGAGGAGCACGGGAGCAGAGGAAGAGAGGCGTATCTAGGGTTCCCCGACGAAAACCCTAGATGTTTCAAGAAAACCACCGACAGTCCCAATTTCATTGAACAATCGAACGGCCCATGTTTGCTTCTGGCAGGAACTGGATCCGACGGTCCACGGAGCATCAATCTCGCTGAATCGGATGTTCCACGAGGAGTGAATTTCCATGGGCCGGATTGCTCATGTGGTAGTTTCTTTGGTGGATCGGACGACCCATATGGCCCAACTTTGTCCCAACTCTGGCCCAAGTTTTTTAGCCCACAAATAGGCCCTCCTCAGCTGCAAAAAATAATGGCCAAAAAGGGAAAGATAAATTGTATTGTGATTATTTTAAGCACCCGCACCATACAATTGAAAACTGCTGGAAATTACATGAAAACCAGGAGAAAAGGAAAAATGGAAATTTTCAATAGTTTTTCAAGTTTTTGGCCAACCAATGGGGAAATCAATTACCCATGAACAATATCAGGAGCTAATGGAAGCATTAAGGAAATTGGATGCTTCTGATAAGACTGGAAGCTTCACAGGTACATCATACTCTCTGATGAACTCAATTTCGAAGGATGCATGGATTATTGATTCAGGTGCTAGTGACCATATAGTTTGTGATAATGTTTTCTTTTCCACTATTAAGAAGTTACTCTTTCCCATATCAGTACAACTTCCAAATGGAAACATCACACAAATTACCATGTCTAGCACTATGAATCTTAGTTCTCTCATTACACTTCGAAATGTGCTTTATGTCCCTGATTTTCATTTCAACCTCATATCATTTTCTCGAGTTTGTGAAGAAAATTCATGTTGCATCTTATTTCATTCTGATAAATGTTTTTTTTTTCCAGGCCATTTCGACTAGCAAACTGATGAGCTTGGGTAGAGTCGATCAGGGGCTGTATTTTTAGATGGATTTTTCGCACAGTTTTAAATTACCTCCTGTTGAATTCAATAAATCATTGTGTAACACTACTACCAATTATAAGAATTTTCTTAATAATCAAAGATTTGGTCATATTACATTGTTTCCTTGTCCTCAGTGCCCTATCTGTCCTATGGCAAAACAAACATGTGCTCCTTTCCAAAATAGTACTTCTCAAGCAGACGATATTTTTTCACTAATCCATGTTGATGTTTGAGGGCCTTATCATACTTTGAATCATGATGGCTCTCAGTTTTTTCTCACAATCGTAGATGATTTCTCCCATGCAGCCAAAGAGTACTTGTTCTTGGACTGAAACCCCGAGCCAGAGTACTTGTTGAGAGAGAGGGTGAGAAGATGACCACCTTGGGAGATCTTGGCTTGCTGGTCGCCCCAAGTGAGGTCGAAGTCCCGGTAGAAATTGCCGGCTTGAGCCCCCATCGTCACAAGAGAGCTCAGGACCAGAGCGACCACTTCTAGAACCGCCTTCATTTTTCAAAACTCTCTACAAGAAGGAAGAGAAGAAGCTCGAAGCAGATGGCTTTTGCGAGTGATGAATTTGTTGGATGCATGGGAAGGAGCTATTTACACAAGTTAATCGGTGTTTTTTAGTTTTTAAAGAGAGGTTTAACTCTAGAGAGAGAGAGAAAGAAACTTCTTCCAGCTGTAGACAGAGGATATGAATGCTTATAAAATGACGGGGTTGCTATTTGGATATTGCGCGACTGGTTAATGAGGTAGAGCCAAGTTCTTATGTCATTTGCACTTGCCGGGAAGCTCCGTGGAGAGCCTAGCTTAATAAATTATATTAAATTCACGCAATTTAACGACATTTTCAGGCACTTGCACCCTCAAAATGGGGTCCATCTCTTGAATATATATGAGAATCAAGTGCCTATCTTGTCGGCAAAGGTTGGTTTGACTTTCGATGGGTTTTCAAACAATTCCGACGGCATCCTCATTACTGCAGTTTGCCCATTCATTAGGTGCGCCCTATTCTCCTTGGCTCATTGAACTCGTCACGGTGAGTTCGCCCGGTTTGGAAATAGGGGATACGTTTAACAGGCCGCACTAAAATAGGACTCAGATATTTAAACATCAACAACGGAAGCCTTCTGATATTCGCCCACATGAAATTTTATGACATCTTTAACTCTCGAGAATAGTTGACCAGAATCATTATCGGTGTGTAGGAGCAAGATGAATTACCATTTTGTGCAGAGCTCCTAATCATGCATCTATCTTCTTTATCGTTTTCCGTTTGAGTTATCCTTGGATATGCGCGCATGACAGGCTGACAAATTACAGCTATGCTTTGCTTCGGTCAACGCAGCTGCCAGATCATGCAACCCGCACGTGTCATAAAATAATGTCTTCTTCCCCATGTTTTGAGCCGCATTTGCTCCTGCCCAGGGGGACAAAAACGAAAGCGACAAGACGTAGGAAACTCTCTCTCCCTCTCGATCGAAAATTTCGGCCTGGTTATCGAGGAGGATATCTCAACACCTATGTGCATAGACCTTAGAAAGTGTTGATACTCTTTGGAAACCTTTATATCATATTAGACAATATGACATTTTTCGATATTTGATCAACACGTATCTAGTCAAATCTCATGACATTTTTCAACACTCAAGTTTGAAAATTTAATATAAATGTTCGAAATTTTGATATGTGATTTCAATTAGGGATGTCCAAAAAATCTGGCCTAACCCAACTCAAACCCAACCTGAACATGAAACAAGTATAATACATATTTTGAGCCTTGATATTATTTGGGTAACAGATAAAAACAAGCAAATAAATATATTTTGGGTCAAGTCAGGGTTGAAACATTGTTCGACCCCGGAACACATTAACTCTAAAGTTCCAAACAAGGCAACAAACAAAAACACGTTCTCATCTTTACCCAAGGCCAAACACATACCCTGGTCGACTTTGTCTTCTTCTCCGACGACTGCGCCTTCTCCTTGTCGTTGACTCCACCATTGTCCACGACTGCATCTTCTCGTCGATTCTGCTGTTGCCTTCTTCTTTGCTCCTCGCATTCTAGGGTTTCACTTCGTGGTAGGATCTCCAACGGAGCTTTCGTCGCCTGCACTCACGACTGTCGGTTCGAGATCTGCGGCCACTACTACGCTCCCTCTCTCCTCTGCCTGCACTGTCGGCGCCCGATTGTGGCTGCCCATCTCGGCCGGCGATAGGCGACTCAGTCTCGTGACTCACAAGCTCGCGTTCGTCACAAGAGTGATCGATTCCACTCAGCCCGCGTCGCAAGACGATTATCCCCAACGATGAGTTCTCTCTAGCCAAGGTTTTGCTTTTTCCCCTTCCTCTTTGTATTTTCCATTTCGGGCTTCGATTTTGACTAATTTTCATGAGCTTCGCATTCTTGCATGTGAAGTGGGCTTGGGTTTCTTGTCTGTCCGAAGTCAAAGTTTGATTGTCTTCACGGTTGTTGATTTTCTTACACGCCAGATTTCTTCTCTCTTTTCTCCTTTTTTCTCGTTTGGGTTTCCAGATTGTTGAGTTGTTGTCTATGTCTTTTCTTTCCATAGTGCTTATTTGATCTTGCAAAGCACCAAGAAAGAGAAAAGGCGAAGATATGAGATTCTGCTGTAGTTTCTCTAAGTTGGGCTTTGTTTACTTTCACACATTCTTTAAGTCCACGTCCACCGCACTACTCTTGCATGGAAGATGGCTCGAAAGAAAAGAGAGCTGCTTAAATTTTGAAGGAAAAAAGTCAATTTGTTTGCTTTTGTTATTAGTTATAGACTATGTAGATGAGAACACTGTATTTTCTTGCTCTTTTTAATGTGCAATCAGTGCATTGACACCAGCCAATCTATGTCAAATCCATGCGGCACCGCCATTCCAATTGATTTCATGTTTGATGCTGGATAGTGGATAGTTAGTTGTAGGGTTTTATAGTGGGAGATGATAGGTTATTAAACACATAGATTGCAATGCTATAATGGCTACGAAGGAGGCCTTTCAAGTATGCTGCTTCAATTTCAGTTTTTGGTTTCTTCTTTCTCTTTTTTTCCTGTCAAGTCAGCTGATAGGGGGTTGTTGTTTGCAGGATCAGGAACTTCTTGATTGTTCTTAACAGCATCCAGAAAGGCAATCCAATGCTAAGTAAATTTTATCTGTCAGGTCTACATATGTGCATTTTAAGCGAGCTGTTGTGAGATAATTTTAGCTGTCTCATCAGTAACGTTATGCATCCCAAGTTTATGTAGTCACGGTTGCTGGTGTCTTTGTTTTATCTGGATCTGCTGAATAAATACACCCACCTCACTGATAAATAGTATTTATTAAATACACCCATTTATTAGTAATCCAAGTTTAGTTATTTATGAACTACAAGAGTACTTGGGCTTAACTTGGATCTTAGAGAACGTTGCAGTGATATGGAAATGTTATGATAATTTGATACTTAAGACAATGCTCATCTTAGGCTTACTTTGTTTTACTTTTGCTCAAACAATATACATTTATTTGCCTTTGTTGGCTTATGTATCATAGAAGAAAGCATCTGACTCCCTAACTTACTAATAATAAATGTAACATTTTGTCAAATCCAGTTAGTGTTAGTTTACAACTAACCAGGACCCTGTGACTTAGATGTTTTTGATATTAAAGATGGATAATGTTTCATTGTTTTCTAAAGTTAGCAGTTGGGGCCTGGCAAAAGGAAGAGAAGCGCATGAAGCAACACCAGGAAGAATTGAAGTTGAAGCAGATGAAGAATTCAGACACGCCTTCTTCGTCTGCAGAGAGGATAAGGAAAACTCAAGCTCAAATGGAGACACCTTATCTTGTGCTTAGTGATCATGTTAAGCCAGGCATGTTTTCCTGTGTTAAAAAATCAAGTTGCTATTTCATTATTCACTGGCAATTAAGTACATAGCATTTAAGATTAACCTGACTTTATGAGATGTCAATGTGGAGTGTCTTGTTCTAACCAAAGTGCTCGACTGTCTTTTTGCTTTGCTCCTTCAGATTTTCTACTTATCCTAAATTCCTCGTAGCCTGGGCTCTGTCAAGGATACATTTCTGTTTGCATATATACAGCTTCATAGATCATTGCCTAGACGACTCTTTTTGGATTATATTTCCCCAGGCAATGGTGTTGGGGACCCCAAACCTAGGCGTGCCACCTGAAAGATAAAGTCATGGTAATAGATAGAGATCTCGATGTGTACTCATTAGTGAAGACGGATTCGTTGATCGGCACCGATTTTGATTTGAAGAAATCTCAAATCTGCAACCTTTGGAGTTTGTTTTGTTTTGAAATTATTTGGGATTTGTCTTGATTTGCTGTTAGACTAGGATATTTTTCTATTGTATTTTCGTGGAAATAAATGAAAATTTGACCCCAAAGAAAAAAAAAAAAACAAACACAAAACAAAAGCCGATCTAGAGATCCCATTAGCAAAAATATATTTCTCAGAATATTTCTTTTTGTGTAATATAATTTGTACAATTTTAATCGTTATAGACGTTTAAAAAAGATATCGCTGATTTGAAAAGATATCGAATGGGAAGCGGTTTCTCGGAATATTCCCTAAAATCTGAGGAGGAACGAGAAGAAAAAAAGGAGATTTAAAGACGGGCTTTTGCCAAAATGAAGGCGAACTAATGCCGGCGTCTATGGATTCTCCATCTCCAAAGAGGCTTCGCTCTAAAAATGAAGACGAATCTGCCGACAAGGTAAAGAATTTTGGTGCATAAAATTTCGTTTTTGACCTTGGAACTAGTCGTAAGAGACGCCTCAGATAATCATTGTGATTTTTCTCACCTTCTTTGTTTTTCTTTCGGTGAATCTCAATCCAAAGGATCGGATTAGCTGTTTGCCCGATGATGTTGTAGGCTCTATATTATCCCTTTTGAGATCTAGAGAAGCACAGGCGACTTGTCTTCTTTCCAGAAGATGGAGGCATTTGTCTACTTGTCAGGTCACCAACCTTGATTTCGACTGGTCTGACTTGTTGGACGAGATGAAAGGTAACCCTGAGTTGGCAGAAAAGGAGAGGGCAAGATACGTGGCATGGGTGGACAATGTCTTGCATCGTCACAGCGAAGGATTCCATTTGCGTAGATTTGCGTTATACTTTGACCTGAATATCTCGTATAAGTCTCACATCGACCGGTGGATTCGTTTTGCATTGACAAAACGAGTTAAAATTCTCAAACTAGATTTCGAGCCCGTGTGTGTGAAGGATTTGAGGCGTGATTGTGACCCTAGTCGCTTGCCATATCCATTGGGGCATGAGATACTAATGGATGTTGATATAGGGTGCTCACGACGAGCTCCGGGTCAAAGTAATTTTGGCTGGAACTCTTCTAGTTCTTGGCATGTTGAATTTAAGTATCTCGAAGAGCTCTACTTGAATCGAGTAAGTGTGGAGGAAGAACTCATTGAGCAACTACTTGCCAATTGTCCGGTTCTAGAGCGATTGGTTTTGGAGCATTCTCCTACTTTGAATAGGTTGAGAGTCTCTGGCCAATCACTGAAGCTGAAGCACTTGTGCATAGCATATTGTAAGGATCTTGATCGCGTCGAGATTTATGACACGGGCCTTGTGTCCTTCACTTTCATGGGATGTGAAATTCCTGTGTTTGGACAAGCTCCCGCAACTATCTGATGTGTTTATTAGGAAATCTCATTCGGTGCTTGTGCATAGGACCTTGTCTCAGCTTTCGAATCTTTTTTGTTTGCAAATTCTCAAACTTCAATTTTCTGATTCACCCAATGTAAGAGCACCGACTTTTTTCGTAAAGTTTCGTAAGTTATTTAATTTTTATAATCTGCGTTGCCCATGATTCTCTCTCTGTCTATATGTAGGAAGACCTGCATATTTCTCAACTGCCTAAATTAACAAATGTCAAGCTATTGGAATTGAGAGTCTTTGGAAAAAGAGGTGCCAGCCTACTTCCATTGACTCCCGTGATCGAGGCATGTCCCTGCTTGCAGAGTTTTGTGTTTGAGGTGGGTTTTCGATCTCATTCAAGTCTTCACCTATTTAGGCATTAGACTGATATAGTAGGATGGAATATGATAAACCAAGCCATCTACTTTTGGGTGAGTTGTCGGGACATCATGTGATTAATATATGCATGGCGTGATAATTCTCATAATTCCATTGTAAGTCACGGTTCTTTCTTCCACTGGCATTCTCCCAATCTTGTGGTAATTAATAATATACAGCATTCTTCTTTTGCCACAGATGATCTTGCCATGGAAGATGCTATGCACACACAGAGAACCAAAAAGAGTTGTTGGACCTCCCCATCAGCACTTAAAGGAGGTTGAATTTCACAATTATTATGGTCAACCTTGCAAGCTTGAGCTAGTGAATTACCTTATTGACAATGCCATTGCTCTTGAGAAGTTAGTGGTAAATCCTTGTGACGAAGAATACTTCTCAGACTTGGACAAGTTGAAAAAAGTGATGGAACCTAGAGAACGTGCTCTGCAACAGCTCAATGGAAAGTTATCTTCAAGAATTGAGCTGGTGATTAATTAACAAAACCAGAGCCTCATTCACTTGAGCTGGTGATTAATTAACAAAACCAGAGCCTCATTCACTTGGCATCCATAGTATCGTCATGGTTGACTATTATTCTACATTTTAATCCTCTTCCCCTGTTTAGATTTATTTTTTTCCGGTGCGGATATAATTTTGCTTATTAATTATTTGTCGTTCCTGATTTTGTAATTTGGATTTTTTATGGAATCGACTCTTTTGCTTTTTTACCCAACATGGGAAAGCGGCAAGGTCACTAATAATGCATGTTTCTGCATGTTTCTGGTTTTTCTTTTTACTTTACCCAACATGTCACGAATAATGCATGTTTTTTTTATTTTATTTTGAGTTTTGGTTTCCATTCTAGTTGAGTGGCCAACAACCCAACATTAGGATGTTTCTGCTTTCCATTCTAATTGAATGGCCAACATCAAAACATGAGGTAGGTAGGTAGATCACGCGTTTTTTCAAAATCTGCTCTATTTATATGTTGTTTTGATCACATTCAAAATGACCATAACAAGCCAAACACAAATGGCCAATCTCGCTGTACAAGCTTATAAATAATGCATGTTTCTGGTTTTTATTTTGAGTTTACCCAATTTTCTGGTTTCCATTCTAATTGAATGGCCAACATCAAAACATGAGGTAGGTAGGTAGATTAAGCGCTTTTTCAAAATCTGTTCTTGTTTTGATCACATTCAAAACGATCATAATAAGCCAAACACAAATGGCCAATCTTGCTGCACTCTTCCAACAAGCTGGATGGGTGGGGTTGTCTTCCAACAAGAGGACACGTTAGTGCTGCATACCATTGGGCGAGCAAGGGCCCTAATGAAGAATCAGGCCATGAAGAATCGAGGCCACAACGCCATCTGCAAATATCGAGCAACAGAACTGGATGGACTGGGGTTGCCGAAATCATTCCCATGAGGACATTTGTTAGTTGCTACATACCATTGAGCGGACTGTGCAGGCTTCGTCCGCTTCATTCCCATGTTCGATAATCGAGGCAACGTACAACGTTCTGCAAATATCGAGCAACATCAGTGAGCGGACTGTGCAGGCCATGCACAGAGTTCTCCGCGATGGGGGCCACTTCATTCCCATGTTCGATAATCGAGGCAACCTACAGCGTCTGCAAATATTGAGCAACATTTGCTGCACAGTGGGCAGCCAGTTGTTCTTGCTACCGCCGGCACCGGAGCCGGACCGGAGCCTCCACAGGTGCCACCGCCACCGCCTCCACAGGACGATAATGCGGCAGACAAGGAGGAGGCGGCGAACTAGGCGGTGCCCAGTAGATTTCTCCAGGGAGTCCAGCGATTGCCAGCTTTAATAGATTGTCTGAGTCTTTATTTTTCTTCTGTTTTAGGCCTCCCTCAAAAACTTTAATAGGAATTTCTCTCTATAAAATATTTAGTTGTCGTTTTCGACGAGGGTGTCTCATCACGGTACGTGGTAACAGATTGAGTAGTGCTTTCATGCACGGGTTTTGCTTCCAATCGGTAGATAGACTTGGCCAGATGCGTTGAAAATAAAGCCCTCTTGGCTCATTTCAGTGTGCACATTTCCAGCGCTTCCTTCATGGCCTCCCTCCCTCAGGATCCGCAACTCCTGAGGAAGGGAGGCAACTCCTTTAAATCTAAAGTAAGCTCTTTTGTCCTTAAGAAAACATGCTTGTTATATTGAAATAAAATAAACAAATAGTCAGCTTGATGTTACCGACACATTTGGTTGATTAGAGGATGGTCTGTGATTTAATCCCATCAGGATCGCCGACCACATTTGACTTTTATCAAAAAGGTCATCATTTCGTGAAACACGATATTATTGGTTGATTATTTTTGTACCGGAGTACAGGTAGCAATTTAGTCATTTTTACGTAATCTCAAAAAACCAGCTTAATCTCGCTACACATGACTTTCTTTCTGCCGTATCTCTTCTTCACGTAGATTTTTCGCAGTCTAAAGCATGAATAGATTAGTCCAGACTTCTAAGTCTTTCTACTGGAAAGACACCTATTGTTTATACAAGGCATCATCACTCGTTCATCTCCCGTAAGAGGATTCCTTCTTCCTGCTACCACTCGAAACAACCGACCTTACTTACACGCAACCCGGTCGGATGATTCCTTCTCGCTCCGCCGCTCCTTTACGGAGCCTCCTCCTCCTCCTTCAAGTACCCCGTTGCTAACTTTCA
Source organism: Eucalyptus grandis (assembly GCF_016545825.1). NCBI lineage: Eukaryota > Viridiplantae > Streptophyta > Magnoliopsida > Myrtales > Myrtaceae > Eucalyptus > Eucalyptus grandis. The sequence goes on along the minus strand of NC_052612.1, from coordinate 39,431,913 downwards.
CCAATTCTGGAATGGACCTTCATCGGTCAGTGTTCCTACCACACGGACTGCCAGTAAACCTGATGGTATCAAGGCCGTGCTTTACGGATTAAACTCAGGACCATGTTTCTTATGTGGCTTCATGTGCGTTGATGGCGGTAGCTGCTATTTTGGCCTGCTTTATCTCCAACCGTTACCCAGGACATGAAAAACATCAATCCAGAATTAATTTGGTTCGTCAGTCGTAAACCATATGAAGGACACTGCCCAAATGCTACTCACTGGGGAGGGCATCTGAAGCTTTATGTTTATGACGAGAACTTCAATAGTTGAAAGGTGATGGATCTTAACCAAATTGAAGATTGCAATCATCTAGATATGGCATTTTTTCATATGGCCCTCGGTGTCCAAGAGAGACGAAGGAAATTGAAGAGAGGGATCTGTCTTCCGGGTGCCATCCCAGCTCACCTATCTCTTGTGATTTACAAAATAACACTTATGGTTAACAATGTCGAACTAGTGCTGACACCTCAAATACAACTGCAGAGATTTGCAAGGAAATGTGTTTGAGGAAGGGGTGCTCATGGCACTATTTCGTAAACAAACAATTCTCTTTGGTGGAGACTGTTAATTATTATCGATTCATTTTCCCTTTTCTGCCATAACTTACTGATGCCATTATCAATCTTTCCAAGAAAGAGAAGGGGACGAACCGTCTTAATACTAGGGACTACTGTTGGAGCAATTTCGATGTTCTTAGTAAAGCCTATTTGGCATTTATATTTTAAGTAAGGTGAGAAGAAACGATGTCGAGGATGATGATCCAGACTTATGGAGGCCCCAGATAACTAGATTCTTTTATGAAATTGAACATGTGTTATTTACTAGATATACGGTAATAAAAACAAATAGAAGAGATACAAAGTTAAATACTGAAATTTTTTTTTTTTGGTCAACATAAGGGACATGGCAACCGAACCTCCATTGACACTCTACAATGGGAGACTAGTCCGAGAAGCCGAAGATCTCCCTTCTGAGGAAGGAGCCCAAACCCAGCCATTGTCAATGTTTTCTCCATCCGTGCAGCGATTCACTTGTCGACATCGGCGGCGATCTCCACGCGGCTGAGATTGTCAAACTCCCCATTACGCGTCACATTACCACAATTTTTTTTTTTAACATTACTAAATTAAGTAGTTATTTTTTTCAACTCCTTTTAACTATTTTTTCGACGTCTGTTACCTTTTCTGGCTACAGATATGATTGTGGTATCAAGATGTGGTTTAACATTACATGTGCATGATTATCCAAACTTTTGATTTGACAAATTTTCACAAATGCACAAAATCAATCCATCGTATTTACAATTATTTTGAGTGAAAAATGTTGTGATTTAGAATTGGGAGCTCCCATACCAAGCTAGTGAGGATGAGATTGCTGACATGAATGCATGCCTTTCCTTCTTCTTGGCTTGGTTGTGATGCAATGAATATGCATCTAGGCAGGTGCATATCCCTATGCTTTTGAAATTCTACTAATTCTACTTGGGAAGCAAATTTCTACTAATTGACTGAAAGTTTGTGTACACACGCCTCAAGGAGATTAGGATAATCCTGTCGGTTTATCCTTCTGTCTCCCTAGCAGGAAGCATCCAGGTCATCCGTAGATGATGCCAAAGTGAAAGTAAGTAAGATTATCTTTCAAAGTCAATTTCCAGATACAAGGAATCAACCAAACTAAGATATGGTAAGGCTAGCTATTTTGAAGGAGAAAGAAATGAAGTCAAGGCTAGCTAGCTAGCTACAACTCATGCATGCAATTAAAAAAAGGTCCGATCTCAAAGTCAATTCGACCGAGATGACCGAGTTTGAGCAATCCCGGGTTTGATCAAAAGAATTGACCACTTAACAAATCTCACGCATATCAAACAGCTGCCTCGTGCACGAATTGAACCGGACTCAAACAACAAGAGAAGATAGGACATCATCGTTAATCAATCTGATCTCATCATTTACTCAGGCTCATGGGACGCCAACGGTCAGGTCACCGTGGGCGGTCTCCTCACGGCCATTCTAGCCTGTTAGATTAGGATGTGTTTTTGAACGTGAACAAGTGAGCGGGACACTACTAAGAAGGGGTGCCCTCTTGTCATTGTATCCATTCAACTATTTCATAATCAAAGTTTTATTTTCTCGTTCAAAGTTTCTCTCTCTAAAAACTTTGTCTCTCTACAAACTTTGTCAATCCAAGTGAGAGTGAGTGAGTGAGATGTTTCCAAAAATAATTTCTTAAAAAATCTTTTTTCAAAGGTTGATTTGAATTAAGAAAGAGTCATGATTTGGACCATATTTAATATATATGCAATGCTTGTAAATGCATTTATACTAATTCCGAGCTAGCGTTGGCAATTGAATATATTCCATAACCTAGATATTCTTTAATCTAAAATATTTCAAATTTCTTTAAATCCCAATTTGACGATTGCGAAGGTTATGGTTTAGACTATATTCAAAATGTCTGCGATAGTGTATTTATACGAGCCCGAGCTAGTCTTGGCAATTCCTAAGAAAACTTGACTTAGGCGCTCCAACGATGCCAAACGATAGTGATACAAGGGCCTTCGTCCGTTCTATCCGATGTTCAATGATTGAGAAATCTACAATAAGTGGAAATATCCAATCATATCAACGAACACCTACCTCCTCGACAATTCGTCCATTTTATCCCAATGTTCAATAATTAAGGGAATCTATAGCAAGTGCAAATATCCAATGATATCAACGAATGCCTACCTCCTCGACAGTAGAGTCCAGTACCGTCAAAGATGGATGATTGTAATCTAGTGATGGTTGGTTGTCTTTAATGCTTAATGCCGATTAGTTAGTAGAGTCAGTACCGTCAAAGATGGATGATTGTCTCCACAGTAGGAATCCAGTAATGGTTGCTTGTCTTTAATGCTTAATGCCGATTAGTTTTTCAAGGAAGGATGCTTGTCAGTGAATAGTTTTTCAAAGGAGGGTGATTGTTTCAGAGTTGCTCAGTTTATTCACTTCCCTTTCCTTTTCTTTTGTTTTTTTTTTTGTTTTTGGCTTCCATTATTGGAAAACTTTCCTCTCTTTGTAGAGGAATGAAAGAAATGTTCAATTGATTGGAATATGGGGATATAGCAATGGAAAACTTTCCTCTCTTTGTAGAAAAATGAAAGAAATGTTCAATTGATTGAAATATGGGGATGCTATATATGGTAATAAAAACAAAGAGAAGATACTGATTATTAATTTTTTGGTCAATATAAGAAGCCTTCATTTTCTTCGTAGAGTAATGAAAGAAATGTTCAATTGATTGAAATAAGGGATGCTATATATGGTAATAAAAACAAACAAAAGATACTGATTATTAATTTTTTGGTGAGCGTTCATTTATGGCATGTTTGTTAACCTGCCAAACAATGAAAATTTCAATTCTTTTGTTTCTAAGAGTAGATTTAGAACAGAAATACGTTTGGTAAAAATTTTATTCCCATAAACAAATTTATTTTTTTTCTCGAAAATAGATTTCGAATAGAATCGAGAAATAAAAAAAGTTGATTTTTTATTCCCAGGAACAATTCTAGAAGCAAATACTATTTTCTCTCTTTTTTTTTTTTCTTGTTCTTCTTCCCTCTTTCTTCTTCTTCAACTGCCATCGCCGCTTATGTTATTGTCGTCCACCGCCATCCACCATCCGCTGCCCACCGCCGTCAGCAAGGCTCGGCCTCGCAGTGGCCAAGCGAGCCTCGCCAAGGCTTCCCCCGACCATCGGTGAGGCTTGACCTCACCGAGCCACCGCGAGGTCAGCATTGCGGTGGCTCGACGCCCAAATTTGTCGAGGCCGAGCTCGCCAACGCTAAGGGCCGACAACACTCCGATGAAGTCGCCAGCCCTCGTATAGTAGGTCGCCGATCATCCCAAACGCAATTCTATTCCAGGAATTAAAATTTTGGACAATTACCAAACAGTTTAAAATGCGACCGGTCACCTTGAAGGAGAAGAAGGGGAGAAAGAAAGGAAAAAAAGAAAAGAATAAAAAAAATTATTTAAAGTATAAATTTTGAGCATGGTACCAAACCTAATTCTATTTCAGGAATGAAAATTTAAACAGTTACCAAACGTCTTAAAATGCTTAGAAATTCTTTCAGAGAAAAGAATAAAAAAGAATTATTTCTTATTAGAAATTATTGTCAAGAATAGAAACTTTAACAAACCTACCCTAGTTGCAAAAGATCTCCGGAGGGAGGAGCTCGAGTTCAACCATTGTCAACATATGGTCCATCTGCGCAGCAATTCACTTGTCGACATGAGCAGAGATCTCCACACGGCTGAGCTTACTATAGTCAAAAAATTGCGACAAGAATTGCGTGAACGCTCTCGCCTGCTCCAGGGTATTGATAATCAACGCTTCCTCCCGTCGGAGGAGCACCATGACCTCGTCCAAAGCAGCCCTAGCTGCACCCTGCGCCCCCATGGCATAGGCGACTTCTTATGGGCAGAGGGGAGAAAAAAACATCTGTACGACAGCCAAAAAAAAAAAAAGATAAAAGAATTTCGACCAAAAGAATTGTAAATAAATACTCACACAAAATTCAGTTTGTTTGGGCAATAGTATTGCCCCGTTAAACGAGTGGGTCGGGTCAGGTCATAGATTGTCCAACCCAAATCGACCCATTTAACTCGTTTATGACCTATTTACTACAATGCAAAAAATTTTACTCATACCTGACCCGACCTATATTCAACTCATACCTGACCCATTTAACTAAACTTAAGATATATATATGTATTTAAATGGTATTGCTAAAATAGTTTTATACAACACAAATTTAATAGAAAATTTTTATAATTTTTAAAATAATTATTTTAAAAAATCAAAATTAAATTTTTTTATTTTTTAAAAATTAAATTTTTAATTATTTTTATTTTTTTTTTTAAATATAATTTTTCTTTTTTTCTTTTTGTTCTTCTTCTTCTTTGGTCGGCCGCCGGCCACGACAGCCGGCGACTGGCCATAGGCGAGCCTCGAGCTCGCGCAGCTCACCGACATCCGGCGAGGCTCAAGCCTCGCCCCACGCCAGTGAGCTCGAGTCTAGCTAGATTGGCGAGGCTCAAGCCTCACCGAATGTCGGCGAGGCCTCTGCCTCGTCAGATTCAGCAAGCTTGAGGCTCGTCGACATTGGGCGAGCTCAAGCTTGCCCCTTGACGGATCTAGCGAGACTCAAGCCACACTGGGCGTCAGCGAGACCTCCGCCTCACCAAATCCGACGAGCTCGAGCTCACTCGACACCGATGAGCTCGAGGCTCGCCTAGCCGATCGCCATGCCGGCCACCGAAAGGAGGAAGATGAAAAGAAAGTAAAATAAAAAAATCAAAAAATAATAATTAAAAGAGGGAAGAGAGACATTATAAGGTTTTGGTTGAAAATGGGTTCTAAATCCAACCCATTTAAGACCCACATATCTTAAGTCTTTAATTGTTAAACCCATTTAACTACTTTTTGTCAAAAAATAAGTGATCCATATATGACCCATTTATAATTTAAATGGGTCATATATGGGTCTAAGACCCATTTTGCTACCTCTAGGCAATACGATACTTCTCATCCGCCGCTTGAAAAGCTTGGAAAGGGACAAGAAGTCCTGAGTATGCATACATCATAGATTTTTTCCATGAGGAGGAGTTATTATCCCTTTCCAAATTCACCTCCAAAATCTTTTCTGTTTGTATCACCTGATTCTCTCTACTTCATAAAACTCAACCTTATTTTTTCTTTTGAATTAATATCACGGAAAACTCAAATTCAGTACAACCATCACAAATTTATTCCAAATATTTTTTAATCACTAAAAACCCTAAATTGACACATTATAACAAATTTAGTTTCTATTAGATCAAATTAATACCACGAAAAATCACAAACTAGTATATTCGGAAAGTAAAATCATAAACTAGTAGACCCGTCAACTAACTTAGTAATTTAACGGTAAAAATTAATGAAAACTAACTATGAGTAAATTTGTGACATATGTACTAGTTTGAAGTATTTTGTAGTATTTTTCTTTTTTCTTTTTCTTTTGAGGATCTTTCCATCAAATCCAATGCCAGATTGGAATTCACCCTTTTAAATAATTCATCCTTATCTCCACCAGTAGGCCCTTAGAATCCAAGTGCTCCTTAATCAAAATTTATATTTAAATCTTAACTGAATTTCTCCTGTATTCCCTATTTTGCTAAGATTACTTGCACTCTAGATCACTTACCTTCCACATTCAGAACATCAAATTATATTGCATACATGATTTTCAGTCAAGAAAAAAAAAGAAATTGATTGGCCGAAGATTTGATTAAATGGGCTTGATCTTGTAAATCCAGTTAGGATTAGGGCTTCCCGTATAGCACTGTCCTAATCCAATTAAAATGCAATTTATGTGGACCTAATGTTACCAAATAAAAAGTCCTGATATGAAAATTAAAATTATTTTTTATTTAGAAATCAAGGTCTACCCCTCATTTATACCTAAATGGGTCGGCAACATTTCATCACTAGAGGGCCCCGATCACCTATGGCAGCAAGAGCACGAGAGCCCTTGCCCTGACTAGGAAAGGCCCCTAGCTGCTCGCGCCATTGCTGGCCCAAGGTATAAAAAAGAAAAATTAATTAAAATAAAATATCGTAAAATTGTAAAATTTGTCCACTTCAACAATTTTCTATTCTAGCCAAATGTTGATCCAATTGAGAGGTTTAAGACTGAATCAAATTAATGAAATAGGTTTAGAATTGATTGGAATTCAAGATTATGTGTTGCCGTGCTATATGCAACGTAAGTAAAAAAAAAAAAAAAAAAAAAAAAAGAGAGGAAATAAGAGCTTAATGCTGAGTATTATCTTTTTGGTCAAATTAAGCAATATGGAGTTCAACAGTTGGACGTTGAATTCTAAGTTAGCTTTATGCTTTACGCTGATTATTATCTTTTTGCCCTGCTTCTTCCCTTATACCCTTTTTTTTGGGGGGATTCCGTTGTTGGGAAAACAGTTTTCTTTCCTTTTTATGTTCCATAGATACCTTGTAATCATGTTTTGGCGTGTCTATTTTCGGAGAAAGTAATTAGGGTTCAAAGTTAATGTGCTGCAATGCCATATCCAAGTAATAAAAACTAAAGTGAGAAATACGAGTTTACTTTTTGGTCAAAATAATGAACTTGGTGTTAAAGCAAGCAAATTACAAACTACACCTTATTCAGATTTTGTGAAAAAAAAATCGAATGAAACCGTTAACACTTCTAAAATAACATTGAAGCAAGCAAACTACAAACGACAAACTATTCGAATTTCATGAAAAACCGAATAGAATCATTGACACTCCTAAATAACATACCTAAGAGAGTTAACACACTGTATTATACAAAACGAGAGACTAGTCCGGTAAGTAGAAGGTCTGGGTGGGCGGCCTGAATCCAGCCACCTTCATAATGCTGCACATCCGTGCGGCGGTTCTCTCGTCGACCCCACCAGGGATATCCACGCGTCTGAGATTGCCGTAGTCAGGAAATTGCGCCACGAATTGCGTGAACATCCTCGCCTGCTCCAGGGTATCAAGAATCAGCACCTCCTCCTGTCGGAGGACCGCGACGACCTCGTCCAGGGCGGCCCTAGCAGCAGCGCGCGCCTCCATGGCGTCCGCGACTTCATGTGGGCTGAGGAGAGGAAAATAACATAAAGAACAATACTCCTTCGACTAAAAAGAATCGTAAATACTCACCCAGGGTTCCGTTTCTTCTGGGCAAAATAATACTTCAGATCCGCCGCTTGAAAAGCTTGAAAAGCCTCTTGGAGCTGCGCAGCAAGCGACATGATGACAGATCGATGAAATTCACCTCTGAAAAGGGTCTTTGCGTTTCTCTTTTTGAAGAGGACTGAGAAGTTATATCTTGAGATTTTTGCCACGATCAAGGAGTGAATTATATAAAGAGGGATCGTTGTTTCTTTCGCTTTTCCGACTGCTGATCCGTAATTGGAATCCGAGTGCTCCACAGTCAAAACCTGTAATTCAATCTTAACCGAGTCTCTCTCCAATTTCCTGTTTTGCTGAGAGATTATTTGTACTATAGATCACTTACCTTCCAAATTCAGAACATCACTTATGATATATCGCATGCATGATTTTCGGTCAAGCAAATAGATGGATTGGCCGAAGATTTGGTTAAATGGGCTTGATCCTGTAAATCCGATTAAGATTAGGGCTTCCCGTTCAGCACCAGCCCATTAGTCCTAATCCAGTTACAATGCAATTTATGTGGACCTAATGTTATTAAATGAAAAGCCCTAATATGCAAATTAAGATTATTATTGTTATGATTGAACCCCGACCTTTAGGGCTTCCAAAATTCACAACAAATATGTATTCATGAAACCTTTAAGTAATCGACACTTGTGAATCCTTATATGATAAATGCGTAAATCATTCATAAGGTATCAATCCGCCTCAATCGTGATTATTGAAAAATTCATAATAAGATTTTCCCTAGAATATATCGGTCATCTAGGACAAACTTATAAGTACCAAACATAATCAACCCTTGGTTTGAGTAATCGCTAATTAATGCTAGCAATGCAAGAGGTCTCTCACCATGAGAAAGTCCTAGGGATCTATTCAAGAGCAAACCTTGGTTTGAGTAATCTCTACATTTAGCGTACCATGGGGAATACCGCCCTATAGATTTAGGTAATAAAACCTTAAAGTTTGACCAGGAGCCGCCCTCCTCATTATTCCCCAAAAATTCCATTTAAAACTATAATCATTGGACTCCATAGATCGATTTCCCACGCGAGTTTTAGCAACTTGTTGAAGAACTTTCATTGAAATTTGATTTGAACAAAGAAAAGATACAACTGCATCTCTCCCCAGATAAATGAATACACACGAGTGGATCAATCGATGGATCGTCGCTTGGGAGAAATCCGAATGGGCATCCCGTGGACAGGATACGGGAGCGGGTCCGAGGTGACCGGCTCATCGGGGTGGATCAGGGACCAGTCGTAGCGGGTCACCACATGGTGCAGGAGCATGAGGATGTTCATCCTCGCCAGCTGGGACCGAGCGCAAACCCTTGGCCCGCCTCCGAAGGGCATGTACACGTATGGCGGCATCGCCTCATCAAACCGGTCCGGGTCGGAGCTCATCGGGTCTGGGAAGTGTTCCGGGTCCAGATGCTCTAGGGTTTCGTCGAGCCGGGTCTGTTCGTCGGGCCAAGTTCAGAATTCGGGCTGGGCATCTGTCCTGTGGGCTGAGCGAACGTGGGCCTGGGAGGCTACGGATTCGGCCCGCATTTCGGGCCCATTCGAGCCTTCCCAGTCCCATCCGAGCCAGTTGCATATGACCCAGGTCGAGCTAGACCCGGAAGTCCGACTTGGGGCATTTTTATAATATTATACTAATATTTTAATTTTAAAAAAATAGAAAATAATTTATTTTCCAGAAAAATATCAAAAATATCCCATGTTTTCCTAAATAAGCCAAAATCAGAAAAAGCCAAAAATGTTTTATATTTTCCAAAAAAAAAAAGACCAAAATATCCAAAAATCCCTTTTATGTCCAAAATATGAGAAAAATGTCCAAAAAATGTTTTTCTTCCACGAATGCAAGAGAACCCCTCAAAAAAAGAAAAAAAACCTTAAGGTTTAAATAAGATTAGGTATTAGAAGAACATTAGTAATTAACTAGTGTAATTAAGTCCCGAACTTAATTTCTCTAGTTGTGCAGGAGCAAATATTCCCGCCAATATACCACCGGCCGCGGTGGCTCCACTAGATAAGGCTCTGTTGATCCTCAACGAAGAGGTGAAGGGTTCAAAACCCAGAGGAGGCGCTAGATGTATTAAGTGTGACTCAGGGGTGGTGGGTCTTCCTGCTTAAGTGTCACATGAGGGTTTACGGCACGGCTGTCGGCTGCAAGCCGGTTCCTCTAGCACAAAAAAAAAAAATATATATATATATATATTCCCGCCAATATTTCGCTTGGGTTTCTAATCGATTCACCCCAATTTGATTAGTGGTGACTTCGTTTTAAAATTAACTTATAGGTTACAAACTTAGACTATTAAGTCGTTAATTGGTAGATTTAAGAGAGTCTGGGCTAGGTCTAATAGACATAGCTGAACCATTAACCTTCACAGGCGCCCAACCCTAATCAGGCGCCGAAAGAAAAGAGGCCGCAACAAAAGTAAGATAGATTATCTTTCAAAGTCAATTTCCAGATACAAGGAATCAACCAAACTAAGATATGGTAAGGCTAGCTACTTTGAAGGAAAAAGAAATGAAGTCAAAGGCTAGCTAGCTAGCTAGCTACAACTCACGCATGCAATAAAAAAAAGGTCCGATCTCAAAGTCAATTCGACCGAGATGACCGAGTTTGAGCAATCCCGGGTTTGATCAAAAGAATTGACCACTGAACAAATCTCGCGCATATCAAACAGCTGCCTCGTGCACGAATTGAACCGGACTCAAACAACAACAGAAGATAGGACATCATCGTTAATCAATCTGATCTCATCATTTACTCAAGCTCGTGGGACACCAACCGTCGGGCTACCGTGGGCGGTCTCGTAACGAACACTCTCGCTGCACCGACTGCCAGCGCTTCCTTCATGGCCTCCCTCCCTCCCTCAGGATCCGCAACTCCTGCACCGACTTGTTATTGTGTGAATCACAAGTGATAAGTGAGAATAATAAAGCCCTCTTGGCTCATTTTCTTCGATTCTAATTGACTGATACGCATTGCGTATTGGGCCACAATGGTTGCGAGGTTTCAGAGTCGGTCCGACGGGAAATATTGGGCGAAAAGGCCTATCTTTGTATTCCGAATTGACAGCACGCACGTGAATGCAACAAGTCTTTTTTGTGGTCCGAAACCGAAATACATATTTGACCATCACGAAGGCCCAATTTAAACCAGGGAATATATACTATTGAATCAAATTAGCCGAAGAAAATTATTTTGTATAAAAAAATTTAGAAAATTTCAATATTTGTCTACGTTAATGCTGGTTATGTCATATTAGATAACCGGCATCTACATTAACAATACATGGACAAAATTGGTCAAATTTTTCAATTTAGCATAACGATAAAAGGAAGTTCTTAGATCATAGACATAATAGTGTTCGTTTTAAATCTACAGTAAGCTTTTTTGTCCTTAAGAAAACATGCTTGTTACATTAAAATAAAATAAATCCACATAGTCAGCTTGATGTTACCGACATATTTGGTTGATTAGAAGATGGTCTGTGATTTAATCCCATTAGGATCGCCGACCACATTTGACTTTTATCAAAAAGGTCATCATTTGGTGAAAGACGATATTATTGATTGATTATTTTTGTACTGGAGTACTAGTAGCAATTTAGTCATTTTCACGTAATTTCAAAAAACCAGCTTAATCTCGCTACACATGACTTTCTTTCTGCCGTATCTCTAAAGCATGAATAGACTAGTCCAGACTTCTAAGTCTTTCTACTGAAAAGAGACCTATATTTTGTACAAGGCATCATCACTCGTTCATCTCCTGTACGAGGCATTCCTTCTTCCTGCTGCACTCGAAACAACCGACCTTACTTACACACAACCCGGTTGGATGATTCCTTCTCGCTCAGCCGCTCCTTTACCGAGCCTCCTCCTCCTCCTCCTCCTTCAAGGACTCCGCTGCTAACTGTCACCAATTCTGGAATGGACCTTCATCGGTCAGTGTTCCTACCATACGGACGGCCAATAAACCTGATGGTATCAAGGCCGCGCTTTATGGATCAAACTCGGGACCACGTTTCTTATGTGGCTTCATGGATGTTGACGGCAGTAGCTGCTATTTTGGCCTGCTTTTATCTCCAACCGTTACCCAGGACATGAAAAACATCAATCCAGAATTAATTTGGTTCGTCAGTCGTAAACCATATGAAGGACACTGCCCAAATGCTACTTACCGGAGAGGGCATCTGAAGCTTTATGTTTATGACGAGAACTTCAATAGTTGGAAGGCGACAGATCTCAATCAAATTGAACATTGCAATTATCCACTTATGGCATTTGTTCCTATGGCCCTCGGTGTCCAAGTGAGACGAAGGAAATTGAAGAGAGGGATCCGTCTTCTGGGTGCCATCCCAGCTCGCCTATCTCTTGCAATTTGCACAATAACACTTTTGGTTGACAATGTCGAAATAGTGCTGACATCTCAAATACAACTGCAGAGATTTGTAGGGAAGCGTGTTTGAGGAAAGGGTGCTCATGGCACTATTTCGTAAACAAACACTTGTCTTTGGTGGAGACTGCTAATTATTATTGATTCATTTTCCCTTTTCCACCATAACTTACTGATGCCATTATCAAACTTTCCAAGAAAGAGAAGGGGATGAACCGTCTTAATACTAGGGACTACTGTTGGAGCAATTTCGATGATCTTAGTAAAGCGTATTTGCCATTTATATTTTAAGTAAAAGGTGAGTAGAAAAGATGTCGAGGATGATGATCCAGACGGAGGCTTCAGATAACTAGATTCTTTTATGAAACATAACATGAGTTATGTACTAGATATACATTAATAAAAACAAATAGAAGAGATACAAAGTTAAATACTGGTTATTATTTTGTTTGGTCGACATAAGGGACATGGCAACCGAACCTCCATTGACACTCTACAATGGGAGACTAGTCCGAGAAGCCGAAGATCTCCCTTCTGAGGAAGGAGCCCAAACCCAGCCATTGTCAATGTATTCTCCATCCGTGCAGCGATTCACTTGTCGACGTCGGCAGCGATCTCCACGCGGCTGAGATTGCCGCGGTCAGGAAATTGCAGGGCAAGAATCGCGCGAGTGCTCTCGCCTGCTCCAGGGTATTGAGAATCAAGGCTTCCTCCCGTCAGAGGAGCGCGACACCTCGTCCAGAGCGGCCCCAGCCGCACTTAATTTCCCTCTCCAAATTCTCATCTTTATTCTTTTTCCTGGTTCTATCACTTGATCTTCTCTTCTTTTCAATAACTCGCGCTCACTTTTTCTCTTTTGTCTTTTCGGGATCTTTCATCAAATCCATTGTCTGCTTAGAATCCAAGTGTTCCTCAGTCAAAATTCTCTGCCGATTTCGTTCTCATAAGTGTTAGATCTGTGCTTGTTCAAAATTATTTCTCTGAAAGGCAGTGGCGTTGGGGATTCCGAACTTGGGCGCACGTCACCAAAGGGTAAAGTCATAGCAATGGATGAAGATCTTGATGTGTACTCATTAGTAAAGAAGATTCTTGATCGGCTACTCATTTTGGTTTGAAGAAATTTCAAATCTGCGCTTTGTAAACCATTTGGAGTTTGTTTTGTTTTGAAATTTTTGGGATTTGTCTTGATTTGCTGTTAGATTAGGATATTTCTGTCTTATATTTCGAGGAAATAAATGGAATTTTGACCCCAAAAAAAAACAGAGAGAAGAAGCTGATCTAGAGATGCCATTAGCAATAATATATTTCTCAGAATATTTCTTTTTGTGTCATATAATTTGTACAATTTTAAACGTCATTGATGTTTAAAAAAGATATTGCCGATTTGAAAAGATATCGAACGGGAAGCGGTTTCTCGGAATATTCCCTAGAATCTGAGAAGGAACGAGAAAAGAAAAGGGAGATATAAAGACGGGCTTTTGACGAAATGAAGGCGAACTAATGCCGACGTCTATGGATTCTCCATCTCCAAAGAGGCTTCGCTCTGAAAATGAAGACGAATCTGCCGACAAGATAACGAATTTTGCTGCATAAAGTTTCGTTTTTGACCTTGGAACTAGTCATAAGAAACGTCTCAGATAATCACTGAGATTTTTCTCACCTTGCTTGTTTTTCTTTCGGTAAAACTCAATCCAAAGGATCGGATTAGCTGTTTGCCCGATGATGTTGTAGGCTCTATATTGTCTCTTTTGAGATCTAGAGAAGCACAAGCGACCTGGTCTCTTTCCAGAAAATGGAGGCATTTGTGTCACCAACCTTGATTTCGACTGGTCTGACTTATTGGAGGAGATGAAAGGTAACCCTGAGTTGGCAGAAAAGGAGAGGGCGAGATATGTGGAATGGGTGGACGATGTCTTGCATCGTCAACGTGGAGGATTCCATTGCATAGATTTGCGTTATAATTTGACCTGAATATCTTGTATAAGTCTCACATTGATTGGTGGATTCATTTTGCATTGATGAAACGAGTTAAAATTCTTCAACCAGATTTCAAGCCCGCATGTGTAAAGAATTTCAGGTGTGATTGTGACCCTAGTCACTTGCCATATCCATTAGGGCATGAGACACTTATGGATGCTAATGTAGGGCATTCACAACGAGCTTTAGATCTAAGAAATATTGGCCTGAGCTCTTCTAACTCTTGGCATGTTGAATTTTGGTATATCAAAGAGCTCTGCTTGAATGAGTAACTGTGGAGGAAGAACTCATTGAGCAAGTGCTTGCTAATTGTCCCGTTCTAGAGCTTGGTTTTGGAGAGCGCTCCGACTTTGAATAGGTTGAGAGTTTCTGGCCAATCACTGAAGTTGAAGTAGTTGCGCATAGCATGTTGTAAGGATCTTGAACACATTGAACTTCATGACATGGACCCTTTCATGGGACGTTAAATTCCATTGTTCTCTGACAAGCTCCCCCAACTGTCTCAGGTGTCTATTAGAGGATCTCATTTGATGCTTGTACATTAGACCTTGTCTCAGCTTTCGAGTCTTTCTTGTATGCAGATTCTTAAACTTCAATTTTTTTATTAACCCGATGTAAGAGCACTAACTATTTTCATAAAATTTCATAATTCATTTCCTTTCTCGGTCTAATATGTAGGAAAGCCTGCTTATTTGTCAACTGCCTAAATTAACAAGTGTCAAGCTTTTGGAACTAAGAGTCCTTAGAAAAAGCGGTGCGAGCCTACTTCCATTGACTCCCTTATCGAGGCGCGTCCTTCTTGTGGAGTTTTGTGTTTGAGGGGGTTTTCAAGTCTCATTCAAGCCTTCACCTATTCAGGCATTAGACTGATGTAGTAGTTAGGACAAAATATCATAAACCAAAGCCACTGTTGAATCCTATTCAGCTCTTTGCTTATGGGTGAGTTGTTGGGACATCATGCCACAATCCACAAAGACTTTACTTTCCATTGGAAGTTGCTTTATTTTGCAAGTTCTTTCTTCCACCGGCATTCTCCAATGTATTGATCTTGTGGTGATCAATAACATACGGCATTCTTCTTTTGCCACGGATGATCTTACCATGGATGATGCTATGCACGCAGAGAGAACTAAGACCAGTTGTTGGACCTCCCAATCAATACCTAAAGGAGGTTGAATTTTACAATTATTATGGTCAAAATTCTTATCTCAAGCTAGTGAATACCTTATCAATAATGTCATTGCTCTTGAGAAGCTAGTGGTGAATCCGTATGACAAAGAATTCGTCTCCGACTTGGGCAAGTTGAAAAAAGTGAAGGAACCTAGAGAACGTTCTCCGCAACAACTCAAGGGAAAGTTACCTTTAATTGACCTAGTGATTAATTAACAAAACCAGAGCCTCATTCACTCGGCATCCTTGGTACTGTCATGGTTGACTATTATTCTACGTTTTGATCCTCTTCCTCTGTTTAGACTTATTTTTTCGATGGCAAATATAATTTTGCTTATTAATAATTCGTTGTTCCTGTTTTTTTAATTTGAATTTTTAAGTTATATGGGAAGCGTCAAGGCCGTGAATAATGGATGATTCCGGTTTTTGGTGTAACTTTCTCTTGTGCTTCCACCTTTTTGGTGGTGATTAAAGTGGCAGTAGGAGGAGAACGTATTTATCTAGTTATGGTCTAGTCAATCTAGTCAAAAGCAAATATTTTTGTGTGCCTAAATGATAGTGCACTTCACTCGGTACAAACATATCATGCTACTATGTTGCGCCTAGATTAACGTGGGAATTCCCTTGGACATTGTTACCAGCTATAGCGGGTCACATGAGAATACAAATGCGTAGATGTAAGTTATTACCGTATGTTAATAATATGGGCCCGATTAAGTATGAATTGAATTGGGGTTGAGTCAAGTATGGGTTATCAAAATTGAATTGCATAAAAATGGATTGATCAATATGAGAATAAATGGGTCGATTTAGATTGGACCATTTTCCACCCAACTTCGACCTACCTATTTGACAGCCCTGCTCAAATTGAAATTGAAGAATCTAAGAAGAATTTATTTGGGAAGAAAATGTTCATTGTTCATGAGGAGATTAGGTGAACATCTTTTAAACGTGAGAGAAGCTGGTAGATCACATTTAAAATGAACTCTTTCAAATTCTACCTTATTTATACATTTTTTGATTACGCTCAAAATAACCACAATAGCCCAAACGCAAATGGCCAACAACATGAATATCACTGTACATTTGCAGCAGGCTTGATGCATTCAACGAAGCGAAGGGCACAATGCAAATTGTCCTAAAAAAAAAAAAAAGAGGCGCATATAAGTATCTACAAGACTTTACCCAAGTGGAGTAACTAAGGCCACAACCATCTGCAAATTCTTTATTGGCTTGTTGCTCTCACAGATTTCATTTGCTCTAGTGAAGTAACTGAGGCCACAGCCATCTGCAATGCCACCAAGCAACATTGAATGAGGTTGCTGAAATGATCCGACAAGTGGAGACATTGGTCTTATATATTATTGGGCAAGCAAGAATCACGGTCACAAGGTTCTTGTGACTAAGGGACTGTGCATGACCGAAGATCCCAAAAATTGCCCAAGATTTCCCTAGGAGCTTTTGGAATATTTCCACAGGCGAGATGGTAATTGGGCCGAGGATCTAGAACTCTCTCAACATAATGCCAGTAGGTGGTAGGTTAGAAGGGATGATCTCATCCGCCGGATCAAAAAACAATCAATGGTTGTAATTTAAGGGCCACTAGTATAAAAAGGGGTGACCTCCCCTCATTGTATCCATCTAACCATTTCATAATTTTCCAACCATTTCATAACCAAAGTTTATTTCGTTCAATGTTTCTCTGTAGAAACAATTTGAGTGAGCAAGTCTCTTTAGAAACAATTCGAGTGAGCAAGTGAGTGAGCGATTGATCCAAGAAAGGCTTATTCGTTTTGTCGTAAGTACGTAACTCAACAAGAAATTTCCCAAGATAATCATTCATTCTCATATAAATAGTCATTATCTGTCCATTTGGGGCTGATTGGGATTGTTTGCTCCCGCCGGAGGATCACCACCACCTCGTCCAAAGCAGCCCTAGCCTCACCGTGCGCCCCATGGCGTAAGCGACTTCTTATGGGCTGAAGGGAGAAAAAAAAAATCCATACGACAGCCAAAAGATATATAAATACATATATAAAAGAATTTCGACTAAAGGGATTGTAAATAAATACTCACTCAGTCAGTTTTGTCTGAGGAATACAATACTTCTCATATGCCGCTTGAAAAGCTCGAAAAGCCACTCGGAAGTGCTGGGAGGCACGGCGATCAATTTGAGCTGAGTTCTCTCCTTTGAATGATCGCTGAGTTCTCTCCTTTGAAAGGGACAATGAGTGCTGAGTATACATATATCATAGATTTTTTCCATGATGAGGAGTTATTTTCTCTTCCCAAATTCCCCTCCAAAATCTTTTTTGTTTCTATCACTTGATTCTCTTTACTTCTTAAAACTCAACCGCACTTTTTCTTTTCGGTTAATATCACGAAAAACTCAAAATCAGTACAATCGTCACAAATTTATTTCAAATATTATTTAACCATCAAAAACCTCAAAATTGACATGTTTATGAAATTTTATTTTCATTAAATTAAATTAATACCATGAAAAACCACAAATTAATATATCCAGAAAGTAAAATCACAATCCGGTATACGCGTCAACCAACTCAATTTTTTGACGGTAAAATTTAATGTAAATTTGTAAATTTGTGATATGTGTACTAATTTGAAGTTTTTTGTATTATTTATCTTTTTTTTTCTTTTTCTTTTGAGGATCTTTTCATCAAATCCAATGCCAGATTGGAATTCGCCCTTTCAAATAATTCATCCTTATCTCCACCAGTCGGCCCTTAGAATCCAAGTGCCCTTTGAATCCATGTCAATAATTTTCTATTCTCGTCAGATGTTGATCTAATTGAGAGGTTTAAGATTGAATTGAATTAATGAAATAGACTTAGAATTGATTGGAGTTCAAGATTATGTGCTGCCAAGCTATATGCAACGTAAATGAAAAATATAAAAATAAAAAAGAAAGAGAGGAAGTACGAGCTTAATACTGATTATTATCTTTTTGGTCGACTTAAGCAATATGGAGCAATATGGCGTTTAACAGTTGGACGTTGAATTTTAAGTTAGCTTAATGCTAGGTTCCGTAGATACCTATAAGTGATTTTTGTTTGATTGAAAATGAGATATTTATTAAATCATCCGAGGAACTTATCTCTATTTTGGAGAAAGTAATTAGGGTTCAAAGTTAATGTGATGCGATGCCATATCCAATTAATAAGAACTAATGAGAGAAATACGAGTTTACTTTTTGGTCAAAATGATGAACTTGGTGTTTAAGCAAGCAAATTACAAACTACACCCTCTTCGGATTTCGTGAAAAAAAAAATCGAATGGAACCATTAACACTCCTAAATAACATTGAAGCAAGCAAACTACGAACGACAAACCATTCGGATTTCATGAAAAACCAAATAGAACCGTTGACACTCCTAAATAAGATACCTAAGAGTTAACACACTGCATTATACAAAACGAGAGACTAGTCCGGCAAGTAGAAGGTCTGGGTGGGCGGCCTGAATCCAACCATCTTCATAATGCTGCACATGCGTGCGGCGGTTCTCTCGTCGACGCCACCGGGGATATCCACGCGTCTGAGATTGCCGTAGTCAGGAAATTGCGCCAAGAATTGCGTGAACACCTTCGCCTGCTCCAGGGTATCAAGAATCAGCACCTCCTCCTGTCGGAGGACTGCGACGACCTCGTCCAGGGCGGCCCTAGCAGCAGCGCGCGCCTCCATAGCGTCCGCGACTTCACGTGGGCTGAGGAGAGGAAAATAACATAAAGAACAATACTCCTTCGACTAAAAAGAATCGTAAATACTCACCCAGGGTTCCGCTTGTTCTGGGCAAAACAATACTTCAGATCCAGATCCGCCGCTTGAAAAGCTTGAAAAGCCTCTTGGAGCTGCGCAGCAAGCGACATGATGACAGATCGATGAAATTCACCTCTGAAAAGGGTCTTTGCGTTTCTCTTTTTGAAGACGACTGAGAAGTTATATCTTGAGATTTTTGCCACGATGAAGGAGTGAATTATATATAGAGGGATCGTTGTTTCTTTCGCTTTTCCGACTGCTGATCCGTAATTGGAATCCGAGTGCTCCACAGTCAAAACCTATTATTCAATCTTAACCGAGTCTCTCTCCAATTTCCTGTTTTGCTGAGAGATTATTTGCACTATAGATCACTTGCCTTCCAAATTCAGAACATCACTTATGATATATCGCATGCATGATTTTCGGTCAAGCAAATAGATGGATTGGCCAAAGATTTGGTTAAATGGGCTTGATCCTGCAAATCCGATTAAGATTAGGGCTTCCCGTTCAGCACCAGCCCATTAGTCCTAATCCAGTTACAATGCAATTTATGTGGACCTAATGTTATTAAATGAAAAGCCCTAATATGCAAATTAAGATTATTATTGTTATGATTGAACCCCGACCTTTAGGGCTTCCAAAATTCACAATGAGATATGTATTCATGAAACCTTTAAGTAATCGACACTTGTGAATCCTTATATGATAAATGCGTAAATCATTCATAAGGTATCCATCCGCCTCAATCGTTATTATTGAAAAATTCATAATAAGATTTTCCCTAGAATATATCGGTCATCTAGGACAAACTTATAAGTACCAAACATAATCAACCCTTGGTTTGAGTAATCGCTAATTAATGCTAGCAATGCAAGAGGTCTCTCACCATGAGAAAGTCCTAGGGATCTATTCAAGAGCAAACCTCGGTTTGAGTAATCTCTACATTTAGCGTACCATGGGGAATACCACCCTATAGATTTAGGTAATAAAACCTTAAAGTTTGACCTGGAGCCGCCCTCCCCGTTATTCCCCAAAAATTCCATTTAAAACTATAATCATCGGACTCCATAGATCGACTTCCCACGCGAGTTTTAGCAACTTGTTGAAGAACTTTCATTGAAATTTGATTTGAACAAAGAAAAGATACAACTGCATCTCTCCCCAAATAAATGAATACACACGAGTGAATCAATCGATGGATCGTCGCTTGGGAGAAATCCGGATGGGCATCCCGTGGACAGGATACGGGAGCGGGTTCGAGGTGACCGGCTCATCGGGGTGGATCAGGGACCAGTCGTAGCGGGTCGCCACGTGGTGCAGGAGCACGAGGATGTTCATCCTCGCCAGCTGGGACCCAGCGCAAACCCTTGGCCCGCCTCCGAAGGGCATGTACACGTACGGCGGCATCGCCTCGTCAAACCGGTCCGGGTCAAACCTCGTCGGGTCTGGGAAGTGTTCCGGGTCCAGATGCGTCCCGTAGGTCGTCCACAGCACCTGAAAATCAGAATTGGCTCCATGAAATCACGTAACTGTGTACGGCATTTTTTTAAATCGCGAATTTGTCCGCATCCTAATTTACATATCCTAGGCTAAACGGGGAAATGTCTAGGTAGGGAAGGTTTACAATATGAACAAGTGGCTTATTTTAATGCAGCTTGGACCGTCATTTAATAAATCAAGTTAAGGAAAGATGCAGATGACTTCGCTGCCATGCATGCGCGTGACGACTTTAATTTAATTAACAAGCGTGCATGTACTGTGGACATTCTCTTTTCAAAGCAATTTCAATCAAGTGAGCGTGGGCGGCGTACCAAGACTTTTCATTTCCAATTAGGTGAATAAATATGGAGTAAAATAAACTATGGCCGGTGTTGGACTCGGTCTATATTTTTTTTTTTAATCAAAAGTGGAGTTGTATCGAGGCTTTTGAGACTCAATTTTAGGCTTCCCATACGGCGACGACAGCTCTTTTCTTATTTGACCATCACGACACGTCGCTTTGAGAGATGAATAAGTCGTGAAAGTGCATTTAAAGTGTATCAGTTCTAATTCCATGAGAATCGATCAAGGTCAAATTATCGATTGAAACTTTGCGATTGGATTAGAAGTTACGTACCTTCCATCCTTTCGGGATGGTGAATCCTTCGTAGTCAATGTCGACGATGGCTTCTCGGAAAGAGCCGAAGATGGGAGGGAACAATCTTAAGGTCTCACGAGCAACCTTCCACGTATAACTCATCTTCTTAATATCTTCACCATTGATATCCTCCCCTCCTCTTTTTCTGCTCTTGAAATCCATATGTTCTGCAAAAGAACAAAGTTCACTTATTTAATAAAATAAAAACTAACATAAAAAAACCCAAGAGAATATTCTAATAACATAGTCCATATTTTTTTATGCAATGTCACTAATTAAAAACTCAAGACTATTCACAATAGAATGAACATCATATAATATAAACCAATCAAAGACACGAGAAAAAAATAAGTCATAAAACATGCAAGAGATTGTCACCTTTTAGTAGCAACTGATAGCAATGTGGATGCTGAGCCAACATTCTAAAGGTCATAGCGATGGCGAAAGAGGTGGTGTCTTGAGCACCAAACACCATCAACACCATGTTATCGATCACCTCCTCCTCGCTCATCTCACCCCGCAACATTGCCGCCACGTACCGCGGCAGCAGCACCGCCTCTCCCTCCTTATTCCCGCCTCCACCTCCTACCGAATTCTCCCTCTCCAACTCCTCCTTCTTCTTCCTCACAACCCTCACAAACAGGCTCTCTATCTCCTTCCTCGCTCTCATTGCTCTCGAAAACTTAGTTCCAGGGACATTAACTGCCGGCATGAAGACTCCCTCCAAAATCCTCTCAAATATTTCCGGCATTCCCGGCTCCACATCTATCCCTAACAAACATTCAAACACAATGTGGAATGTCAAATTTTTGGTGAAGTGGTATAGGTTGATTCTCTCCTGGCCACTCCAATGTGCATCTAGGTGGCGTTGTACTAATTTGCTCAACTTTGGCACTAAAGACCCCGCCGACGCGCTGCCAAGGCTAGAGGCGACCAGTCCATGGATGTGGCGGTGTTGCTCGCCGTGCTTTTGCATAATGGAGTTCTTGCCCATGAGCTGAACTGAAGAAGAAGGCCACGAGCTTATCACCAGCTTGAACTCACTGGACAAGAAGAACCGGTTCGCTTCAGCTCCACTTACTATCACAGTGGGCGACCCCATCAACCTTGTTTTGAAGATCTTCCCATGTCTCCCCATGCGAGGTTGGACAAAGTCCTCGAATAGCCGGTTGGCTTGCTGGGCTCTGTAGAAATCCATGGTTTCGCCGAGCCACGGGATGCCCATTTGGCCCGGGGGTAGTTTGTGCTTGGTGCTGACACATTTTTGCTTGAGTTTGAGAAGAAGGAACAAGGGTGCTAGGGCTAAAATGAGAGTGAAAAGCCAAGAGGAAATGTAGTGGTTGATCTCCATGGCTAAGAAAGAGTGCGGACGTTGTGTTTGAGAACTTGGAAGCTTATAGTTTGCTGTGGGGTTAACGTGATGATAGAAAGGATGCGGGTTCTCTATATATAGGTGATGTTCCGCTGGTTCAACCATATAATAAGTAATAAAATAATCGAACAAGCTGTTCTTACAACAAGTCAGATGACTATTATAATCTAAGAGGCTAACTGAATTCGTTATTAATTTAATGGCACCATGTTTCAATTTGTCCACGGGAGATACATTGCATAGCGCCCATGCAACTCTTTTTTAAACTTCCAATTATGAGTCCAAGCAATCATCGGCTCAATTTCTTCATACCTCATGTCAAAAAAAAAAAAAAAAATTCTTCATACCTATTAATCAAACAATCAGTTCAATATCATATCGAAATACAGTGGAGCTTGCAGTATTCTCAGGGGGAAAAACACGCATTCTCGCCCACTTTTTTGCATTATATACATTTGAGACTTGATTAAGAAGGGATTACCAAACCAAGTAATGATTAAGTAGCGCCACCCCCCCGCAGGCACGCATGTGCTCTTACGCGTAGTACCTAAACATTACCACACCGCCCACTGAGATTCAATCCGTCTCATTCCTCACCGAGCTGTACCTGGAAATCCTGACTTATTTTTAAGAAGCGAGATATTACCCAGATTCTCCGAGCCGTCCATGGTCAATATGGTTGAATATTCAAATGGCCAGAGGATCCCTAGATATCTGGCTTAGAGGATCCCAGTTGACCTTTAATTTTATATCATTTCTCGTATTTGGCAAGTCAAACCCAGAAACGGAATCTATTACAGCTCCTACAGTTACAACACACAGAGAGAGAGAGAGAGAGAGAGAGAGAGGGACGGGGAACCTAAGTTCTAATCCATTTTTGTGAACTAACAAGGGGGCATGTGAATAATTATTTGATGCACCGCCTGAATCTTGTCAAGTTGGCCGGACCCGGGGGATACGATGCGCCGGCTGAATCTTGTTTTAGGGTTTTTCGTCTTTGAGAAAAATTGTGTTTGCAAGTTTCTTGTGAGTTGGCGTGTCAAGACAAAAGATGGGGAATTGACATCTATGACAGTGATGAGAAATCCCATAGTACAGCAGATGGACCCGACTTTCTTTCCTCGAATTGTGATTCTCTTAATGGCGGTGGGTTCTCTCTATCTGTGAAAAAGAAGGCTTGCTCCTAGCCACATGAATTGCGAGAACTGGGAAAAAGGTATATAGAGAAACTTCAGTGGCTTGTAGTGAGACGTAGGGTGTTTTGCACTATTGAAAGCTAGAATGACATGGAGCGCATATCCGCAAATCCATTAAGGACGACAAAGATAAACATAAAAAGGGGGCCGGTACGCTCTAACTTTTGGAGAATTTTGGTGAAGATAAGGTCCCATATCCATTATTATAAGGGAAAAAATCATCAAAATTCTCAAACTCTATTCAAAATGACAAATTTACCTCAATTTTTTTTTTGACATGAAATATCCTAAACTTTGCTAACCGTAACACATTTACCCCAAACTTTATGACCAATGACATTTTCATCTTATTTTTTATGTTTTTCCTTTTTCCTTTTTCTTTTTTTTTTCATTTTTTCTTCTTCTCTTTTCTCTCCGCCGACCATGGCGAATGGAAGCAGGACTCAAGCAAGGGTGGCCCTCGCTGACGTCGGGTGAGGGCGGCCCTCGCCTGTGTGTTGCCCTTACCAGCCCAAGTGAGGACGGCCCTCGTTGGATTTGGCAAGGGCCATCCTCGCCAGACGCCAACAAGGGTCGCCCTCACCTATATCGAGCGAGGATTGCCCTAACCCCTCGCCCAACGCCAACAAGGGCCGCCCTCGCTCGACGCCAGCTAGGGTGGCCCTAGCCAACCTAGGCGAGGGCGACCCTCACCCGATGCCGATGAGGGCAGCCCTCACCTGAGTCCGACTTCCCTCCACCATGGTTGGCGAAGGGAAGAGAGAAGAAGAAAAAAATTAAAAAAATAAAAATAAAAAACGAAAATATCCTATTATTTAAGGTGAATGTGTCACACGGATACAAGTTCGGGGTTTTTGTATTTAGAACAAAGTTTGAGATAAATGTGTCACGATTAGTAAAATTTGGGATATTTTATGTCACAAAAAAAAATTATAGTAAATTTGTTATTATGAGCAAAGTTTGAGATTTTTTGTAACTTTTTCCTGTACTAGAAAATGTTCAATATAATTTGCACATACAGAATAATATGAATCATATAAAAACATGAAAGGATAAAAAGACGGTTTTCCTCAATTTTGTGAAACTTCACTTTTAGGTCATGACTTGTATGGAAAGAATTAACAACGAGGGAATTTACACCTTAAAGAGTAAAATGGTTTCTTCTCCCTTCTTCGTATCTCTATCTATAGAGACTTTAGTGATCTTTTCAATATCTTCTTTCAATTCCATATG
Source organism: Eucalyptus grandis (assembly GCF_016545825.1). Lineage (NCBI taxonomy): Eukaryota > Viridiplantae > Streptophyta > Magnoliopsida > Myrtales > Myrtaceae > Eucalyptus > Eucalyptus grandis. Next base: position 39,406,852 of record NC_052612.1, on the reverse strand, counting down.
CTGCCTTTATTTTTCTTTTTATGGGAATTCTCAATTTTCTTTATGGTAACCATTTGATGTCTTTCTTCTTTATTTTGGAAAGAGTGGAACTATATCTCATCATACATATCACGTAACATACAGAATTTTTAGACTGCGGAAATATACAATATTCAATTTATACTGTCAAAGACATTCCTGACGTTTCTTCCCCAAGAATGTTAATCTAGAATTCCCTTGAAATATGCAACGTGAGAGAAATAAATTATTTGTCAGTTCACTTCCTCTCCATGTAAGGCTTCTTCAGATACATTTTTTTTATTGATGCAAGGAGCGGACACAGAAAAAAAAGGTTTAGATTAGGGAGCGTTTATTATCTCAGGGAGCAAAAATGGAAATGAAATAATATCATATAACAACCAATGTAATATGACTAGCTAGTAATGAAACTTAATCACGGTACTCGACCCTAATGTCGAACTAGGTATCTCAAGGTTGATGCTATGGTGTCGTCATGGACAACGCGGCTGTGCTTTGCCTAGAGACTCAATTCTCGGGAAACGATGCTTCCACGTCCACCAGTAGCAACGAGACCAGGGGGGCATTTACTATGACAACTCAACGGGACAGACTGCACGATCACGTGCTCGGGAGGATGGTCAAACTGTGTCGCATCAGGCACCCAGCAGGGAAACTGAGAATGGTTCAGCAGCTTGTCTACCAATGGGTTTCCCAATAACTCCGGAAGTGATGGTGAAACGCTCGTCTACCAAAAGGGTTTCCCAATAACTTTACGATGGAAAGTTGCACCGAAGAGGGGCTTCTTTGCGTGGATATGAATCCTTCCGATATGTGAGGTTATCCCAGAATTTATAAAGAAAAAAAAACAAAAAAGATTAGTTATGAGTGAATTCAGTCCGAAAGCCTCCATCCAAAACTTACATCTGCCCCCTCCCTACTGGGGATTAACAAAAAGAATTGTTAGTTATGAGCAGTTTCTAAGAATACCAGTCTGGTTCCAATTTTAGATCCACCAACCCTGATCACTCAAACTAGACCAATATTTTTTTTTAATTTCTTACAAATCTGTAAATACCCTAATCTTTCGCAAATTTTCATTCAATTACGTTGCACACTGCATGACTCACACGGTTACACCCGCCCTAATCCTTCACAAGCCCTAATTACGTTGTTCACGCCTCTTATGCTTGCTCAACCCACGCCTCAGTCACTCTCTCACTTGACTCTTGGTCACGGCTCTCTCAATCACTCTGTTGCTCAACTCTCAAATGCCTCCCTCTCTCCCTCAATTCTTGGCCAATCCCATTTCGAGGCTAGGACTTTCCAAGCTCCTGCTCTGGGAACATTGTAGCCGGTTGCAATTTGGATCTCATGATCTAGTGAGTCTGCAACCTTATTTCAATAAATTTGTTGTTTGTCTAGTTTGTTGTAAGTGCAAAAATGTTTTGAGTTCGTGCTTTCAAGATTGGTTTGGTGGAACGTTGGTGCAAGAAGATTGTTTTCGAGTTAATTCCATGGTATTATTAGTGTGAGATTATTGCGTCTAAATATGTGCTTCAACCATTATGTCTGTACTGTTTGTTTTTGCTAAAATTAGTACGTTTCTGTTGCTATATCACTGGTTTCATTAGCCTAGCCAGTCCAATCCAATTCCAAGACCTGGTGGGCTGTCCAGCTTTTCAGAAACTAGGAACCGGCCTCTCTAGTCCAGTCCCAGTTCCTAAGTGAGAAGTGAGAACCGGTCCATAGGGAAACCAATTACCCCTAATCCCACTCTCTAGTGTCCGCCGTAATTGTGCTCTGGTCGCCACCTTGACACGTTCTGGTCGCTGCCATTGTGCCGCCATTCCCCCCTCCCCCCCGGCGGGGGTCTCTCTCTTACTCTCCCAGAACATAGCAAGGGTGCGTGGGTTGCGCTCACCACACCCAGCCTCGGGCAACCCAAATTGAGGGTCGCTATGCCGGGTTTCTTGGACCTAAGGTTGCGACCTCATATCGAAGTCCACCGTGGATTTGCAAACACAGAGGGGGTGCCTTTACATGTCGAACCTCACCAATCTAGTCATAAGAGTCATCCTATCAAAAGATACACACTGAGACGCCAGTGAACTCTGTGGATCACCCCTTACTAATTCGATATTTCATTTCTTCCTCTCTTTTCTTTCTCTTGTGACATGATTTATTGGAAATACTTTCTCCAGTAGCTTGAACTGGGACTATGGTTATTATATATCTTAGCTTAGATATATTGTACTGTGTCCTACATAGCTACTTTTTCCATCCCTCGAGATGTGCAAGTTCTTTCCATTGAAGATGGAGAGAGGACTACTCGGCGCTCCGCCTAATTATAGCACTGTATTTGTACGAACACTGCAAAAATTTGTACGCAGACTGTGAGACAGGAGCACGTAAATGCTACTTCAATACTTCAACCAACCGCATCGGTCCATCCCCACCAGCCATCTTTACTCCGCTCAGATTCCAATGGATTTTTACTACTTAACGTCGCTTCCCCTGATTTCTCAGGTATATATTCTCATATGCGTCCTTCAATCCGTAGCCTCCCAACCTTAAGCGTTCCTTCCGTGACGAAATATGGCAAGAAGAGGACAATTCGTTTCTTCCCTCGTGGGAGGTTGCGTTATGGTTGTGGGGTGGTCGCTGCTTCTCCAGAGCTTCTTGCTTGTTGAAGTCATAGGCACTGAACTTAAGGATGGGAAGGCCTATTACTCTCCTCCAGGCCCTCGCTCTCGCTCTCCTCCCTCAGGTCAAATCCGTTTTCGCTATGAAGAAATCTCCAGATGCTGACATGTTTGTCATGATTGTTTTGGCATGAAAACGTCTTACGGGTTTGGTGACATTTCTCCTAGTGCGTTTGACTGCTATTCCTTGTTAAGATCAATGAAAGAGATACCACGTGTCCGGAGAGACTCCTGCAGAGGAGTTCATTCGGTCATGATGTATATACGATTTAGTATTAGGCATAAATCGTATGTCTCCTGGAAATGTCGGAGATTTTACTCTTAACTTCAAGAATTCATTGTCCCGACATCTCATGTTCATTTCCCCCTCCTTGTTCTTTTCTTTTCCTTCCATTTTTGCACCTTGATATTATGCGCTATCTTAAATTTTATACCTGATGAACAGGTTCACGCGGACGTGGCAGTACCCCTCGGGTAACTTCGCCGACGACTGCCAGATCTTGTGGCAGCCCGCCGCGGGGACAAGACCCCAGCCGGTCGACGCGGCCTCCTAGTGGAGGTTACTACCGTTCTCCTCCCACTTCCGGAGGCACACCCTCGACTCCAGTGACCACTCCTGTTGATCCCAGGACCCCGAGTACTCCCACCACCACCTCGCCACCGAGCGGAGGTTACTATCCATCTCCGACTTCCGGAGGCGATAGCCCCCCAACTACGGTGACCTCGACGCCACCGGCCACTCCCATCGATCCCGGCACTCCGAGCTTCCCTTCCATCACAGCACCTCCTTTCGGTTTCCCTACAGCACCTCCTTTCGGTTTCCCTCCTTTCGGTTTCCCTCCTATCATAAATCCCTTCATCCGCCCTTACAAGTAAGTTCATCATCACAAAGAGGAATGTCGTGCGCTCGTGGTATATTTTGATCTAATTGAGGAGTGGCGTTTTGGCAACTAGGCCCAAATTTTCAATTTGCACGGAAAACCTATAGTTGTTTTTTGTACGGAATGCAATAGTATTATAGTTTCCTAGCTTAATATTACGTATAGACTATAGAGTCTCTTAACCCAAAATAAGAAAAAAAAACTCGAGGAAACACAATATGCATGAGAAAGTACTTCAGTAAATGATTTTGCAAGAAATGGATCATGAGTACAATGTATATTTCCCCCTTAAAATGCATGAACGATATGCATGGATCAAGTTGATTATTATTTTCTTGTTTCGCATGTATAGTTGTATTCTGTGTAACATTAATTAATCAAGCTTTCGGTCGATGATGTCTATTGCTACAAACTGCAGTTACTATCTATCAAATCCAGGAGTGATAATTGGGCTGGTTGGGTTTGTGATGCCGATGGGACCCGCCTTCCGCGTGACCACGCCCGTCCCCGGGTTCCCCGCTGCCCAAAACCTGATTCAGGCGCTCGGGAACACAAGCGCGGACGGCCTCGGCGCTCTCTACCGAGAAGGGACCGCAGCGCTGCTCAACTCCATAGCTAGCAACAGGTTTCCCTTCACCACCGCCCAAGTCCGACAGAGCTTTGTCTCGGCCCTCAGCTCGAACGAAGCTGCGTCGGCTCAAGCTCGGCTCTTCAAGCTGGCCAACGAAGGCCGTCTCAAGCCCAGGGCTAATTGAAGTGAAACCGATCATCACTGTTTTATCTAAGCTATTCTAGGTTGTCGGAGCAATATGTGTTGGTGTTCGTGTGGTGTCCTCTCTTATTCTTAGCAGGGATTTGAGGTGTAAGTCTGCTTCGTGTACGTTTGTGTACGATTTAGCTTAACTTAGCATGCATGATATTGTTGTTAGCAATATTTTGTCGGTGTCAGATTTCCCATGGATTGTGGTACGTAGACATTAATTTGACTTTCATTTTACTTTTCGTAGGGTTGTAATAACTTGTTGAATGCTATTCGGAAACGGTCGTTTGGGATCATATAAGTGAACTAAACCACATGAACTCATCATCAATTGTCATCCAATTAAACGTGCATGAAAGACGATAGCAAAAGAAGGGGAGATATTTCCTGTCACAGAGTAATTTAATTCTGTTCTTGAAGCTCGAGGAAGAAAATTTTCGGTAATTTTGTAACTTACTAACGCTTTTAATAAATTACCAATTTTTGTACTACCTTGCCGATGTTCATTAGCATAACTTACTATCGCTTTGAACTGACTATCTCATGAATGAAACCACCGACCTAAAATCACCGTATTTTGTCGGATCATACTACCAATTAATTTCAGGTTACAAACTCTCCTCTCGTTACTTACCGAATTTTAATTATTTTTTTTTTGTGCCAGAGGAACCGCTTTGGCCGACAGCCGCCACGTAAACCCCCAGGTGATGCTAGCCCAGGACCCACCACCAGGGCGCCACACGTAATACACCTAATGGTTTGCCAAGTTGCAGGGGCTTCGAACACCTGACTTTTTCCTTCAAAGGCAAGAGCCTACCCAGCAAAGCCACCACGGCTGATGGTTACTTACCGAATTTTAATTGTTCTTCTTCAAACTTTTATTTATCAAGTGAGGGCACAAAAGAAGTTGTAGAGACCTTGTTTTGGGGAGAAGATTAGAGAGGAAGAGAGATTCGTTCGGTGGGCTGGGATTGTTAATGTCGGCCTAAAGAATGTTGCGGGCTTCGGCTAGATCTTATTATTGATGGGCCGGGGGGATGTCCAACGGCTTAGATGAGGGGAAGAATACAAGCCATGTTCCCTCCAAATTCCTCAGGTGGGGAACATAGAATTGTACTAAAGCATACTAACAATTACGTCCGAAGTTGATGATATGTTAAGATAAGTATCCTACAAAACCATCTAGAGGTTCAGTGGCCGGTTAGAAAACTTAAAAATGGCTATTGCCAACTGAGCATATAAACAAAGAGGAGATGGTGCATCGTGGTGGCACCAAAAAACCCTTTAATGGGAGGCTTTATTGACTTCAGTGTCTTAAAACGTGTGAACAAACGAGACACTTTGAGTAAGAAATCAAGTCCAGAAATAGAATCTGAACATTGTCGATTTACATATGGTTCGCGAGTTCCTTTTAAGGGGGAAAGATCAAGAAGAGGGTTCCACTGTATCCAAGAAAGAAAAGATTATAATCGCTCAAGACGTTCATACTAAATGTGTCCCGACCCTAGATATACACAGACCCACAAGAATAAATCACAAAAGAAGAGTATTCAGACTCTCAACTCTCTTGAATGACAGCTTTCCTAATTCTCCAGGATTCTCACGAGTTTTTCTTTTTAAAAAAATAAGTTTTGAAAATAGGATTTCAGTAAATTTGGATCGGGACCACGTTAGGATCCCATCGCCTGCCCATATAGGCCAGGGCGCCGGCTAACGCACTGAGAAACCCAACAGCTACTCGGAACTACCCCATGAGCCTGGCTGGGCCACTCCTTGACAGAGCGCCCGCGTAGCACCCTAGTTTGTCCTTGCGCGAAGCGGGCCGTTTCCCTCTCTTCGATCATTCTACTTTCATAACCCCACAAACACGCCGAGTACCCCGAAATTCAGGAGCTCATGTAGATTCCAGATTAAATGGAAGTCATTTCAAGCCACAATCAACAGAAACACCTTCCGAGAAAAGAAAAGGAAGGACAAGTATGAACAGAGGCGGGCGAAGGGAAGTAAAGATGATCTTTAGAACTGAACAGCATATACCTTTATTATGGTCATTGATTCGTTGGTCGGAGGGAAAAGGTCAAAAGGGAAAGTTGTCACCAGAAACGTCAACATGAGAAGCTCCTCCTCTTGACATTGGTAATGTATTTGAACAGTCGATCTAATTGACATTTGTCATTAAGACACGATTCATTTGGGTCTCTTTTATGGATCGGTGTGTCATCTCATCCCTCGGGCGCACGCGGCTCTTGCTATTTCCAATTGTCATGTTGAAGTCAAACTCTCTAGGCCCCCCGGAGTTTGGCCGAGTGAGATCAAGCGTTTCATCCAATACTGATTATGCGTCTCAATCGTGACGACTTCACTTAAATTAACTAGTTTATCGAGTCACGCTAGCCGCGCAAAAGGATTTTAGAACCTTGGTCAATGCTCGCGGACAAGACAATCACATGCCCTCGGAGAGTTTGATGAAATTGAAAACCCAAAATGTCGCTAAGAACAAGTGAATGGGACATCTACAAAGGTATAATCTGAGAACTAATTAAAGTGCATTATGTGATTAGTAAGATCTGTTGACACCAAAAAATGACCAAACTTAAATTATAATTAACAAGTGATAGACTTAATCAATAATGACAGAGTTTGGTGAAGATAATTCATCGATGAACTAAATAGTTAGCAATTTAAAGAGAATTAACAACTCTTCGATAATGTTATCGGTAGCAAACATCACTTCTTAAGGAGACCCTTAATCAAGGATAATTATCAAATAGAGATATTTTAGATATATGTCTTCTAGCGGAGATATGTTATTACATGATAGGAGATTGCGTAATTTCTTATAACGACCAATAGAATTAGGAATTCAATTTTATTTTAATAATTATTATATGTAACCGTTGTAGTAATTATCAGTAGAGGATTCTAAATACTCCAATTGTCCTCATTCTAAAATTCTCAATGAATCAAAAAACTCAACCTTCTCTCAAATTTATTTTTCTCTTTACTTTCTGCAATTTTAATGGCCAGTCGTTATTGCCTCCGGTTGTTACACATTTGAATTTGTTCTCATTTATTTTCCCATCCAAAATTATGAAAGGATCCTTTGGCAACATTTGTCAATACATATGATCCATTCATATTCTCGGAGGATAATTCATCGTCACTTTTGGTGAAACAAGATTAGATCGAAAAAACATCAAATCTTAGGCGAATCTTAATCGTACAATCGTTTCATGCGTTACTTGGGCATCGAGGTCCGAATCAAACCGCTTCGATAGGATGTCGCCGGTCATGTCCGATTGTCATCGCTCGTCGATTTTGACGGCTCGCGTTGCGTAACGAAATGGCCGGGAAAAAGTCGCCAATTTGAAAAGCAAAACGTGGGGCACGCGAACAGAGACCCATCGAAAACGAGAGAAATGTGGACAGCCTTAGTCAGGAAAAGAAGAAAATTTTACGTGGGGAATTAAAAAGGTGTCGGTGTTTGAATTTCATTCGCCGGGGCGGGTCCCCGAGAGCACGTTGCTACTTGCCAGGGCTAAAGTCGTGGGCCGATCGAAAACGTCGTGAGCCGGAGGAAAATCGATCTCTTCGTTTCGGGAAACGACGCGAAACCATCGGTCCCATGCCTGAACCATGAAGAGACCGTGTGGTTTCATCATGCAAAAGGCGAGCCGCGTGAGCCCGCTCTGGTTCGATTTGCGTCTCGCTTTGGAGTCCGACCCACGTCATGTTTCCCTCGACTAAATTATTTGCATCTATATGGAAGCTAATCTATCGTGACTTGTGAGTATAGATAGCGAAACCACTGACTTTATTGTGGGAAATTATAAAAGACGGGAAAGGTCTCAAAAAAATCATAAACCTTTTACATTCATGTAAATTTAGTAAGAAATCTTTTATTTGTGTTATTTAACTTTAAATATTTTCATTTAGTGCCAATTCAGTCATTTCAGCTAATTTTGGTTGGATTTTGCTGACTGAGTATTGGTCAACTGGCGTGACAAGATTTACACCAACATGAACAATTTTTAATAATATTTTAATATCTTTTTCTTTTTCTTTTTCCTTCTTTTTTCTCCAACCGGTCATTTGGACATCGGCAACCGCCCAAAGGCAACAAAAATGGCAAGGTCGACTCGCCAAAGGCCGGGAGGCCTACTCGCGCCGGGCAACAAGGCTTGACCTCGCCATCGGCCTAGACGGCTTGGCCTTGCCCATGGTCGACGAGGCTTAACTTTCAACCAAGGCAAGCCTCACTGCCCAACATGAGTAGGCCTCACGACCTTTGGTGAGGGCTCGAGGCTCGCTAGTAGGGCAAGGTCGACCTCAACCTCACCTACCATCGCCTCTTGCTAGGCACCGAGGTTCGACGACCAACTAGAGGAAGGAGGAGGAAAAGGAAAAAAAAATTAAAAAAATTAAAATATTATTAAATATTGTCCACGTTAGCCAACCTAAGCAACCAACAAGTCGACAAAATTCGGCCAAAATTAGTTGGAATGACTAAATTGACAACAAATCAAAAAGTTTGGAATTAAATTGACACAATTAAAAAATATTTATTATTATTTTTTTAATACTTTTCCCTATACAAGACAATACTTTTTTTCAAAGGTTTTATTCAAGGACTTTGGTGTAAGTCGCTTCACTGTCTGGTTGAACAGTCCTGACATCAACTATATAAAAATGACTTTGAAATAAGGATGGATATTTTCTTGTCAATTCTCTAAAGTCTTCGGGGGCATAATGTCTAATGAAAGCAATGTCCGCCTACTTCATTGATGGGAAGAAACTCTATCCACTCGCTTTTATAATTGGCGAATTACAAGGGCATATATACCTCTTGCACGTTAACTTATTTGGAGAAATAATCAAACCGAAATCTAATGCTACATTTAAATACTATTTATATATATTTGATCTCATTCCACTTATCAACTTAAACTTTGGATTTTTATTATATAACAATCCCTACGTTTGACCTCCAACCCCTTCTCTCTTTTCTTATGTGTGCACACCTCTTCTGATCATTGGCCTTATCGCCATCTTGTTGTCGCCACCCATCATCAACATTAGCACTCGATCCTCAGTATCCATCAAGCTCTCCCCCACATCGGCATGCAAGGCCCCAAGCTATGGGGCTCAACCTTTGATGGACCATTTGTGGAGAGTGACAATAAGAATTTTGTTAATAGTTTTTTCAATATGGCCATTGTTAACAAATATCCCATAGGCAATCATTAAGCAATTGAGCATTAAAAATTTGTAGCGTTTCGACACTAGAGTCGTGTATAATTGAAAACATTTTTTTATCTTGTATGCTTAGCAGGTGCCTTGTATACTTGTGTAAAACGAAGCTATAGTAGGCTCAAACCCTAGAGCCCTCCTAACCCTAGAGCCCTCAAACCTCAAATTTAAAACGAAGCTATGGTAGGCTCCTATAATTAGTTAATTACCGTCGGCACAATCCACAGTAGATCCTAGTAACAGTCTACGGAGGCTGCGCGATTGACGTGGGATTTTGCTCCTGTCGCTGTTCTAGCACAGTGGTACAGACCATCCCAACTAATCCTCCACTTCCCTCCACCCAATATTGCGCGCCAGCGTGGAATATGGCTTGCTTTGCTGACGTGTCGCTCGACTGGGACAGCCTACGTGTCGCACTTGAAGCCCCTCAATTTCTATTTTCTGGACGGGAAGCCCTCCAATGTGCGGCTTTGTTTGCGAAGAAATTGGGTGAGTCAAGAAGTTTGAGATTTATTACATTTCAATTCCACAGCGAACCATTTATAAAGGTGTCATACCGCTTTGGAATCGTAGAATTACCGAAGAAATTATACATGAGAGAATTAGGGTGAATTTAAAGAATAGTAGAGGTAATAAAATTCGTCTGTCAAATTAAATTGTATGTTTGTTGTTTCTATTATCTATAGCATTTGAGATCGCAATTTTAATTGGCAGTGATTAAAATACATCATGCTTGAACAACATGTATATGGATTTCAACATGCAAAAACTAGCCATTCTTTCGCAATCTATGTAGAAAAGTGAAATGATTTTTTGGAAACAAAAAGATAAGTATTTTTGAATTAAGGTAGCCTTTTTTTAGTATCATATTATTTCTAAACAAAAATTGATTGCATCATAAATTGTCCGCTATTTTCCTAACCTTTTGTTCTTAGTTGAATCATTTTTAAGGTTGAAATACATGAGAGTAGGAAAAAATAGCATTTCAATCCTAAACTTTTGTACCGATTTTGATATATTATTAAACCTTTCAATTATTCTAATTTAAACCTAAACATTTGTGTGAAATTTTAATGTAGTACTTTTCATCAATTTTCACATGAAATTACTAATACAACGGTCCTGTCATCCCATGTTGCCCTATGTGGTACAATTGATGATCCAATGTGAATAAACTTAAGTAAAACGACATCTTTTTGCATTATTTTTCATATTTTTTCTTTTATTTCCATTGAGAATGAAGCCAAAAGCGGAAGCAACATTCAAAGACTAATCTTTTTTCTTTCTCGGAAAATCTCACATGCAATTATCAAGAGACATAGAATTGTTCTTTTATTAACCGAAGCGACGTCCATATACTTTGTAAGAGCTTATAGGTATAAGTACGTCCGGCAGCTGCCAATACTATCCACCAAACTTACACTAATAAACCAACTTTACTCAATAAACTTCTCTTTTAAATGCGAAACAAGATTCGAAGCGCTTTGTCATGCAGGGAAGGCATTGTCCCCGCAATCATTTCTGTCAAATTCCGAGGAGAATATAATTAAATGAAAAGCATCTGTAATTAATCCGTAATTCCAAAAATAAAAAAAAAAATAGACCGCATTTGGAAAATTCATAAAAAGAAATAATAATAAAATGGCTGCTGAGTGACAAGGCTTGAGAGGATGAGGGTCACTTGTACGGCGTCGCCTAGAAGAGAAGCGTGCCCTGAATGTCAGCCAACTTGCGCACCAAAGAGAAAAATGATTGGAGATGAGCATAAGATAGATTCGCTTTATTTGAATAATCCCAATGGCAACTGTCCATGTAAAGATATTGCTACAGTTTCCAAAAAATAGCTCATGATGCCATATCATGGCTCCTCAACAAATAAAAAACATATGGCCGAATAATGTTACAATAGGCATTAATATCCCATGATGTCGACTACTTGTTAAAGTCATCGTACAAGTCAGATCATCTTAACATAAAAGGAAAAATGTCACAAACAATCCCTAAACTTCTACTTAATGTGTAATCTCGTCCCTCGATTTTTAATTTGTTCTTTTTTTTTTAGTAAGATAAGTAATATATTGAATTTAAACCACAAACCAGACAATAGAGGGTTCTCGGCACCAAAAAACTTACACTCATAAAGACAAACATGTCAAAATGAGTAAAAGGGTGTCGAGAGAAAATGAGAACAAAAAAAACCAACCTATGATAGCCAAATAGCCACCTAGTATTAACTAGTAGCCAAACAGTGGCATTAAATAGGAAGGAAGAAGGACAAGGAGTCTAGATAGCAAACTACGGCAACCCACAAAACGGTCCAGCAGCAAAGCAACATCAGTGTTTGAGGAATCGAATCTAGTCCCCGAAGTCAATGAGCCTTCCAACCCACAGTAGTAGCACCTCAGAAGAGAAAAGGCTGTTAATTTGTTTAATTTGGTTTATGAATTATCGATAAATGTCTAATCTAATCCCTGACTATTTGAAAATTGATTAATTTAGTTATTCCAAGTTAACGGAATTGACTTACATGGATTTTAATCTCTTAAATATAAAATAAAAAAAGATATGTGAAATATCCACATGGAAATTACCTTTAAAACATGTCAAATTGTGGCCATCATCCAAAAAAGAGATACAAACCACTTATTCTCTATGCTTTTGTGATTAGTACTCTCATATCTAGCTGATTCCTAATTTGTTTTCTTTTTTAAATATATTTATTGACTCATAATTCTAGTAATCAAACTTAGTTCCACGTCATCAATTAATACTCCACGTCATCACTTAACGGTTTGAACAAACAAAATGATTAGATGAAACATTTGTTAATAGTTATATTATATGAAAGTTCATGGACTATTTGTGATATTTTTCCTAACATAAATCCTGCGCGTATTCGGATGCCCGCTTGATTTTTTGTCGTGCCATATCTGCCGTGGTCCAAAGGACTCGAACCGGCTTTTGTTTCGAGAGAGGCAAGGAATCGGCTAAGAAGCCAGCACAAGATTGAACCCCACCGAAATAAAACGACGATGCCCAGCTGCTACCATTTCAACGGGTATTAAATGCAGAGAGAGAGAGAGAGAGAGAGAGGGGCGCCGCGGAGAGATCAACATGTCAAGCGAGGACGGCCCTACTCCTGCCGGGCCTCCGGACTACACATCACCGATCCCTGCTCGCCAGCCGCCCAACACCATCCCCCCCGTCACTGAAATTCCCGGCGATGGCCCGAACGCGAGCATCGCGAGATCCACACGGTTCATGTGGGGGATGCGGATCGGCTGCTGTACAGGATCGTGGAGAAGAAGTTACGGGCCGATCTTTGCATTAAATGGACGATGCATCGGACGCAGTAGCTCAGCCTCCGCCCAGCCTAAAAACGTGCGGGGGTTTTTGCGGGTACATCGCTCGTCATGTGACTTGACTGCTCGGGTTTTGCTCCAAACATAAAGAGAATCGATGCCTCTCTTTCTCTCTCTCTTTCTTCCCACTGCTTTAATGGCTTTTCCTTTGTAACACATGGTTTTCTCCGTTTGGTCACGAATGGTTTCAGAGCGCCCGAAGATCCCGACTTCAAAGGGTTGACTTCTAGCAGGATGCGTTGAACTTGAACGTGAGACCGTTTAAATCTCATAAAAAAAAAAAGCGGAAAAGTTCTAGCATGGGAGATATCAACGCATATTTATATGACAATTTCTAAAAGATTCGTGTCATTCACCCGATGCGGAAATATATATAAGACGTACTAGGCTCTAGATAAACGAATCAAATCAACTACGTTTTTCTTTTCTTTTTTTTCTTCAGTAAAGCGATAATTTTAAGATTGAGAGGAACAAATGAATTAGTTAAAAAGAGTAAGAACAGAACCAGGTGGTGTGGGTCCCACTCCAAATTCCCCTATAATTTATATCTGTCGGTGAGATGAAAGCGAAACTAGGCCACACGACGAGGTCGAACCCGTAATAACGCTCGTACCCCAAGGTCAAATCACAGCCCCCGACAGCTTCGCCCAATTGCAGGTGCACTGCGCCCCACTCCCAACGTTTGCACATTTGCATTTTTTAAAAATATTTCCTTATATATATATATTTTTATAAAAAGTGTACTAAAAATTCTAAAGCTTATGAAAAGAATATAATTGGATCGTAAAATTTTCAGAAAGCATAATTAAGTACTCAAACTTTCAAATTAGTGCCATGAGATTTTATGGGACCACAACCAAGTATTCTAAAACTTCAAATTATTAGATAAATGCGTAATTTAATATTTAATTATTTTCACACTTTTCTTCATGCTTAATTTGTTTTTCTTTTGCCAAACTAAGTGTGAACATTTAACTAAAAAGGTAAATGGGATATTGAAAAATTCAAACTTAAGACCTCGAACTCTAATACTATGAGAGAATTTTGGAGTCACAACCAATTATTCTAAATGCTTGAGTTATTAGATTAATACATGGTTTATTATTAACATTTGCGATCTAAAAATTTAAGCTGCATATAATTAATGAAATTATTTAATTGCAATAACTTGACAAATTTTAGTAGTTGATTGCATTTTTTTGAAAATTTGAGAACCTAATTATAATTTATTGATAAGTTTTAAAACTTAATTATATTTCTTGATAATTTTATTATTCAATTGCACTCTTGCAGTAAGTTTTAAAACTTTTAACATATTTATCCCTTTTTCTTTTCTTGATTATTTATTATAAGTCGATTTCATCATCCAACTTTCGAGCGCCAATTATGCTTAATACGAAATTAATTCAATTACTCGGGTATTGATTAGACACAATAATAGGGTTGATAGCGTATTAAAAAAAAAATGGCGAAACTCTCGTTATCCACCGTTTATTAGGAATCGATACTATAACAACAATAAATAATAATAAATAATTGCGGACGCTGCATTATTATTTTCCCGCGGCATCGAACGCGGCTTCACTTTTTGGCTTTTTTCACTCCTCTCTCTCTCTCTCTGAAAATGGAATCAGTGGTGCGGTATCCATCCAACGCCTGATTTAATAGGCGCAGCGAATATAAAACAGCTCGTGATCTTCATGTTTCATCCTCCCTCCTCCTCCTCCTCCTCTGCGGTCATCATCTCTTTCTCTCTCCCGGAGTCGGTCGATCCCCTCAATCGTTTCCGCCATTAAAATCCTCTTCCCCGCGCTCCTCCGCCTCGTGACCCATCCGCACAGGTCGACATTCCATCATCCGTCGCTCCCGAGTAGTACTTCCTTTCTTTTCCCACCTCGGTGCTGTGCGCCGGGAGGGGGAATTCCCTTTCCGACTCGCTTTCCCATCCCCCGCTCACGTACCGCCCTCTCCTTTCTTTCTTTTTCCCCACTTGCAGGATCTTTGGTACTCGGTGGGGAGGCTCGGGCTTCCAATGACGGTAGATCTCGCGCCCTCCGCGCCCGCCTGACGTGACGCTGCTCTCCAAGCGCAGATGGTTTGTTCGGTTTCGGAGGAGAGTGCAGACTGCGCCGTGGTGAGACGAGCGAATGGTAGCGGCGGGGAGCGGGAGCATGAAGTTGTACATATCCGCGGCGGGGGCCACGGGGCTTAAGAAGCTGACCATATCCGGCGGCGGCGGCGGGAAGGGGTCGCCGTCGACTGCTGCGGCAGCTCCGGCGAATCCGGCGAATCCGGCGGGCCGTCGGATCGCGAGCCGCGCGGTGCTGCCGGCGGTGCTGGTGCTCAGCCTCGCGCTGCCGTTCCTGTTCGTCAGGGTCGCGTTCCTGGCGCTGGAATCGGCTGCCGCTTGCTCTTCCTCCTCCAACGGTATCCTCTCTCCCCCGCTATCGAATCTCCGTTTCGGTTTGCTGCGTTTTCCTTCGATCGAAATTTCCGATATTCGAGATGCGATTCCGCGAGAGAAGAGAATCGAATAAGGGGCCGTTTCGTGTGAGCTTATCAGTTCGTATCGAGCAACTGCGCCCGTACTGTGCGATCGCGGGTTTGCGACCGTGTTCACGCGTCCGTTCACGAAGTGAATGTTTAAGTTAGCAATGATTCGTCGCCGGCGGCTGCTCCGATCGCCGGCGTTTCATCCGGAGAACTTTTTTCCGGTTAAAATATCGGCAGTTGTAACCTCCGGCGACTGGGACTGTTTTCTGATGGTCTCTCTCTCTCTCTCTCTCTCTCGCTTTCTGTGCAGATTGCTTTGGCTGGAGGTTTTTCGGCGTGAATGACGCGGCTCTGGTAAGCATCACTCTCAAACCTTTCTCCTTTCCGCTTTCAATTTTCGACTCTTTAATCCGTTGAATCTGGGGGCTGTGTGGAATCGCATCGTGTAGTAAAAACGCCGCATGTAATGACATTTTCGACCGTCCCAATACCCCCGGTCGGCACGATAAACTGCGCTAGAGATGTGAATTCCAAATTAGGTCGTAGCAAGAATCCGAAC
This sequence comes from Eucalyptus grandis, assembly GCF_016545825.1. Lineage (NCBI taxonomy): Eukaryota > Viridiplantae > Streptophyta > Magnoliopsida > Myrtales > Myrtaceae > Eucalyptus > Eucalyptus grandis. The sequence goes on along the minus strand of NC_052612.1, from coordinate 39,390,845 downwards.
GAGGCTAGTTGCCGAAGCTTCACGCTCTAATGGTGAACGCACGCGCGCGCTTCGTGACTTTCTCTTAGTAAGATTCGAGCTTTCTTCTCTCATGAAATTACTTCACGATTAAGACCGGTCTTCAGTTCTTTTTATGTTCTTGTGGTCGAGGCATGGTCTCAGACGTGCCTCGACCGCCAAAAATCAACCCTCCCTCCGTCCCTCGCGGGTCATCAAAAGTACAATTCTTATCGCATTTCCATCTGGGGTCCTTTGCGCTTCCCCATTGATGGGGGGACCAGTCGCAGTTTCCGGTCCTGATTGTTAGGTTGTTCTTATCAGTGGCCGATGGATGGAGTCTCGTTTCAACTGTTGACCCGTGTCAAACCTTTGACATTTCTTTTTATCGAATTCTCGTGTCGAGGAATTTTATGCGTGTCGGGTTTGGTGAATCCGGACCTTTTTCTCTCTCTCTCTCTCTCTTTTCTACTGCAGATCCTGTGAGCGGTTAAGACTCCCTCGATCTTCCACCAATTATGCATTCTTGTTTCCTTCTGAGGGCACGCCGGTCTTTTCAGCACTCGGTCGCTCTCTCCCCGCTTCTTGGGTTAGCCCGATTTGACCTGTCATTATTTTGGTTCGGTTCGATCCGGCCCAAGATTACACGTCGTCGTTTGGTGTTAGTTCAAACTTGCACATACATGGCACGAGATGACGGATGGGGATGGGGATTTCGTCGAGCCACATCGTTGGCAATGGGCGGATGTGATGCTGCGGTGCCTGTTATTATTGAGGATTAAGCACCCTTTCGAAAAGGTGAATGGACGGTTTCTGGGGGACCCGGAGACGGCTAATGGCCCCGTCTGTCTCGTTGTCTGGTTAATTGTTGGAACATGTGCGGGACGAACATGATTAAAAGGTTTTATCTTGAAATTGTCCAGACGGCGATGCTCGCTCGCGAACAGTCCAGGGATAAGCGCACTTTCAGGAGCTGTCGGCACATCGCACAAGAGGCCAGTTGCCCTGCGATAGTTCGCGACCCCCCCATCGTTCTCCTCCACTCAATCGAAAAACAATATTCGTCTGAATAGAATAAGGCTGAATAATTAGCGGGAACCATTTTCGCCGTTTTATCTTTTTCTCCTCCGCCGAAGTAAAAAAAAAAAAAATAATCATAATTGGTAAAAAAAATTTAACTTTAGAAGAATTCGTTATGCCACGGATGATGTGACGGATGAAGAAAACTCGAAAAAGTGGCCCTTCGATTCCTATGGTGATTGGAAAGGCAACCGTAGCTACTAGCTATGGAAGTAAATCGGTTGTGCCTTTATGTCGAATTAGCTGTAGCGATCACAGCCGTTTGAGGTTTATTTTGTCTGTTTTTGGGTCCGCACGTCAACGCGGTATTTTGCATGTTCCGAGGCCACGCCGCTGATGAACGTGGTGGGGTTGTTGTGGGGCTGTGGGTGCAGCTCAGGGAGGAGCTGACGAGAGCGCTGCTGGAGGCGAAGGAGAGCAACGTGAACGGGCAGGGGACGGAGGGTTCATCGCTGGAGTCGTTCGATGAGCTGGTGAAGGAGATGACGTCCCGCAGGCCCGACATCAAGGAATTCGCTTTCAAGACCAAAGCCATGGTGAGTGTGCGCGAACCGTGCTTCTTTCGATCTTCTTTCACAAAATGTGTGTTTGTTGTGGGTTGTTGGTTTGTTTTGTATCGCGTTGTTTGGCAGATGTCTTTCGTGGGTCGATAGATTTTCTCAGAAAAAATCACGAGATGGTCAGTTATTAATTGTTTGTTGAAGACAAAATTCGTACTAGCGATCTTCATCCCCAAGTGGTTCACGTGATGAGACTCAAAGTCCGTTCACTCATTGCCTACAAGGCCAGGGTAAGACTCGGAGACATTTGATGGCCTTGTCTGCTGTGCTGTCGAATGGCCCTGTTTACTTTCTTGAATATCGTCAAATAATTGATGTTGGCACCCCATCACACCACACTTTCAAGCACAATTAAGTTAATTTGGACAGCAACCTCAAGGGGCCACCGTAATGTTGGTTAAGATGTAACACCAAATTGCGCCTTGAAAAGCATGGTCAAAGTGCGAGTTCTACCGAAGGCGACCCCAGCCATTCCGGGGCAGGGACGTCCTTCTCTTGCTTATTGGATTTTCAATCTGTCACGTTATGCTTAAAGTAAATGGAAACTGAACTAGTTGTTCTCGTGTGCAATTTGCAAATCCCTGTGGTTAGGATGTTCTGGAGTGTCATTTTCAAATTTAAATCTACCTATAACTGTACCAGTTGCATTTTATCAATCCACCTATAATCTTGGATTTTGCATTAAATGCTAGCACCCTTTGAAGGCAAAAATGAATGATCTCATAATTGTTCATATAGTTCTACGATCCTCTTGCTCTGAATTGTACTGATCAGTTTGCACAGCACAAAAGCATGAAGAAGCCGCTACTTTGTTAATATAAAAGAAGGTTGGAAGACCTTCAGGGCTGCAATATTTGCTGGAGTCTTTTTCCATCTTTATGAACTTAATTAATCGAGGGGTATTGCGCACCAGACAAATGGATAGTGAGACTTGTCCTTGCTCCTTGTTTATTGCTTGCCGGCGTTAGTTGCATGCTGAAATTTGTAGTTGTGACCAGACTGGATAATGTGTGGAATCTCCTCGGTGAACTCTATAGTCTGAACAACCTCTAGAATCGTGTAGTCTTGATGAGGATTCTAAAGTCAACTTGTTTTACCATTAACTGGAAGATGCATAATGGGAATATTGGAGCCCTGAAAATTCCTTCCATAGTGCTCAACCTGTACTCCAAGGATTATTCACTTAAGATATAACCTATTCAAATATTGAACACTGTTTCCTGCTGCTGCTGGTGATACTGATACTGGTAATAGTTAAATCTCTAACAGTGTGTGACTTTTCAAAATTTTGATGCTTTTATATTTTGCTTACCAAGGGAGGAAGGACATTTTTAGATTAATTTCTTCCCAATAAGTACAGGACACAATATGGGCTTGTATTCTACTGTATCAACCTCTTTCCATTGTTAAAGAGAGTGAAAACATGGATAAAAGTAAGGTGTTTGCTTTCTGGTGATAGAACAAACACAATATGGAGGACACAGAGATGATTTTTGCTTCAGATCATAATATTCTCGCTCTTTTGCAGCTAAAAAGGATGGAGCGGAAGGTTCATTCGCCAAACAGCAGGAGTCAATTTATTGGCACTTAGCATCACACGGTATACCAAAAGGTCTTCATTGCCTTTGCCTGAAACTGGCTGAAGAATATGCAGTCAATGCTATTGCTCGGTCTCGTCTACCTCCACCTCAATATGTTCCTCACCTTGCTGATCCTCACTTCCACCATGTTGTCCTCATGACTGACAATGTCCTTGCTGCATCAGTTGTGATCTCTTCAACTGTGCAAAACTCAGCTAAACCTGAAAAATTGGTATTTCACGTGGTCACTGATAAGAAAACATATACTGCTATGCATGCCTGGTTTGCCATAAATCCAATCAGGTTAGCTGTGGTTGAAGTTAAGGGACTGCACCAATATGATTGGTCTCAGGAAGTCAACACTCACGTCAAGGAGATGATAGATTTTCATCGTCTTTTATGGAGACGCTTCTACAGGAATCTGAGAGGAGAGGATTTAGATGAAGCAAAAGAAAAATATGTTGAGGCTCTCAGTCCCAGCAACCTTTCCCTCTTGAATCATCTCCGCGTTTTCATTCCCGAGGTAATTCTTTAAATAGAGAGTCTGCTGCCCTAGTTGATGGCATGTAACTGTGAACTTAGTATTTGATCGTTGAGCTGATTTCCACGGTCACAGCTGTTTCCAGATCTAAACAAGGTGGTGTTCTTGGACGATGATCTCATAGTTCAACGTGACTTATCTCCACTCTGGGAACTAAATCTCGAAGGCAAAGGTGTTGGTGCAGTTGTTAATTCATGGTGCGGAGATGACTGCTGCCCAGGAAGACAGTACAAGGATTACTTGAATTTTTCACACCCTACTATCTCATCCAACTTTGATTCGGATCGTTGTGCATGGTTGTATGGGCTTAATGTTTTCGATCTGGAAGCCTGGAGGAGGAGTGACCTCACAAGAAATTACCTAAACTGGCTAAAAAAGGTGGGCAGCCTCTTTGTTTCATAGTTGTCAAGTTATTGCTGTGCTGATTCTGTAATATCGATCTCCCTCTCTTGGATGCACAGATGCACTAAACTATGACATCTTTGCTGTAGCGTTCCGGTTTTTCTTTTTCCAAGTGTGGTAGCATTCGGTTCCCGAAGTAGAATTCTTTTTTTAGAGCACAGCGCACTTCCTTTTTCAGTATCATTTATGTTTTTCTTTGCCTAACGCCTTTTGCCATATTTTCCCATGCACAGAGCCTCAATTCGGGATTGGAACTATGGATTCCTGGAGTTCTTCCACCAGCCTTGATAGCTTTTGATGGTCATGTGCATCCAATTGATCCTTCATGGCACCTGGCCGGATTGGGGCATCGGTTCCCGGACACTCAGGGAAGGCTAGTGGAAGATGCTGCAGTTATACATTTCAGTGGCCCTGCGAAGCCATGGTTGGAAATCGGATCGTCCGAGGTACGGAGCTTATGGTACAGGCATTTAAATCCCTCAAATAAGTTTATTAGAAAATGTAGGATAACCGGTTGAAGAGGACAAAGATGTCTTTCAGCCCTTTTTGTCTGGACACTAGAGCAGATATAAGGAAGGGTACAGAGGGAAGAAGGTGTTGCCTTCAGTCTCTGCCTCCTGCACAGCTCTGCCCTAGGCAGTATTACAGAATATCTTGTCTATAATAGAGAGAGAAAAAGGATGAAGATATATTGTCCTAGGTATATACACCACAGTCAGGTTCAGCCCCTCGGTGTATCCAGAATTATGCAAATCTTTGACATTTATGTAAAGTAGTCTGGTTAGATGGAATAGATTTTGTTCAATAAGTGTTAGAAATGATCTGTAATGCCTACAAAGAGGGGATTACATTCGCTCTTTGTCCGTGATTCAGCTTCCCTTTCTTGCCTTTGCCTTTCTAAGAAGTAACTTGCATCAGAAGTAATACTTGAAAGCCGCGATGCTTCCCCCAGTTTAGGACATAAATTAGTCTCAGGGAGCTCCTTTTGGACTCAAGAAGGAGATAAAGAGAGAGACCATTGCCTGCCTGGAGGGATGATGCCACGATGATTCAGAGCGGATGTGATGTATAAACGAAATTGTTGTATCGGTATGGTAGCATATAGTGAAAATCTCTCGGTTTCTTGATTGTCGAAAGATAATGGTATCAAAATTCAAGATCAGTTGCTTTGAGCCATATGGGTTTTCTTGGAAAGAGAGTGGAAAAGCTTTCGTTTATTGCAACAACTGCAGTCCCTCGACGAGCTCCCTTGTTTCGATGCCTACCAATCTCGCCAATACTGTCCATGCCCACAAAAGTATAACACGGTAGGAAATGAAGGTTGATTTTGCGTGGGTTTATCCAGAATTGGTGAGTTCGTAATCTGGAAAAGAAAGGAAATGTAACACCCATGATTAATTTTGCAGCTATACATCCTGCTTAAAGCATTTTCCCACCGTTTAAATACGAGATTATAATATGTTTTATATAGATGTAGTCTCTCTTTACCCAAAAAATCAAATTTAGAGAATATTTATTGATTTCCATTCACTTGGTCATCCTCCACTTTGCAATCAACCGATCTTTTTTTTTTTTTTTTTTTTGGTGAGAATAATTAATATAATGAGCTTTTTGCCAACATTTATATAAGATCCGGTACCACAAAACTTGTACTCAACACGACACAAAGTCGAAGTGAGTGGAAGGGTGCCGGATACAAAAGAAACTGCAAGAGCGGGCCAAAGCGAGGAAAAGCCTAAACAACAGGTAGAGAAAGGCCACGTAGGGCCAAAGGACACGAAACTCACCTTAACAACCAACAAGGCACGAAAAAGACAGAAAGAAAAAACACCAAGTCCAGACAATAAGAAGCCAATCCAGAGAAGACGGTCGGATCCGAAAGAAGAGGCGGTAGACTATAGCACTCACCCGAAAAGTGAATGCCCTTATCCCATCTACAGTCGTCTCGAATCCACACCAAGAAAACCTAAATATCTGCCGGAGCTGGAGAGAAAATGCACGAATCTATCCTCCAGTTACGCTGAAGCCATCTGTTTCTAGGATTATCTTCAACATTCTTGAAGGTTAATGCCTTATCCTTCACCACTTTGATAAGATGACTTTTGACAGTCGCAACCGCCAATTTATGATCTCTGAAGAATATGTCATTCCCGTACTTCCAAATAAGATAGCAAAAGGCACCAAATGAAAACTGGCCAATGCAATCAACTGATGTTGGTTTCCAAGATTACTCACTGGCGAGAAACTATCACCATTCGAATGCGATAGATCAATGAGATAATCTATCATCGACTTGTAAACATGCCTCGACATATAAGAAATCCTTTTCTTCTGAACACATGCATGTGTGCGATGCATGCATGCAAGGTTATGGTCAAATGCACCCGAAATAAGTGACGATGAGAGTCGGAGAGTTGAAGATGATCCTATCTTTTCTACTTTTCATTTAAAAATGTTACGTTAGTATTTTTCATTAGACAAATTGACGGTATTAACAGAAACACTCAATTACTTCACTTTGATAAATTTTAAGACTTAATTGCATTTTTTAAAAATTTTAGGATTTAATTGTACTTTCACGATAAGTTTAATGACTTGTAATACACATTTCCCTTCTTTCTTTGTTTCAAGTCACCAGAGATAATCTTTTTCTAGTCACCTAGTGACTAGTAATCTACAGAATATGGGGAAAAAAAGGTGTACCGAAAAGCGAAAAGTCATGAGAATGCATTCACAACGCAAGCTACGTATCGAGCAAAACTTGTCTATGAAAGTTACGAAGGCAATCTATATATATGAAAATGACTAGTGCATGTGATCTTGACGCATGGGGCAACGACTTTAGGTTCGCAAAAGCTAGTGCTTTTTCTTGAACTATTTTTCTTGTGGCTGGTCTTTAAGTTTTTTTTTTTTTTCATTCCAAGGACACAAAAATCCGAGAACAGTGTCGATAGAAATCGCATTTCAAATCGATGCTGATGAACGTGGCCTGCGTTTAAAGTAAAGAAGAGGAGAGAGATTAGAGATTGTATGACATGTGAACAGAATGGGGTGGCCGAGGGACTGCTTTTTGGAGAAACTGAGGATGTTTCTCTCTCTTTCTTTCCTTCATGTGAGATCAGTAAAAGTAAAAAGGACCAGCGCCAAAAGAAGGACGATTTCATTTGATGCGCTTCAGTACTGTGTACTGTTGACAAAATCCCAGAAGCAGCAGTCCTTGTCGTGCATGCCCGTGGATGAACATTGAGCAGGCAAAAAGACGAAGCAGATAGCACGATGATGACTGCACAGCGACCGGGTCCAGCCACGCAGCTGGCTTGAGAGATGGGATTAGGAAGTATGGCCAATTTGACAAGAGATGCCTGTCGTTTTCCATGGCCTAAATCAAGCAGAAGTTGCACTTGCAAATATACGCCAAATCTATAGATTCGCACTTCGATTCTGTTGACCATTTTGCTTGTTCTTTCTTGTAATTTGGGTACGAAAGACGCTTATTCTGTGCTGTAGTTTGAGATTAAGGAGATCACAGAGCTGAAAACTCACAGCGCACAAAAACGGACGATCAAATAAAAAAAGCAAAAGACAATTAGTTTCTACCTCTTAAGAATAACACGCGTATTTTTGAAAAATAACCAGAGCAAACAATCTACATAAGCAAAATATAATAACAAAATAACATAATTAGAATAACACGTGAAAAAATTTATTATTGAAATTCACTGAAACCGAGGTTACGTCTCCTAGCATAAGCACTTTGTGAATTCGTTGGATTTCAAAGAAAGCGAAAATATAATGATAATCCCCTCTCACAATTAGGGCAAAAGAGATTAAGAATTGCCAAAAAAAAAAAAAAAAAAAAAACTCACTTTTGCTGTTCTCTTTTTCTTTTCACTCTTTTTTCTTTTTCAGCCCATTGATAGCTAACATCTTATAATTGATATGAAGTGCAACTTTTAACCTAAAAGAAAAATTAATGAAAAAGACAAAAAAGTCCTTAAAAAAATTTGGTTTCAGTCACCATACTACCAAGATTATCAAATTCAGTACATGTTCTATTATTAGTAGGCCTAGCTTCTAGATTTTATAAATTTGACATGTATTGCCCGCTTTGCAAACAAGACCTTGTTTACTTCATTCATCAAGTTCTCACATTTTACAATTTTCATCACCCTTAATGGCTCATTTGAATATCTTCTAAGTCTGGAGATTCAAACCTCATATATGAGTGTTTGATTAAGTTATGTTAATCTCAAACAAATTATGTTAATTAAACATAATATTTTGCTTAATCGACGATTACCAGATCAAAGATCTATGGATGTAATCGGACGGTTTAAACTAGAACGATGGATGCAACTTTCACTGGTCCTTTCTTGCGTAACAGTGAGGAAGGCCTTCAGAAAAAGCATTTGACGTAGAACAGGAAAAGGAAAAAGAACTCCAAACTTCAGATGAATCCTAGGACAAGAATACTTCGAGGCTTGCCTTTCCCAAACTCTCCATTTACGTTGCAGGAAGAGGGGTTTTCTGCATATATTCTTCTTGTAGAACGAAAGGAAACCCCAAACTTTTGACGAAATTAATCACTAACATGACAAAACAAATGGCATAACGCAACAAAAAAGTAAAGATGCAATCTTTTGGAATCCTTCCTACGCACGTTTGCATGCATGTGTGGACTTAATTTTTTTGGTTTTCGTTTGGTCTACATGTTTGCTCTTACTTCTTGTTGGAGGAAGGAAGACTTCTTGCCCACACACTAAAATTCATTCTTTTCTTCATGCCGTCAACCCCTTGTTGTCTTATAAACTCGGCACGTCTGATTCTCCGCTTCAAGTTACTTCTTCCAAGTCTAAATCTATTCATCGAGACCTTTGTAGAACCGCGCAAGTTCAGCAATCATGGGTATCATTGGAGTTGTCGCCAGACGCTTGGACGCATTCATCGGGTGCGTAGCTATATCACAGCGCATGTCGTGCATATATTGGGAGATTGCTTTTGTCAAATTTTTTGTTCTTATCTACATCTACGCGTTTAAGTTATGTTAGCTGGATGGGATTGGTCAATCAAAATGGACCGATCAATCAGCCTCAGATCCTTGGCGTTTGGTTATAGGTTACCTCACCAAGACAAAAATGGTTTCCTACCGATAGGGGCCGTCTATGCTTGTCCGCTAACGTGGCATGCTATCAAACTGCATTTTTTATTTTAACGTGCGGTATTCGCACATCCTGTCTCCTCAATTTCTCTCTGCATATTTATCTTCTTCAGGACAAGAGAATACCCTTTAAGTGTTTTATGTCTAAATGGTGTCGAGGCTTGCATGAGGCCTCAGACGAAGCAATATAAGGACTCACTTAGGTCCATATATTGGGATATTACTTTTGTCAACGTTTTTGCCCTTATTTATATCTACACGATTAAGTTATGTTAGGAGGATGGGATTGGTCATTCAAAATGGACTAATCAATCAGTCTAGATTCTGTTATAATCAGTGGATCATATATGTATGAAGCACAATACATATACTATTTCCCACTGTTTGAGAAAACGTAAAGTATATATGATCTTGTCGGGCAATCTCATAATTGGCAAAATCTGATGCGTTGTTGGTTTTGCAGCAGGCCTGGAGTGATGCTTGTTTTTCCACTGTAAGTTTTGAGTTTACTACATAATACTGTCATTTTGTCATTAAATGGATAATGTCGAAGAAACTTGTGAAATCGAGATACTGATGATAATCAAATGGGGTTGATCGTTGCAGGTATGCATCCATGAGAGCGATTGAAAGCCCTAACAACGTAGATGATCAGCAGTGGCTGACCTACTGGGTCTTATACTCCTTCATAACGCTATTCGAGCTATCATTTTATCAAATTCTAGCTTGGTAATAAATGCATGCATGCCCATGCACGTACCGTTTCATTCGATTCTCTTTCATGTATTAATTAATCGAGAACCTTGCTGTATCATTCGCCAAATATCAAGCATGCACGTAATGTTGATCACGATGTATATATCAGGCTACCCTTCTGGCCGTACTTGAAGCTTTTGTTCTGCATGTGGCTGGTGTTGCCAATCTTCAATGGAGCTGCATATATTTACCAGAATTTCGTGAGGAAGTATGTGAAGATTGGAAATCAGGTGAGCTCAAGTTATTCGGAAAGCCAAAAGAAGATCCTTCTTATGATGAGCCTCGATGCAAGAAAATCCGTCGAGCGGTACATTGAAAAATATGGACCCGATGCTTTTGATCGAGTCATCAAAGCGGTAATTTTTCTTCTTTCTTTTATTCCCAGAAACAAGACGATCTCTCTTTCTGTAAAAGAGACTTTATCTTCTTGATCTCAAATTTGTCAACATTCGTGCAGGCCGAGAAGGAAGCGAAGAGGCAGAGGGAGATGAGACCTTAGTTCGTTTGTTCCTTCGTTCTTTCTACCTCACGAAAAACTCAAATATATATGTAACCCATATTCACAGTTCTTCGTGTAAGAACATTTGAGAATAGTATATATTCACGTCGAACTCAGTATAAAGATTGTTCTGTGCTTTGTTCGCCATGTCCCTTGTAAATGTAATAACCTATGGTTATAAAACATGATGCTGTTCATAGTTTGGAGCATGCATGCATGTGCATGTAACAACCTAAGGTTATAAAACATGATGCTGTTCTTAAATTGGAGCATGCATGCATGTGCATGTAACAAACGAGAGTGATGAAACCCCAGTACATGCGAATCTTCAAATGAAATTCGATAAGCAAACCAAACCATTTTTCATTTAATAACATGTTAAGTTCGACATATCATCATGCAACATAACCTCCCGATACTGTGATCAAGTTAAAATAAATTAACCGATCGCATAAAACTAAGGAGGACCACAAGACGTGAATAGATAAAACCTAGCAAAGCCGACGAGCTCTAAAAAGCAACCGTAAATACAAGGTTCTTACTTCATCTTAACTCCGGTGGCAAACACGAGTTCTTCCAGAATTCAAGCACTCGAGGAAACAATCCGAAAAATACTGATACGGAAATTTAGAGTTGCAGAAGTTAATTGACGTGGCACCAAAAACACTTGCTACAATCACTTTAGAGAAACTAAAGGAATAATTAACCAGCCTCTCGAATTGGCTTTCACACCACCCCGAAATGCTTGCCAAAAATCACCTGGAAACCGAGGAGCAGTGATATTACACATCTTCAAAGTCACCCATTGAAGGGTAATAGTAGCCGTGCTTCCTCAATTCCTCCTCAATCACTCGAACAGCAATGGCATGGAATAGGAGAATTAGCAATTATGAAGCACGGCCTTCATATTCTGTTGGAGTAGAAGAACCTCGCCCACTAAAACTCGTATATCTTTGCCGACTTCACTTGAGATTCCGGAACCATAGTGACTCCAGCAAAAGGGATTGTTGAATGAATGGGGATGGAGTTATCGCGGTCCATGTTCTTGCTCGGTTTCAGAATATGCTTTGCTCCAGCGCTCAGTTTTGTTGGACCTGGTTTGGCAGCTTCAGTCGGTTTAAACGACAGACCACCAGGCAAACTTACTAACCCATTCTGCTGAAACCCATCCTGAAGACATACTGTGCTGCATGCTCTTTCCCCGTTTGAGTCAAGCTCAAGTGATGGATTCTCTCTCAATATTGGTAGTTCCACTCCATGTCTCTGCAGTTTTAAGTTTGGCTTGTCATGCTTCTGGAGATCATCCACTCTGACAGCAGGCCTCTTCTTGGTTTTCTTACAAAAACTAGGAATTTTAACACCGAAAGACTTTGACCTTGTGCCATCTCCTAAATCAGTTCTGTTTCTATAGCTCATGCTAACAGCAGAAGTCGGCTTACTCCGCGGGAGCACAGGCACATATGGTGGGCGTGGGCAAGCTATAGATGACACAACCAGAGGATTGTCCACTTGTGAAGCCATGGTATTGTAGGGAAAAGAAGTAACCGGTGGAAAATGCATATGTGGAGTTGAGAAAAAGTTGTTTCCGGGTGTACCATAGGAATGAGGAATGCCGCCTTTGTCACAAAATGGTTGACACTGAGGCCTTGGGACACTTTCCCGCTCTGATGCATTTGGTATTGGTCTCCAGAGAGATAGATCCTTAGAGAAGCTCTTCAATTGTGACGGTGTATGCTCTCTAGAGTCTGGGGCTGGACGACTAAAGGTAAACCAAGGAGGTAGTTCCTTATGGGAGCTTGGTAACTGCCACTGCTGTGCTATTTGCTTACGTTCTCTAAAATCTGGACTTACAAAAGGAACAGTTGGAGCTGATATTTTAGGATGAGGTAGAACCTGCTGGTTTTTTAGCTCAGGACCCCTATTCGTCTGTTCACAGCTCTGATGAGAAACGGATCGTGAAACAACTTGAGAGTCTGCTCTTAATGTTTCAGCTCCAACCATAAAGGGCTCAGGAAGGTTAGTCAATTGGAAAACCGAAGGAGAAAAAGGATGGTGACTAAAAGGGCGGTGCTCAAACTTGGGATTTCTTTGTGCTGAAACTTTGCCATCTGGAAGTAATACATCACTTTGCCAGCCAACGCAGGGATTGGAAACTAAGGATTCAGGAGCTTTTTGGGGCAATCTGAGATTAAATGCATTTTGACTGTCAAATGAGGGGTGTAGAGTTCCTTTTGGTGTTCTCAGAGCTGAATATGCAGACCAGTCATGTGAGAAAGGATTATTCTCCGATAAACTGTTTTTCATACTACTTGAAGGATGATGCTCTATTATGATTTGTTTATCAGTCCAAATTTTCCCATCCTCAGATCCATGTGTCTCCCTGCTGCTTCTACCAACAGCAACATCTTTTCCCATCAGCCGCATCGTCACTGGGGTGGTAGTTGGCGACATATAATCTGCATTTTCCTTAAAGAAAATCATCCCCTTTCCTTTTTGGTTCTCAAAAAGGTCAAACTGTCTGCAAGCATTGACAGGGATGGTTGTCTGGTTTAGGTCTGCATCTAGCAGGTAAGCCGAACTGCTATGCCTTTCAGAGTTTTGCCAGAAAACATCAGCTCTGGTCGTGTCTTGAGATTCCATGCCACCTTGGTTGGACAGCAAGAGCAACCTCGAGTTCTCTACAGAAAAATTCTTCATGGGAAACAGGTCCAACTGATCTTTTTCACTCACTCTTTCTACAATACGATTCTCTTTCAATCTTGAATAGTCTCCCGTATTTCTAGAATGAAGGAGACTCTCATTAGGCAAGAAATTTGAGGAACCTGGTATCATTTCCCACTTCTTTACCTGGGTAGGCATAGGACCACTTGGGTTCAGCTGAATCAACTCACCATGTGAATTGAGAGGTAAGCCCAGAAAATCGTCATCCGTAGATTTTCCTGTTAAGGAAATAATTCTTTCGCTCCACTCAGGCAAATGAAACAAGTTGCCGCTCAAATTCCTTGGAGGAAGAAAGCATAATGGTTGTTCAAGTACAGCATAGTCAGCTGCATCTTCCACTGTAGACAGTGAAGACATGGAAAGCCTCCCACTCAAACTTTCATTGATCGCAAAACAAGATGAAGATGATCTTGTAACTGCCATTGCCATTGGTTTCTTTCCAACAAAATCATGGCCGGGACCATCAAAGTATTTCATCAACTCTGTACCAGAATTTTCAGGCCTAAAAGCACCACTGCCTGCACTAACATTTGAGCATGACGCAGCCCTTCCATTCACTGCCTCTCGGAATGTAGAGTAGTCCACATTTTGGCAGGTATCATCCACAGCCAACTTCATCTGATCATACATTTTGAGACGCTCATGGGAAACCCTCGCAATTTGCCTTGGTGAATTAGATTCTTCTGAAAGATCCACAATATCCTGACAACTAGCTTGAGGCCTCACATGATTTCTTACATCAGCATGATGACAGGTATCTGGCAATTGTCCTTTTCCAGTAATGGCTTGATCCTCAGTTCCGTCTTTCCCACTATCAGGGAGGTTGTCACCAGCTCCCATTACTTGGACCAGATCTCTTCTTCCAATCAACTGACCATGGTCCTCATCTGCAGGAGCATCAAGCACGTACATAAAACAAATTTTCAAAGTTTGGCTCGAGTAAAAATTTAATGGTAAACTATGAAAGGGACTCTTGCCTGTGTAACTTGTACGCCTGCCAGGCTGTTGAAGAATGGCCTGAGAATTTGATTTTGCTTGGGTCCCTGACTTATCATCCTTAATCAAGAACCTCACATGCTTTTCAACTAGTGCAGCCTGAGAATTTACATGGGCACTGCTCTGTCTGTTACAGACTGTAGAATCTTGCCCAGAAGAAGATCTTGCACGTTTTTTGAGAATGCCACGAACAGGATATTCTGGTTTCAGGCGCTTGGCAACAGACTTACATGGTTCCATAGTTTTATGCTTCTTTGGTGAAGATAACGACTTGACACTGGGCTTTTCCTTGTTTACGCTTGCAGCATCGAGTATGTCATTTTTATTCTTCTTGTTGCATAAACAATTTACATTTCTGCTCAAATGGGATGCAATTTTCCGCCTAATCTTTGGACTACTCTCCTGAAACAAATTTTGAAGAACTCAGTTAAATGATAAAAGAAAGACTTTCCATCTGCAAGAAGTTCAACTCTGGCATCATTTAGTAGAAGAGCTTGGCTACAAAAGGTATTCAGTTTTTGGCATTAAGTACTGATACTGCATAGGAGTACTTTAGCTTCAACTGATAATAAGCATGCGCCCATATGCACGCGGGATAGAATCTTGCCTAGAAAAAGATCTAAGGAAGCATTGTCGATTTCCAGATTTAAGCATGTGGTATGTGACAAAGCCCAGCACTATAAACAAATCTTCATCAATTGCTAGAGATAAACCTGATGCGTTAATATCCACCCATCACTCCTATTTTGACCAGAAGAAACCACACATTCCTTCCCCTCCTTCCATGTGCAATTTTCTAGTTTCTTGGAATATTGGCTGTTAAAGATGAGGACAGTTTCCAGGTTTAAGAAACATAGAAGATGCCACTTCTACGAGGCTGTTGGACAAAATCTCAAACTTAATTTTTAGGCCAACATCTGTCAATTTTTCAACAGCAAAGCAATACCAGAAAGAAATGATCACTCAAAGGCCCTTTGAGTGGGATCAGTTGCTCAAGTACTTGTCCAATTCACAGCATAAGCCATACACCTTATTCGAAGCCTAACTCATGTTCCTCTAAACTATAACCAAATAAAAAATGCTCATCTCGTGAAGTCTAATTATTAAAGGACAAATGGATGCCAGCAAAAGGAAAGCACTCTCTTTTCATGGCTTTGATAAACCTAGAATGAAAAAGATATAACGGTTCAATGACCTATAAGACTTAATTTTTACAGTTCTGAAGACATGGCTCTCTACATCCACTTTGAAAAGAGTCTTAACTATGAACATCATGAAGTATGAAAGCTGCAATGGATGCTGCACTACTGTCGTCCATTTAAGAAGTCAAGAAATTATAGCCATACGACTCCCCAAGCTATCATCCGCTCCAACTTTCGTCTCCTACCTTTGTGTCTTTTCTTCATTTCCAAGTGACTCAGATCTCACTGCCAATAATAAAACTTAGAGGACACAGTAAAATGCAATTTCACCTTTCAGCAGTAATCTCCATGTATGTAGACTTATCAATAGATGACATTCGCGAGAGGCAATTGGGAGCAAGTTGATGGCGAGGTTTAAGTTATGGCTCAATTGACCAGAATTACCATCTAAAGTTCTTATAGGTGAGCCCAAATAGAAGAATTTGACATTCAACTTGTCCATTCTTATAGTTGAGCCCAGACACAGACTTGACTTCTAGGCTGATGCTAGACCATATGTTCTAAACCATAAGAGTGATTTAACCACATATTAAGATTTCCCTGAGTTTCATTTCATGTTGATTTAAATTTTGATAATAGAGAGTTAAATAAGGTACTCTTGGCCAAATTAACTACTTGTATCTTGCAGGTGATTTTATCAGCACCCTCCAATCAATACTGGCCTTCTGTCAGAACCAAAAGTTTAGGATAGAGTAGATGGTGATTTATAAGTTGTTTATTTGATCAGTGCATTGTTTTCCAGTATATATATTTCCAAAAAGAAAAACTTTTTTTCCCTTTGAAAATGCTATTATAATATAACAGTTAATAAAGATGATATTCCATCATGGAAGCTCAAATTGGATACAATATCAATAACACTTAGTGACTGAAAATTTTAATAAGAAAATAAAAAAAGAAACCAACACAAGTCAGAAAAGCTAAAGATCCTATTGAAGCCAACACAAGCTCCAAAATAGATGCAGATGCTCCAGTATGAATCAGCAATCAGCAAGAGCAAAGTCAAGATTGAAAGTGGTTGTCAACATAACAAAGATTCCAAGCACATTGAATGCATATAAGACCTGACTATATACTAAAAAGTCAGACAAGTCATCCCTAGTAGAGAAGTACACATAAAATTAGCAGGAAGAATGAACTCGTGCGCTCTATATTGACATGAACATGCAAAAGCACGATTATCATCCTTCATATATAATCATAGAAAATCTTCTACTGCAAGATATCTACTTAGACAAAGCGCCATAGACATCGGTATATCTTGCCAACTACACCTAAACATACATTGCATATTTTGACACATTGACATCATATGTAATTCAGTGAATGTATCGTCTAACCAGTTATGAATGGGCAGCACCAAAGTTCACAAGAACCCTAGTGTTCTGGAGTAGTGGCTATAACTAACATCCCACTTTTAAAAGCATATAGATGATAGTAATCAAATCGAATATTTTACCTCATCATCATTCATATGATGACAACTACAAAATATTACATCCTAAAATACTCAGCGATCAAATACAGATGAGATCCCCATCAATAACCTAGTACAAAGGAGAATCTCTCTCTATCTTGCATGCACGTGCATGACTTAGAGAAGAAATCATAGAAAATCTACAGCTTATCTGGCATCGGCACCAGAACAACCCCGGATCAGTATCAGAGTGTCCCCATCATTGCAATTTCACTGACTAGTTAATAAAGATTATATCGCATGCAAAGACCATCTACAATATGTTGGATCATGCTTAACACATTCTCAATTGAGCGATTAAATCTTTGCCCAAGGTGCTGATTTGAGAAAAAAGACATACGATCTTCCCTTCCTGAAGGCACCCTACAGACGCATTTCCACCAATGATGAATATGATCCCCAACCCAAGAATGAAAGATAATGAAAGGAAGATACGAATTCGTGAGAATTTAATGGGTAGAGAAATGTGAACCCATGATTACATATCCTACAAAATACCCCAACAGTAAAAGTGAGAGAAAACAGCATCATCAATCTAGGATACGTTTGCAAAAACCAAGGAGGACGAGAACACTTTCTTAAACTTATCTAAAAAACACCCTCCTCAATTATCAAACCGTACTATGCAGCTGGAACACCCCCACACACCACACACACACACACACGCACAGTCATTGCTCTCTCCTAGCTACCGAAACCACAGCTGAAATCACCCCGTTAAACCATGAGAAACCCCATCTCTCGCGTCGCTTTTAACTTTTCTCTTTGTCTCAAATCTCATTTGCTTCTCAGCTCGCACGACCAAGTACAACTACAAGGGCCATCGGTCGCGTTTCGAGACGTGCACGTCCTTACTCAGCTTTTCCACCAGTGATTTTATGGGCAAGGCTGAGTTGTAAAAAGATCGAAACGCAACCGAAGGAGCGTGGCAAATTAAGACTACGACTCGCTAATCAGCTCACTTTTAACATAATCATTTCCCTGATGTCGACACGACCGATCAAGTGCCGAGCAGTCCAAGGCCCTTCAGAACCGCGAAATCAAGCGAAATGGACATTATTTCATGGCGTAACATGCGTACCTTCTTAATTGACCCATTTCCGCTGATCTTCTTGAGCTTCTTCTTCTTATTCTTGTTCTTCTTCTTCTTCTTCTTATGAATTTTCCCCACGGCCGACACGCGTGCCCACACAGTGTTCTTCTTCTTCTTCTTCTTCTTCTTCACCTTATTCTTCCTCGAATTCGCAGCATCTGTGGCTCTACGACGAGACTTGTCTTCTTGTCGTTCTTCTTCCTCTTCCTGCTCCTCCTCGTCCTCCTCCTCCTCGTCTTCGACTCCCGTAGAGTCCTCGCCACCGCTAGCCCTCTGGACCTGGGGCGACATGGCGAAGATCTCGACGATAGAGCGCTTCTTCGGGGCTCTCGGCTTGGCCTTCGCCTTCATCTGCCGCTTCTCCTCCTGCCTGGCGAGACAACCGTCGACGTGCGCGTTCACAGCATTCACCGTATCCGCCGTCAGGACGCCACAGACCGGGCAATCGAAGGTGATGATCTCCGATCTCGGCGCCTCCCCCGAGCTCCCCCGCAGCTCCCCGAGGCCGGACGACCCTCGGGAGACGAGACCCCGCGCGTCGCCCGCGCCTCGGGGGGGCGCGCCGAGGTCGTCGCGGGCGGTTGATCTGGCGATCTCGAGCTCGCGCGACCACCAGCGGAACTTGGGGACGGGCATGGGAGGCAGGAGAGACTCCGCGAGTTCCCGAGCGATCGCGCCGTCGCCGCCGCCGAAGGGCCAGCATTTCGCGATGTCCTCGCTCCTCGTCTTCAGGGCGTACTCTCTAGAGAACAAAGCAAACCAACCCCCCCAAGATTAAGGAAGAGAGAGAGAGAGAGAGAGAGAGAGAGAGAGAGGAAAGGAGGGGAATCATGCATGGGGAAGAGGGGAGAGAGAGAGATGAACTTACCGGATGGAGAATCCTCCGAACGAACCCGCCATGATTGCTCAGCTAAGACGCAAGTAGAATCGCCCGCCGAAAGAGAAGCGAATGCGCCCGCAAAGGAGAACAAGAGAGAGAGAGAGAGAGAGAGAGCTAGCTGCTAGGCAAAGATGGACAAGGAAGGAAGACGAAAGTAGAGCGCGTCACGTGGAAACTGAAAGCGAAAGAGAGAGGGAGGGAGAAGAGGAGACATGACGAGAGAGGTTCGTCAATGGAGGAAACATTTGGGTGGCTTGATGCGCAGATGAGAGAGGGTTAGAGAGAGAAAGTAGAGAGAGAGAGATGGGGGGGGTTGGAGGTGTTGTTTTCCCGCTCTGGTTGGAGAGAGAAAGAGGGAGATGGGAGATGGTGATGATAGCTTTACCTTTCCCTAATTTATGACTGACAGCGACCTATGAGACCCCAAGCGAACGCTCTAAAGTAAGTGATAAAAAAAGAATATTTTCCTCCCATTCCCCACTCCTTTTCCTTCCTTTTTTTTCTTTTTTTTTTCCCTCCCTCACTTCCCTCTTAAAATATGTACTCCTTATAAATATTTTCTTTCTCGCACTCTCTTTAAGATTTTTCTATTTCGAAAAAATCGATGTTCCGAAGGAATAATTTTGTAGGAGGTTGTTGTTGATGTTGCTGTGGGGACCACCCATCTTCTTCCTCACTGCACAAACCAAAAAAAAAAAAAATCATTTTGATAATGCCACGTGTGTGTCCGATACGACTTCTAATTGAGATCGTTACAATAATTTAATATTGAACAGTGTCTTCATCCAACGACTTAAATTTTTGCAACGGATTGATAGTAGTCTCATAAGAATTTCACGTAATGTCATAATTGAAGATCCTAAATTTAAATATTTATAAATCTTATTTGTCTCTTCAGTTAAATATGAACAACACTTAGTACCATGCAATAAAGATTAGACTAAATGTGAGAGGGAATGTTAGAATAATTAAATATTAAATTACAACTTCACGTAACAACTTAAACTTTTAGATGCCTAGTATCTACATTGCTAGCTTGACTATATGCGATCTCCCTCCTTTTATGAGCTTTAGGTTTTTCTAGGATAAACTTTTGAATATGGTATTAGAATCCTATTCAAAGTTGGGTTATTTCACGAGTGTGGCAATGGACCCTGCTCATGAGAATGGGGTGTCGAATTGAGCTTATATTCTTTTCATATATATGTGATTTCCTTTTTTAATAACCCTAGACTTTCTTTTTCTTTTTCTTTTCATATATATATATATGTATATATGATACCGGAGTTAGGGTTTTGACTCGGCTCATTTCGCGTGTTTGTCGAATTCTTTGAGCGTGAGAAGGTGATGTTAAGTTAGGACCTCACTCTACTTATAAACTTTAAAAAAATTTGATTGGGCGTCTGTCTTATTTTGTTGGTACCGTAATTTTACTAAGTATGGTTGTCGAATGGGATTATGCTCTTTTTCTCCATCCAATCGGAGCCCTCAATGTGGGACAGCAGGTACCGAACGCACGGAGTAGATCTAGGGGTCTTCTGATGAGAATAAGGATGTCTCGTTACGTGTCGAGATGCGGTTAGTCTAGCGAGAACAGGTCCCGACCGTGACAATCCCACGCGCCAGCCCTCTCAGCGGAGGAGCTCCTCACGAGCTCCCCACTAGGCGCGTGTCCGTAGGGCATCGCCACGGAAGGAGCCGGTTTAGATAGATTCGCGTGCTATTTTAAGTGATATTTCATCTCACTACGTGTACTATCATGGAAATATCGAATTTCTACTTCTTTTGTTAAAATTAGAAGGACAATTCGAATTGAAAGTCGTATTTTAGGAGACCATTTTGTGATCAAGAAAGTATCTTATTAATTATGTAGATTGGTCAATCATTTCTCTGTTTATATATTAGAACGATGAAATAATCGAAATGCAGTCCGACGCTTCCTATAAATTTATCATTATAACTTTCGACAAACAAGCGAACATATTTCAGAAGTTAAGATCTTGATCCTATTAAGTTATTAAGCTTTCAAATGCATATGCAAACAAATTTCTAAACCAAATACGTTACAATTCGATCTCATGTTCCCTTGTGTTTTTTAGATAAAATCAATGCAAATAGCTCGCCAACACCTATGTTATGTGTAAAGTCAAATTTCAATTTTCGGTGTCCATCCCCTAAGTTACTATCACGCCCTTACATTAAGATCGAGTTTAGTTTTAGTGACAACTTCAATAATTTTATAGTTATAATCCCGAGATTTCTATTTATCGAGGTTGACAAAAACCAGAACATGGAAGAAACAGTTTATTAGAGCTTGATATCGATCGCAATGATCCAAAAAAAGTTACTCACATGTGAGTGGGTAGCGTGTGCATGGAGGCTAGAAATGCTCGTGAATCCGGAAGAACAAGTGCTATCAACGCCTCCAAATCATTCAAATCAATATTCATAAGTCAATACGGGAGTAGTTTTCCTTTTCCTTTTAGTCAACCGATTTGGGGCAACAATCAGTGGATCAATCTAAGGAAGACTGCATCAAGTGAAGTCATTCGGATTGAAGCGACAAGAGAAACAGTCTAATGGCCATAAATCAAGGAAATAGTTTGTGTATGAAAAATGACTTGCGCACTTTCACTTTGAATTATTGACATTAAAGGGAATTTGACTGCGAAACTAATTCTAAACACACGCGTCGAGCATTTGACGGTGAATGTGTTAAGTGTTTTGTTACACCGGCAATGAACCCCACCGATAATCTAAGCATTATTTGATCCCTCTCGTATAGTTGATTAGCATAGTTACCTATTACAATGAATGAGCATGGCCCATCTTAGCAAAAAAGTTCAGAGTGTACATGTAGCAATGTTTACAAATCATTTCTTTTGCATTACATCATTTGATTTACGGACAAGTATTTGCATTTAGTATTGATAAGATGTTATTTAAATTCATTAAATGCATTTTAGACAAATTAAGGGTGTCAAATACATATGCTAAATATTAATTAGCTTTTAATGTATGAATAGATTATCCAAAATTATATTGGAGCAAAGTAATAATTAAGACTCACTTACCATTGTTAATAGCTATATCATGTGATTGTGAAAGAGTCTATCACATTACCACAGATTATCAGTACTTAAATCAATCCCCCAAAAAGCATAATCTGCTTATTTCTTCATGTTTTAGGATCTATTTGCAGGGATATTAACTTTTTACATCTTACCTTTATATTATAATGATGGGTGAAGTTCTATTTCTGCTTAATGTCAAACATCATGCAATACTTTCTGTAAATTTTAAAGTCTCCACATTCCTCCATCTTAGTTCGAGAGAACTTCCTCCCATCATGCCTTTTATTCGTTAGTTACTAATTACATACATCGTCCACGCATAACCTTAGCTATATCTAAATACATGCGAGGTCTAACTTAATAATTCCCCCACCAAAAAAGGGGGCTGTAGAGAATTTCCTTCAGCCATAGATGGCGAAAATCTTGACCTCGCACCTATGTGACTGAGTTTCTTTTTTTGCTTCCAAAACGAGTTCATAGAAAAAGCAAAAGTTAGTAAACAAACACCCACATAACTAACATTTACATTTTGATTACCTACAATGATCATAAGTCAAGTGATTCTGAAACATATTAAAAATCCATGTTTCTGTGTCGATTCATACGAATAGTAAAACACTTCTGTCTTTTTATCAACAATGCCAATGATTCAATCAGCCATATTCAGATTCTTTATTAGCTAATAGGGGTGTGCAAAATACACGGGAACCGCCCGGACTGCTCAGAACTAGACCAGAACCGCCCGGAACCGGCGGTTCTTGAGGGAACCAGTCCGGTTCCCGGTTCCATGGGCGGATCCACCCGCCTGTCCACCCGGACCGAACCGGAACCTTTTAATATTAAAAAAATTACTAAAAAAACCCTAAATCTCATTTCACTCCCTTCGTCTTCGACTCCTAACCCTATCGCCATTTCACTGCGTTTACTTCTCCCGCTATCCACATCTCCACGTACTTAAATTTAGTTTTTCTTTTTTTGGCTTGTTTTGATGTCACGTAATCGTTCATGTTGAAAACAAAATTATTTCGTGTCAAGATCGGTTCCATGGATCCACTGAACCAGGACCGGATGACGGTCCGGTTCGGAGTGGATCCACGCAAAGAAACGGATGGATCTCGGTTTCAATTTTTCGAAATCGGTCTTTAGCGGGCAGTTCTCGGTTCTAGGTCGGGAACCGCCCGCTCTGACCATGCACACCTCTATTAGCTAAGATTAATTTTCTTTTTTCCCTTCAAAAATAATTTGTACATTCGGCTTTACCAAAAAAAAATAATAATTTGTACATTCGTCGACTCCAACATTATTACCCCTAAATTTTCACAGCACAGAGATGTCCTTTCGACGCAATTTATTTACCGTAAAAATTAAAAAAAGAAAAGAAAAAGAGAACGAATATTAAATAATCACATCAATCCCTTCTCTCTCTCTCTCTTTTAACTCGACGTTGCCACATGGAACAGGTGGTTTCCATTTATGTGGTGTATCCGACGCACGTGCTGCGTCGTAAGGAGCGAAGGCTTTTTGTTCCGACTTTTGTCATCCAACCTCAGCCACTCTCTTGCCACCACCACCAACCCCCCCCGCGCTCACGCTCTTGCCGCGGCGCGTGTCGTTCAGCACAATCCAGCTCGACGGATAAGTGCCAACCTACTCACCTACTACTACTTAACAAATTGCATCACAATTTCGGTACGGCTATTTTTCCGTTTATTTCTCAAAAATAATTAATTTACAATATTTTTTTTTCAAAAATAATCATTTACATAATTTCAAATAATCAATCAATAAAAATTATTTTAATTATCAATAATAATTTATATCTAAACGTTTTCGTAAGCAACGGGAATATTTTTTCGTTTGTTATTTCTTGTGGGCTATACAAATAATTTTTTTTGAGATAATTTTTTTTTCGAATCATTTTATTTTTCATGAATTAAATGGAGTATCGGATGTGAGTTTTCATTGCACTAACACCTTCAATCTAAAGAAATACTTCCATTGTAATGGAATTTCTTTTTGGAAAGAATCTCATAATAAATCTGAAGATATGACGTTTGAAATTAATCCAAATTACTTCTAGAGAAATCATTGTCCTAATTCTTCAAATTACAAATGAAAGGCTTATAAACTTTGAAATAGTACTTAGATTGTGCCTGTTACATATATGTAATTTATCATGTATGGTGTGGCGTTATTTGAATTCTTTCTCGAGATATTTATTTTCAAATAAAATTTACATTCTAAGCTAGAATAAGAAAGTTAATCTCACCCAATAGATCTTATAGCGAAAAAGGATCGAAGTCCAAAATGAGAAACTTTAAACGGCCAAGAAACTTCTGTAAAGTACTAAAGCACCATTGTGAATTACGATACATCTACTTAATTAACTAATTAAGGAAAGTTTACAATTTCAGCACGCTGCTTGTCTTGCTTCATTTTTATAATCAATTCTTTACAAATATTTTTATTTAAATAAAAATTCATGAAATACTACATCCTGATTAAAGCTCATGTCTAGTTCAATCTACACTTGATCATTTTCTAATATAGATTTCACCTGGATTTATGTTTGGTTGAGTTTGCATGCATAATATTTTGCATCAATAGAATGGTTGGAGGATGTCCACACACATATACAACTCACAAATAAGCTAACTAAGAGGAATACTTTCCAATTAAGGATTAGGAAAACACGACCATTTTTCGAAGTTGCGAAAGTCTAATGCTTAAATGGACTCTACATTTTCCTCTTTTACTGATTGACCGAAGGAAGTTTCGTCCAATCGAGATGCGTATCATAAGCTATTGATTAGAGTCGCAACGTAAATTTCTCCCAAACTAATTCACACGTAAATTTTCATGAGAAGAAATAAAATATAACTTCGCAACCTTGGTGACGCAACTCCCCTCCCCTGCCCCCGGCCCTATCACCGTGCTGCCCACACGTGTTCGCGTGGGGGACTGGGGAACCCGACAAGCGCGTGCCGGCACGCGCCGCGGACGGGGTCCGCGGGGAGGGGAGGGGAGGGGAGGGGAGGGTGGGGCTTTAAGGAGGTAATCGATGGGATGGACGACAGTCGCTGTTTCTTACTTTCTTTCTAACATGAGAATGAACAGTTGCGTGATGATGCCGAGACAGGACACGGCCCCAGAACCAATAAGCTCCCCCCAACTTGCACGTAAGCGGGTTGAAAAGCGAGACCCAATTTTGCCCCAAGCAATCGCGCTTCAGACAACGAGACCGTTGTCTCTCTCTCTCTCTCTCTCTCCTGATGCCTGTCTCTCGCGCGCTGACAGTTCCAAGAAGGATTGATCATATCCTGCTCCTTTCCATTAGGCATCATAACATATCCCACCGATGGATACGGAGACTGCAAGCGTTGCTTCGCGTCAATTGATCGCGGATTTATGGCGTCGGGTTTCGGCCGTCGATGTCTGTGGAGGGAGGGAGAGACGGAGAGAGCAGAGAAACCAGGCGAACATCATGGTTCAGGAATGAAGGGTCTCGAGCGCAAGAGATGAGCGACCCGCGAGATTGAATGAGCTCGCTCATGGATTGTGAATACCCGCGCGAGTTCTTGATTGCTGCATGTGTTTCCATGACTCGGGTGATGGATACAGACATGGAGAGAAAGAGAAACCCTTCCGGCGTCGTGTCAGGCGGGATCTACATATGCACATGTGGTGAATTCAGGTGTCCCCCGAGCTGGAATGCGTGAATTCGCAGGTGGACGGCGGCGGCGGCAATGGTGATATGAAATTGGGTTCGAAAGAGTCAGTTACATGTCTGAAGATAACGATTCTTCGGGCTCCGATGCTTAAAGAAAGTGGAGACCTACTTTCGTCTTTGTTGAGCTCCCACCTTTCTAACCGGGCTGCACAGTTGGGGTGAAGATCAAAGTGTAGAATTTGCAGTGTTACTGGTCTCATCAAGCTATTCGCCTTCTTTTTAACTTGTGGATGTTCTTTAGATCACAGATTTTGCTTAAAACCTGTCCTTTTATTGAGAAGAAACATCTACTTTAACCGATCTTAATAAATAGATAAATGCTATGACCCAATTCGTCGTTAAACCACCCAAGGCTCAGGCGACATTCATTATCACAATCGATGGCGGGCAACGGAACATTACCACCATGGAATGAGAATTTGTAGAAGAGCATTTCATCTTATTAGTCCCTTCTCCATTTAGGGTCCTGATTATGCATGGAGTAACGAGAAAACAATCAAACTAGGCCTCGATATCTGACCTGATAGATGGAAATTTACAAGTTGCTGGCCCTCTCTCTCCCGTGGATGTTCGATCTGCAGACAATCTTATTGCCGAAAAACCTGTCCTTTTATGGAGAAGGAACACGTACATGAGCAGAGAGTAGTATGGCGACGTACCAAAGATCATGTGCATTTGCGTGCTCCGTTGTGTGTGCGCGAGTGAGTGAGTGAGAGAGAGAGAGAGAGAGAGAGAGAGGCTAAGGAATGGACAAAAGAAAGTGTGGGTTTGACTCCTGAGAAGAAGCTAGAACTTGTAAAAGCGCGAAGGAGCATGCAGACCACAATCCAAAGCCTTTTTTGTCGCAATGCTTCGCGATGCTTTATGCATAGGAAATGATATGTCCCCCGACCTCCCCAGAAAGCATGGGTTCCCTTTCCCTCCCATTATCTTACTTCCCCAACACGAATAGTAAATCTTTATTATTACTTCATGCACAGTTGGATTAGGTTCAAAGGCATTTTGCCAGCACACCGGAGCTTGTTTCGACATCCGTGTTTCGCTTGATCATGCAGAGACCCATGCTTTTCACGACAACACCATGGGGGGGTTCCCACTTCCTAAGAACAGTACCATATTTAGCTTGATCCAGGAGGATGATGATGAAAGAAAAGTCCATCGGATGACCTGGGAAATGCCAACTGTTTCGTAAATTCCTAGATTTAACTGTTCCAAAGAGATGGTTTCAAAACATGGGATTGCGTTTGCCTGTGGAGGGAAGGGAACAAGTTCGTCCTGCCATCCTAACTATACTCCTATAGTCGGGTAGGGTTAGCTCCGTGGCCATTTATTATTTCTGAAGCTAGCGATCGGGTTTAATTAATCATACGTACCCTGCACAGTTCCCGCCAAAAGCATTTATTTGTGGAACGCATGAAAGATGATGTCAAGATACATGGAACACAGGAGAGGGCAAACGTACATGTGAATGTGTACTTGTATTTACTGATTGAAAAGTATATGCAGAGAGAAAACTATTTCATAGAACATTGGCAAAATCAATCTAGACTGAATATATTGCGCTCTGAAAATATCATAACATAAAATATCAACTTGCAAATACATGGCGGGTCAATTCGTTAATATCTCGCGTTAAATGACTTTTACTTTTAAAAAATGCATCAAAGAGTTCCTATGAAAATCAAAAGAAATTCATCAAGATTTATTATTTGGAATTTTTTTTAGATAGACTCATTTTAGGGTGATGGATATAATCAATCACAATATCGAATCTTTGTGAGAAGTTATATTTGCTTTAGTTGGACTGATGTGAATCCCTCCCATTATTCCTTTCATATGTGGCTCACAACCTAATAGATTAAGTCTACCTGATATCTTCTCAAACACATTCACTCAACGACTTCAAAAATAAAAATAAAAATCAATAATACGAATATCCAAGCGTCCCAATCATTTGAGAAAATGAGCAGGTGCTGCCACTTTATATCAACCAGCCAAGCAATTAGTCATCAATATGTAATTATATTATCTAGAGAGAAAGAGTAGTATATTACAACTGAATTACAATATTAGTAAGCTCAAATGATGCGGCAAACTTCGATTAGTGTTGAATGTGGTCAATTTTTATATATATATATTCGCTTGTAGTTTTGCCACAACACTCAATACATCAATTTTGATAACCAATCCAATAGATCCAGCAATAGATCCAGCATTACTATATTCTAAAATTGTGATGAGTTATATTTGCGATCTCGGTGCAATTAGGGTGTTTTAGCAATTTATACTCTGAAAAGGTTTAATTATGCATATGCACATGTGCATGTACATATATATATATATATGCATTATTCCTAAATATTTATATACAATGAAGTGAAATTAGGCTTGGACTTGCCTGGCTATATGCTTTGTGATCATCTTAATGTCGCATGCTACATCATTTGCATCTTGAATTGGATGGCTGTTTGGGATGCTCTTTGGCGTCTCTCAAAATTATCTCTCCTTGCTTATTGGGTAACGGAAAGTTTAATTCCCCCTTCTAGATGGTCAAAGAAAAGCAGCTCCTTTGATGTTCCTTCGGGGATAGCCAATCCCCCCCTTAATTCTGTACTTGACAATTGACCCGTTCCTTAAAGTCAACCCTGCTTTGACTTTCTGGTGAACAAAATAACCTGTTCTCATTGATTTTTCTTTCTTGATAGTCAGCTTTCCTCTCATGACTTGAAGCATGAGATGATTACATATTTTTTTGTGACAAGTTACTTATTCCGATCCAATAGCAAGAGGCCTCAGCTAGAATTGAATGTAACTTCCTCTTCGTGACCAGGTGAAGGAGGACCTTCCTCGGCTTTTAGGGTTTCATCGGCATAGTAAATGGGCTCTTGTCTCTTTCTGAATTGAGATTTACCCAATGGCTAATGTAATTTAATTTGCAGTATCATCACTGGTGTGTTTTTCTAGCCTAAGTTGAGCATGCATATTACTTTCTGAATGGGCGCTACTATGCTGACGGTGCCCGTTTATCGCAAGTGAATGGACTTCTTACCGTAATTAATTCAACAATGGAAGCTAGTTAAGAAACAATGCACGATGCACATGATCTGCAACAAAAATCCACTCCTTGTTTTGAAAGTTCGACGGTGTGTGAAGTGCTTACCATGTGCTATGGGCGTGATTTGATTTGGTGATGCCATTTGTTTTCGATTTAAATTATATTAGTCAACTTGTATGTCAGTTTGAATTAGGGTTGTTCATGTAGATTTATCGAAAGTCAAAGTTAACCTTTTTTCTTTTCCATAAAATTTAAAATATTATGTGCATTTTAAAAGATTGACGAAAAAAATCATAGGTCAATATCCATGTCTAAATTTTTCTATTATAACAAATGGAAATACAAGCCAATCATTGATTTCACAGCTTCTTCTTCTTCATCTGTTTAGACCTTACATAATTGACACAAAATGTAAATTAATTTGAACCTAATAAAATACGCTTGTGGTATCAAAGAAATAACAAGTTTTTCGAAGACAGGTATTTGTTTTATTTATTTTATGGATAAAAGGTTGAGAATATGGGCTAGTGCAAATACTTTATATGGGGATTATCATAAGTCTCTCGCATAAGTCAAGTGTGAACCAATAATAAAATTATATATATATAACCAATCTCACTCAGAGCAATAGTGTCTAGATGCTCATTAGTTCTTGCCGTTGATTTTGTTGTTGTTGTGGTGAATATATGCATAGTTCGATTTAGCATGAAAGGAAATGATTGAGCTCAATCATGAAATGCTCGATTCATAATATGAACCTATCTCGACCAATGTATATGTCTAATTCAGCATGAAATGATGATGTCAGATGAGGGGTGAATGGAGAGCAACATACCTTCCTATATGCTAATGCTTCATTTGTTTTGGAGAAAATAAATAATTTGAAAAATATTTTTCTATAAATAATTGTTTATATTACTTGAAATAATTAATCGACAAGAAATGTTTTCATAATTGACAATAATTTAAGTCTAAACATTTTTATAGACGATGAAAATACTTTCCATTTACTCATTTTTGTCATTGATACATGCGATTATTTTTAGAAAAATATTTTTCCAATTATTTATTTTTGGCGAGACAAAGGAGCCTAAATGTCTTTCATCTTCCTTAATCTAATGTCAAATGTCATTTTCTTCGTTTCCCACTGGTCGCTCGATTGGAATACTGCCTAACTCCCCAACAGTGAGAGCGAGTTTCGCTTTCTCCTAGCAAGCATCGGGCAATGATGCTTCAGTGAGGTAAAAAGTGTTGCTTTTCATATGATCTCCAGCTTTTCTTAAAGATCGAAGAGACAGCAAAGATAGAATATATATGTTACGTCTAACTTTAACGATCAATCTTTCAAAATGAAAAATAAAAGTAATCTCTCGATTAACAAACTTCACCTAATTAGGTTTTAAGGTACTTTAAGGCCTAGTAGAAACAAAAGCCTTGATGGAGATGGAGAAACTTCAGATCCGTGACAAGGGCTTGGCTCAAATGCACAAGGTCCCAATGGTATGTGCTAAATCATCAACTGATTGAGATGGAAGAACTTTTTGTTGTGTGAGAGAGAAAGATAATTTTGTATTAAGTAATACATGCAACAATCGATAGAGATTAGTATGTTATAATTCAGATAAATCATCGCTGGAAAGTACACTCATGCTAACCTAGGATCGTATCGAAGATTTTGGCGCCATGGAGAGATTGAAAAGTAATGTAGCCATGTTAGTCATCATTAGGTTAGAACAAAAAGTGAGTTTACCGGATAGTCCTTTTCCTTTAATAGTCAAGGGAGACGGACGTGTAGATCCGGTAATCTGAATGCCCATTAATCTTAAAGGAGAAGCTTTTCTGAAAGCTCTAAGTCTCTGGAATGAGATGAGATGTTCATGTTAGTTAATACTACAAGCAGATAATCATCAAGAGTATCTTTCTCCATTTGCTGCACCATATGCTTAAACTAAAAGAACTTAAACAATAGACAAAATGGTAAGGTAATTTACTAAAAATTCCTTACAGACCAACCAACCCGACCTTACTTTAATTTTGAAGTTGCGATGAATTTGCCATGGAAGATTGTTCTTGCTTGACAACTTGCAAATTTCATGAACTAGTTAAATATAAATCTTTAACTTGGGCAAGCAACCGTGACTCAAAGCAATTTATATATAATTTGTGAGATTGAAATGAATGATCTTTAGTTTTGGAATTATAAATTTCCCCATAACTGATAATGTCCACTCTTAAGGTTGAGATAATCTTCTTCTTTTTTTATAACCGAGGGCTCCACCATGGGCCCTCTGTGTCTGGACACACCGAAAAGCCAGGCTTCTATATCTCGGGGGAGACTAACACATGACCCTACCACTATGGCCTCCTATTTAAGACGTGTTAGCAGTTGTAGAGTTTCGTCCCTGGGACCTCTGCGATGAAGTACCCAAAACTGAACTAACTTAGCTGCCCACCGGTGAGTTAGATAATCTAGTTTTTTAATCCGACAAAAGACGAAAGTTTTGATTCTTGAGCAATGCCATGTGGCTACTCCGGGTATGGTGCGAAAATAAAGGGGAAATAGATAGAGATGGGAACTTGGTATAATAAAAATTGATGCAAGCAACCCAAAAGACCTACCTAACTATAGATATAAAAACCGGTTCAAATTCTATATACTTCTAACAACTTTGCCTTGGGAGGTTCGCTTGTATAAGATATGAGATGGATGATGTACCTCAGTCCAGATATAATTTATTGCCCTACTTTACAAAAGATGTGCTTGAGCTTAGAAAAAGAAAACAGAAAATTTATTTGAAAAGGGCACGACCACGACCTATGTCATGGCTGCCCTACCAACTCTAGAAATAGTAATTATATATAATTAACCTTCACCATCAGATCAATTAACAACTCTCTATCGTCACATCACTTCTAACTTTAAAATAAAGTTTCTTCTTTTTAATTATGTGGTAATTCTGGTTTAAGAGTTAATGATTTATGGTTTTTCTTTGCCAAGGAGAATTCTGATTAGTTAGGTCAGGTAAGATTGCCAACAGTCTTATCAATAAAGAACCTTTTCACCTTTTCATTCCCCTAGAAAAAGTTAAAGTGCACCGGCTATCAGTTTTCACCTATACTTTGCCTAGGAATCTAGTATACTATACAGCCACTAAATGTCATTTAGTTCTAATTTTATCCCTCTTTTAGTTGTTAAGGGTTTGGAAGCACTTCTCAAATCATGATTTGTCAAACCAGCATCACCCATTAGCTTTAATAAAGCTTTAAAAAAAAAAAAACAACACGTGTCGATCGTTCATATGTTACAAGATTATTATCAAACTTGCGAAATCAGATGAACGTTTGGTGTATTCACCCACCGGTAAATTAGAAGTTGGGAGAATAATCGAGAGCTCTCTTTCAAAAAGCAACAAATCGATTCGATCAATCAAGTTGTTGAATCTAGTAAAATACATGCCTAGCTAGGAGTTACAGAAGCGATTCAACTCTAAGATTTATGAAACCAAGTTACGCAATTTGCACTTGTGATAGTATATATACCTAGTTCAAGGGTCAGTATGGCGATTGAATTAATCAATTGAAAAGCCTAATAGAAAGATCAATCTCTTTGTACCTCAATTATTAGTTAGGGTTAGATGATGATCAAGTTTAAGTCAGCGTCAACTTTGAATGAATTAAGCAATTTTTCTAGTCGATCTCTAACTGGAATCACCGTTAAGTGGGTCAAGCTTAAGATTCAAGGGTGTTGAGGCTTAAGTTAGGGAAAGCTAATTGAATAATTACTACTTTAAGGTCACTCGACTTAGGTAATTTCTCCACATCTTGTGTAACTGAAAAGAAAATTTCTCATATGATAACTATCCTTACATATATATGTTACTTTTATTTTCTTTTTCTTTTTAGTTCATATTATAGTCATTCACTTTGCTTGAATATATTGAGCTAGAGAATTTAGAATCTCTGACCAATCTATTGGTTCAACTTGAGAAGTCCTTGTGAGATTTTAATTCTCAACATGAATGGCATGCCTTTCGAATCGGGAACTAGATGACACCACCCGGATCACAAAACCAACGAGAAGTAATGATAACGCATGTCGAATTCTTCTTTGCTGACGACCTTTTTTGTTAAACAATACTATCAAAATCTTGGTGGTAGTGGGCCTATTTGTGTACACTTGAGCGAAAAGCAAAAAAAAAGAAGAAGCCAAAATTAATGTATTATTTAGATTTTGGAATATTATGATAAATCATCCACGAATTTATGTGTCGACATTCAACTATTGCAAAAGTTTCATATTTGAAAATAAAGTTTCATTTTTTAAAATAGTCAAAGTGCGTGAATTGAAAGATTTTTTCTTTTTTTGGGGTTAGTTGTCATAGAGTTGAAAAAGTGAGATTAAGCAAACGGTAGAAAGTTAAAAATCAATCCAAACAGGCCGCACGACTTTCCCTTATTAGAGTACTCATCTCGATCATGGACTTCTTCGGTGTCTTGTGCATCGCTTATTTGGCTAATTTGCAAGTCTCTCGTATCATGAAATTTCCCTCTTTTTCCTTTTTTCTTCGAGCCATGCTAAAGATATAAAGAGTGATTTATGATGAATGCGTCAAATTCTTGTAGAGTGTGTATATGTATATGTACACACACACCCACACAAGGTCGTTATAGATAGCCACTACATTAAATTTATGACGTTGCTCGGTAAAATCATCCCCGTCCTTAATCCTTATGCAAAAAGTTTTCCTTTTTCATGCGGGATCGGCCCACCCACGACATAGGTGATTTGGGCCTTGCTGGACATTGACAACCAAGCCCATTGGGCTTCCAACGTCAATACTATTTTCGTTGGTGGGTAAACATTGCCCGGACCGTCACATAACAATATGTATCGATTTACAAATGAGCCATCTTCAGTCATACGTGAATTTGGCAGGCGGGAATTTGTGTCCTAAAAACTTTCCAAGTCAGATTATTAAAAACAAAGAAACAATTGGCGAAAAGAAAATGATTAAAAGTATAAATTCATTTGTCTAGTAAAAAAATGAATTATTTAAAAACTTATTTTTAAAGACGATCGCTGGTACTATTTGAAATAGTTAATTAATATTTTTTTGGTTAATAATTATTTATATATGAATATTTTCGTGATGAAAATATTATTTATTTATTTTAATAAATGATATAAACGGTTATTTTTAAGGAAATATTTTCGAAATATTTTCCTCAACATTATTCTCGTAAGTTCCGATCACTACAAGGAAAAAGATAAACAGCGAAGGAGCCAATAATTACGTCTCCCCCTCTCTCTCTGTCTCTCTCTCTCTGTGCCAGGAGTTAGGGTTTCTCCGAATCTTTTCTTTCCTCGCTACAGTCAAGGGTTCACCGCATCGCTTCAATCTCTGCTGAATGCATCATTAGATTCTCTCTCTCCAGGTACCTCTCTCTCTCTCTCTCATCTCCGTCAACGGAGTCTTGAACAGGCCCCGCCGCCGCCGCCGCCGCCGCGGTGCGCCGCCGCGAAGGACGACGTTGTTGTTGGGATTGCCGTGACTTGATTGGAGGACGACGGAGATAGTAGTCGTAGCGGTGTTCGTTTCCACGTGCCTCGTGAGGTCACGTTTCCGCTGGCCGAGCGGCGGGCGCGCCGTCGTGTAGCTCGCCGAGCTGGGGGAAGGGGGAAAGTTTCGAGCTTGACGGTATTTCCATTGGAGGGTGCTCTGTGAAATTGTGATTGGTTTAGAAAATCCCATTCGTTTTTTTCCTTTTTGACTTTTTCGGCTTTCGGGTGTTGTTGATCGTGGGTCATTTATGTCAATATTCGAACATGGTTGGTCACTCCAACTGTTTTTCAATGTGGTTAGAGTCTGGAATGGAGATGTCATATGCACGGATCGGTTTAGGCCAATTTTGGTTGGAAAACTATGCGTTACTTACCTTCGGGATCGACTGACACGTATTTGTGCTCGAACATTTTACGGATAACAATAACCGTAGTATCTATGATTTAATGCATCCGGCTGGAATTAATTCACTTGTCATATTTTCTTTTGAGTAGATGCTGAGGAAGTTATAGCACGGACTTGTTGCGGCTTATTAAGTGGGTAAGTATAAGCTATTTCTCGTTATTGGTACGCAGGGCCAGTGGAGTGGGGGAAGGGATCATAATAGACACCGCATTCATTAGCTGCGTGCTTTCTGTTTTTACGCAGGACGAGGACTACTTTGCCCAATATGGCAACTCAAAATTCAAGCGTTGCAAGAGCCGAAGAACTCAAACTTCAAGCAAATGAAGCATTCAAGGGTAGGCATTTGAGTTTCCATTTCGCTTTACTTCTATCCATAATATCTGTATTAGGAGATATGTGTATTATGTTGGGTTGCCAGCAGTAATTGTGGTTTTCCGCCTTGAACAGAATGTATCCGAATAAATTTTGTGTGTGTTTCCCAATTTTTCTTGATTTTAACACTAAAGAATTGAGGACGAAGTAACAGATAGATCGGTTACTAACTGGAAGAGGAAGGAGTTTTCACTTATAAAGAAAGCTGGAAGAAAATAGTTCTTATGCCAATAGAACCTTATATGAGTTTCTACCCTCCTCATGAGTTGAAACTTTTTCTCATTGCAAAATTATTAACTTGTATTCTTTGAATAAGTCAGAAATTGCTTCTATTTTCCTTCTACTTATAATGACCTGTGCCAACTTCTTCAAACGTGTAGCTCACAAATATGCACAAGCTATTGATCTGTATAGCCAAGCAATTGAATTGAATGGTGAGACTGCTGTATACTGGGCCAACAGGGCATTTGCTCATTCTAAACTGGAGGAGTATGGAAGTGCCATACAAGATGCTTCCAAGGCTATTGAAATCGATCCTAAATATTCAAAGGTGTGGCATAAACGAAGAATGTTGTGTTCTCTCCTGCTATCTCACATGTTGTTGTTCTCTCTGCTGATGGCATCATTTACTTTTAGGGCTATTACAGGCGGGGTGCGGCTTATCTTGCCATGGGGAAATTCAAAGATGCGCTCAAGGATTTTCAGCAGGTATTTTACTCTTGTCAACTTTTCTTTTTCATACCTGTTTTCATGCTGGGAAAGTTGCAGCTAAATATATTATAGGTTCTTTCTCAACGATACGTCAATTTGGTAGATGGTTGTTTATACTCTTTGGCTTGATTTTGTTGTAACTGATTGGTTCTTCATTTTTTTTTCCTTCCAATTATGAAGAATGGAGGTGCTTTTTATGCTGCCTTCTTTATAGAGTATAGGTATTTATGACACATCCTGTCTTGGAACAGTTTGTCCAGCTAACCTCATCCACAATCAATGTCTATGGCATCACTGCAAAATTTTGAAGCTTTGGTTTGTGATTTACATGTGATTGATGGATCTTATTGTACAATAATTTCTGACAGTTGAAGGTCGTCTTTATATGAAAGAAAGGATGAGTGACCCTCAACAATGATCCTTTGTTGAAGCTTTTTGTCAACTTGTTGATATCACTGGATTTAATGATCCATATATTGTTACTTCTGTTGTGCATTTATTAACAAATTTGTTTCTTAGGTTAAAAGACTCTGTCCGAATGATCCTGATGCAAGCAAGAAATTGAAGGAATGCGAAAAGGCAGTAATGAAACTCAAATTTGAAGAGGCAATTGCTGTACCAGAATCTGAGAGGCACTCCATAGCAGATTCAATTGATTATCATTCTATAGGTACTTATCTTATTGAAAAGTAATTACTCAATATATGTCTTTCTATTTTTTATCCCATTGTTTGATCTTCTTCCTTCTGCTGTATATGTCTCCGCATGTTTAACTTTGCAAGAAGTAGGCTTTTCCTTTTTTTATGGTTAAGTTTCCTTGAGAATATTGCATAGAGGCTCACAAAGTTAAATTGGGCTTTTTTTTTTTTTTTTTTTTTTTTTTTTTTAATGGTCAAGTCCTCTGGATATTCATACAGGTTTGTATATTTGAATGTATCTTGCACATTGAAAAGATACAATATGTTTGTGATGCTGCTTGCCATCTGAAATTAATAACGTGTAATGGTAATGTGTGGCGGGGCATTACTAAATTCTAAAAAGTAGGAATCACCATTGCAATGCAGGGATATTAGGGATAATTGGTTGCCCCTATTTAGTGATTGATGTAGTTTTGTGGACAATAGAAAGTTTTGATGAGGATTAGGGTTAAATTGGGGGAGTTTGAAGTTTCTTCTTAAAAATCACTTATGTAGAAGTCTGCCTTGTATTCTGTGAGCTAAATCTTTGATTCTTAGGAGAGAAGATTAGTTGTCTTGATAGTTTAAGTTTAATACAGTCTTATTTCCCTCCTTTCCCACTGAAGCCCACTAAAGATTCTTTGGGACAAGAGAAGTAGATGAAGTAAACGTGAAGTTCCCCTCTGATATTTGATTGAAAAGGTTATCTATTTAGGTCTCATTTGACAACCTAAGACGTGAAAGCACCATTAGAGTTATTTTGATCTACAAATGGATGCTGCACTACTTTACTGGTATGATCCTGCTATTTGGCCCAAAAAAGGGGCTTTGAGAGGGTGAGGTCTTTGGAATTATGTATGGAGCAATTTCAGAACCTCTATGGATTGGAAGTTGTCAGAAATTATGCTAAATTTATCCGAAGATATGAGGAATGCATTAGCGGTATCTTTGGGAGTTTCGCATTTCGGGTTTGCTGGGACACATTGTGGTGGCATACTAATGACATTTTTAAAGTTCTCACCACCTACCAATGTCATTCTGTTTCTATCAGAATTATTGTATCTTTAAAGATTGAATCTTTGATAACCTGAGGAATCGTAGTTTTCACTGTCAAGAAATATTGGGGAAGCACCCTATCATGGTCAAGATAATGTAACAGCAAAACTTAGTTAAAATTGTGGAATTCTTGGATGGATGATGATGGTCAAAATCTATTTTGGGAAACCTAGTATCAAGGAGACGGTAAATAAAGCTTTCCTTAGTTTGATGATTAAATTTTTATTTAGCTGTTAAATCGCATTAAGAAGTACCACTAAAATATTTTTTAAATATTTTTATCATTATAGGAACGGTCCCCAATTCATCGTCTTTGTCCACCCAAGCGGCTGTAGCTTCTGTAGCAGTTGCAATTGTGGCGGCAGTGGTAGTGTTGGTGGGAACTGCAGCAGCTGCAGTTGTTCTGATGCTGCTGGTGTGTCTAGGGGCCTATTGGTGGGGTTATGGCGGTGGCCTCTTTTCTAGGAGTTCAGATATTGACCTAGGTTTGGGTCCACTGAGTTTTGAAAATACCTTCTTCTAATGGTTAATAAGGGAAATATCTGCGTATTTTGATGTTAATTCGAGAATAAAAAAGCATTCTTTGGAATAAGCAAATGGAATTTCTCTTGTATGTTTCCTATGTTTCATTATTTAGGCTTCTTTTGATCATTATGATGTTTTATACTAGATTGTTATGATGTATATTAGTATCTTTTAGTGAAGCAAACAAGATACTTATTTTATGTGAAGTGGTTTTTTATGCTTAGTTAACAGTATGGAGAGGTTAGTGTCTTAGTAAATGATTCTTCATACCAAAGTAGGAATGCATATGAAAGGAGATTTGGGACATTAGTTTTTATTTTTTATTTTTTAGCTGCTTCTTGCTCCCAGGTACTGGGAATACAAACTGTATTATTGGTTTTCTTTTCTTCCTTATTTCCTTTTAAGACCACTCCATCAAGTCAACCTCAAAGTTTGATATTGGCAGGGATTTATAGAAAATTTGAATGGTTCATTGTGAATCCGAATGTAGTCCTTCCCAAATCTCACTTTTGCTGTTGAGGTTTTTGTACATGTAAACTTTTGAAATATTTAACATGACATTGTCTTTTTAAATGTATTTCCTTACCTGACTTCCTCGCATTATGCAACTTTTAGGATATGACTGGCTATAGTGTCTCTAGTTTTTGCAAAGTATGCCAGATATGCAATTATCTTGAGTCCTGTCTCCTAGCAGTTTATTCGGCGAATTAATTTTTTCATGGATGCAGACTTTAGTAACTCTTTTACTATCATTTTGCATAACAAGTGTTTCTTTGTTTTTTTTTCTTCTTTTTTTGTTTGTTCTAATGCAGATGTGGAGCCACAGTATTCTGGTGCAAGAATAGAGGGAGATGTTGTTACATTGGATTTTGTGAAAAGGATGATTGAAGATTTTAGAAATCAAAAGTGCTTACACAAGAGGTATGTTTGGCTACAATGAATCGCTAGTCAAAATTTGTTTCAGTATTTCCTGGGCTCAGCAAATCGCAATGCTGCAGATATGCATTCCAGATTGTCTTGCAAACAAGAGAGATGTTGCGGGCATTGCCTTCTCTTGTTGATATAAATGTTCCTCTTGGAAAACACTTCACTGTTTGTGGTGATGTACATGGTCAGGTAATTTTCCTTTACATTTTTTTTTTTGGTAAAGGTAATTTTCCTTTACATTCAGCTTCCTTAACCTGAAGAATTGTCACTTGCTAAACCTAAGCATTATGCAGAAGTACTGGTGGCATGCTAGGTGGTTACTTTATGATGAGAATGCTCATATATTGAATGTGATTAGTTGCCGAGGTATTAGCCTTTCATGTGAAACAACTACATCTCAGAGTTAGTACTGGAGCTCTGTCCAGAATTGCTGTCAATTTACTGGCTTAAATTGTATCTTCTCGATTTCACTGATGCGGCAATGAAGCCGAATCGACAAATTATGATATATTTTCCCATAGTTCATCATTCTTGTTAGTACTACAGGCATCAAATTTGAAAATACAAATCACTATCAGAAAGGATCAATAAAGTGCACTGTAGCAAAAACGTTGGAGTTATGATAGCCTAGTGAGAACTTTCATTGTTATGCTGAATTATTAATTCGTTGTTCTTTGTGCTTGGTTGACTGAATTAATTGAACAAAATGATTACTGGGTTTTCTCTTGGTCAGTAGCACGTGGGTTTTCTTTGTGTTACTTGTAGATTTGATGGACTGAAACTGTATACAAAAAGTTAGCATACAAGCTGGAGTTCATCTCAACATTCATGAATTTTTTTTTTGGCCAGTAGAGCATCCACAAACATTTCCTTTGGCAACTTTACTGCTGAGCAGGCAAGGGAGAGAAGGGCTGGGGTGATATTTCTGATGTCTCATTTATGTAAAAGATGTAGTTCTGTGCCAGCGAACGAACCTCGTCATGCCTCTGTTGGCATGAATTGCTTGGTCACTGTAGTTTGATGAGCTGCACGCGCTGTCGTCCTTTCTAACATTTCTTAATGGTGGTGAAGTTGACAGTGAGTAGGACATATAGGAAATTCTGACAGTAGACTGGTAGAGAAAAGTCTCTTGCACGAGAATCTAGGTGCTCGGTGAAGAAAACTGATAGAAATAGGCACGTAGGGAATAAGTTTATGGTGTACTCAGATGGCCATCTGAAAGGACATGCAAGAAAATGTTTCTATATCATTACCTGCTTTGGGGAACAGGTTTCTGATGCCTTATAACCATTGAGCTTTAGTTTTCCACCCAAGTTAGTACTTTTATTGAGTGGAGATGATAGTCGATTGTGCATGGGGTGAAAGATTGATTCAGCACTCTGTTGGCTTTTGCATGAGAAGGTTTCACCCACCCCGCTTTTCCTCTCCTTTGCTTCCTTCTTCTGCGGTCGGAAGCTTCATCCTCTTTTCTTAAGTGTGAGATTTTCACCTTGTTATTGTGGCTTGAGTGCTGAAACATCTTCAAGATAACGTATATCTTTATGTTGGAACATGGTGTTATAAGTGTCATTACTAGACTGTTGAATCACTATATCGTACCAAGTTACTGTTCATTTACCATCGTAAGTTAAATTGTACATCGAGTAAATATAGAACTTTTTTTCTATTTTTCCTTGACTACTCATGCTTCTGGAATTGCTTGTGTTGCTTCTTGCTGAAAATTGTATGTCTACTTGGTTCATCAGTGCTAATGCATTCTTCATATGCAGTTTTATGATCTTTTGAATATCTTCGAGTTGAATGGGCTTCCCTCAGAAGAGAACCCTTACCTATTTAATGGTGACTTTGTGGACCGAGGATCATTTTCTGTGGAGGTGATCCTTACCTTGTTTGCATTCAAGTGCATGTCTCCATCAGGTAAACCCTCTCTAGTCATGCTTTTAATTTATAATAGTATCATTTTCTCTGAAAGAGTTGCTATGTCATTTTGTTTCTGTTCACAAAAGCACCTTCTTATGGACTCACACTTTCGTGTTTTCATCATTTCCTGTCACCCATTCTATTAGTCTATGCATCTTAACCTTTATTGAAGCCTATTATAAACAGTGCAAACTGCAAGGCATATTCCTTTTGGTTGTCATTAAGATCTAAGACTTTTTCTACTTTTTCAGCTATATATCTTGCCCGAGGAAATCATGAGAGCAAAAGCATGAATAAAATTTATGGCTTTGAGGGAGAAGTTCGATCCAAGTTGAGTGAAACATTCGTCGAGCTCTTTGCTGAAGTGTTCTGTTGTCTTCCTTTGGCGCATGTGATAAATGAGAAGATTTTCGTGGTTCATGGAGGTCTATTTAGTGTTGATGGGGTGAAGCTTTCTGACATCAGGTCAATTGATCGGTTCTGTGAGCCTCCTGAGGAAGGTGAGTTGGCACATTCATGACCTTTAATAGCCAGTAACAATTCTTTGTGTTGGGATTGTCTGTCACACCCCCAGATCTCTCTCTCTCTCTCTCTCTCTCTCAGTGCCTGTCCCCCCTCACTGTCCCCAAGCCATCATTACCCACCGTCTTTTACTGCACATGAAGAATAGGTGTTTGAGATGGTCTGTGCCATTTATATAACTTCTTGTTTTATATGTTAATACCTGATGTCAGGTTTGATGTGTGAATTGCTCTGGAGCGATCCCCAACCATTACCTGGAAGAGGTCCTAGCAAGCGGGGGGTGGGTCTTTCTTTTGGTGGAGATGTCACCAAAAAGTTTTTGCAAGAAAACAACTTAGGTATCGTTTACCGTGCTTCAGTTTTCTGTTTTCCTTGTGCGCGTGTGCATCTCCTCCTTGCTACGTTTAATCAAATTTCTCTTATCATTTTAGTGGATTGACTCCCATTCCCCTTAACAGATTTGGTCGTGCGATCACATGAAGTGAAGGATGAAGGCTATGAGATTGAGCATGACGGAAAACTTATTACCGTATTCTCTGCGCCAAATTATTGTGATCAGGTACTTGGATATTCCAAATTGTTACGCTTTGTTCTGTTTGCATCAGGGGAGTATATGAGCGACAGTCCCGTCTCTTTAGTTCTGCCATAACTATTGTTGAATCATTGTGCTTTCTCTATCTGTCGATTTAGCCAAAAAGGAAGAAAGAGTCTGTCTTGGTTTGTCATATCTAGTTATGCATGTTATTAACCATTGATTTCAATTCCTCTCAGATGGGTAACAAGGGTGCTTTTATTCGATTTGAAGCCCCTGAGATGAAGCCCAACATTGTCACATTTTCTGCAGTGGTCAGTTACTTATTTGACTTCCCCTTCTGTCGATTTTTTTGTCTTTTTCACTAGTGCATAGCAGGCTCAGGAAGCATCTCAAGTTATTAATCTGAATAGAAATTTAGATTATTTTCACTAATTTGTTGGATTGCATTGAAAAAAATTGCAGCCACACCCTGATGTGAAGCCCATGGCATATGCAAACAACTTCCTGCGTATGTTCTCGTAGTCTATGAATCTGATTGATGAATTCAAGATTACTGCGAGCGTATGAAATCTGGATAAGCTGAGGAGCTCCCTTGTTCTGGGTATGAGGTGCAATTTATTTCAGCCGACTGAATGACGAGATAGGTGCTATATGGAAGCAATTGTAGCTTTGATGCGCTGACAAAATTTGCGCGCCCTTTTTAGATTTTTGGACACTTTCCAGGAATCCCCTGGGTGGGATTTGGGGATTTTGTGGAAAGAACATCGTTGTACCGTCTCTTGTAAATTATATGGCTTCATTTTGGTCTTTACTGTCCAACAATTTGTGCTATCGTCATGTTCCCTTTACTTTGGTCATTTGGATCGGAAAAACGAATAAAGTTGCTATTCTTTGCTGGGTCGATGTTGTATGTTGTCCCCACAAGTGATTTCATCTTCTCTTTGCTTTAGAATAAATTGGCTCCCCGCTTAGGATATGGAAAGCGAGGAAACTATGCAGGGAAGAAAAAAGAAAGTTCCCTCCCACAATAGAGCATCGGCTTTTGCTCGAGAGAGATTGTACATCGACTTGTGTTAATGTAATGCAAGAACGAATCTCGAGGAATAGAAGGGCAACATTCAGTCTGTCTAGCCCGTTGTTGTCCACATGGATTGAGATTCACCGGCAAGCTCACAAAAGTGTAGTAGACGTCCTCTAGATAGATAACCGTGGCCCGTCGCCATCCCTGTGGTTGGATGTTGCACAGGATTTGAGCCGACAAATTCTGTGGATAATCCCCGTGCGAAGTTAATTTTTGGTTCATCGGTCAAATTTATCGAATTGGAAGCCAAATTACTAGATTTCGTTAACTTGAATATACTATAGAATGATAACATTAAATATTTTC
Source organism: Eucalyptus grandis (assembly GCF_016545825.1). Classification (NCBI taxonomy): domain Eukaryota; kingdom Viridiplantae; phylum Streptophyta; class Magnoliopsida; order Myrtales; family Myrtaceae; genus Eucalyptus; species Eucalyptus grandis. Next base: position 39,347,443 of record NC_052612.1, on the reverse strand, counting down.
ATATAATTTAAAGACTAGGTGAACATTTGCCAAAAGTTTTAAGAATCATATTGAACAAATTAGTAGTTTGGAAATGAAGGTCAAAATTCAGGAAATATTTATATAATTATCCTTTGCAGACGTGTTCGCATTGGAAAGTTTATTATACTGTCATGCTCTCCTAAAACTTTTGATGGGATCAAAGCCAGTCCCTCGAGAACAGGACCATTGGCAACCGATTGCTTTGTCAAGTACCTAGCGCCCCAATCGATAAGGTGATTGACTATGGTATGAAGAGAAAAGATCCAGACGGCACCTGGGAATCAAATTTAGTTCGAGCGCCTTGACTTGCTTCCACAGCGCAAACTTAATCCATTGATCCATGCAAGACCAAAACTTGACATTCGGGTGAAAGTCGGGGTATCAATAGTTTGGTTCAATTCGGGTTCTCGCAAATACCCAACTCAAACATGAATGAAGCATGCCTTTTGTGACCTAAACCGAGTAGAGCCAATCCGAGAACACGGTTTAGTTTGGTCCTGGTCTTCTTTTTTTTATTGTTTCCTAAGGTGAAAAATCCCGTACACAACTCTGAACCAGTGACTTTGATGCTCTTGGACTTACGTGCAGGAAAGGACACAGAAGATCTGTGAAATGTAGGCAAATAATTGATAGTGTGAAGCTCAAACCGAGTCTCCCTCTTCGCGAAATTGAACATAGAAATTGCACCTTCGAGTACTTGTTCCATCAGACTCGTTCTCCTCTCTGTAAATTTCTTTCCACTTCGATTAAGGAATGGAAGAAAATTAGATTCAGAACAGGAATCCCCTTTTAGAAAATTTATCCAAACTAGGAAAATTACTTGAATAAGGAATTTATTTTTATTTTTATTTTTGGGCTCAAGCTTGGGTCCCTTAAGGCATGCACAAGGCCTCAGCACCTAGGTCCATGGTGGTCGTGGTCAAGACCCTAGCGCCCATGCCCGGACACTCGAAATGATTTTTCGTGTATGCACACTTTTTATCCTCTTGCACTTTCATTGTGTGTTCTGATCATTAAATATAACATTTGATCGGCTTAGTAGTGGGATTAAGATCAAATGGACAAATCTATTTATGGGAGAGTCAGCTTGGGCGACATATCTGAAATGCAAGAGGGTTAAAATGAAAAGGTTAAACAAAGGTACAAGTGGATCATGATGAGCTTTTCTTTTCCTCATGAGAGGTTAGACGACAGATCTGAAATGCATGCAGGTTGAAATGAAAAGGGTTTAATTGAAGGTACAAGCTCCAAACAAATCAAAAACAAGAGGCAGGAAAGAATTGCGATTGTACAATGGCAGATGTAGAGAATGCACTTGGGAAAACGAAGCAGGAAAGGAAGATGATGCAGATGGAGGAGGAAAACCGAGGCCAGAGAGCCTTTTACCTCAGAGAATCCAGCACGATCCCTAAAGTTTCAAGAACCGCAACCAAGATCAAAAGAAAATCTAAGAATGGCATTATTGTCGATGTGCTCGAAAGGGTAGTAAATCTCTAAAACTACTCATAAACACCACACTCACAGGCCAAGCGACAAGTGGAAATTGAATATTGAATATCTGTAATGAGATGCAAAAAATAGTAGTAGGATCATTATACATGGATAATGCTGATTCTTTCAAAGGATGCATGCAAAAAAAAAAAAAAAAAAAAAAAACTCAAGGAACGACCGGGCTTGGGCCGGCAAGGGCACCCTTTGTCGGATCGGGCAAGGGTTTGCCCTCTCCAGCTCGAGCAAGGGCAGCTCATGCCTAAGCTGGCAGCCTCCGCTGGCCATGGCTCGGCGTTGATCGACGGAGAGAAAAAGAAAAAGAAAAATCAAAGAAGGAAAAGAGAAGAAAAAAAAAAATAAAAGGAAAAACTCAATAAAAATTTGGAAAATATTTGAAGTTTTTCAAAATTGTTCACACTAGCGTTGGTTGTGCCACATCAGGCTAGCATCCATGTTAGTAAATTTTGGTTAAATTGCCGGATGAACTCAATTGACAAGTTTTAAAAATGTTTAAAGTAATAGGTTTAGGACTTTATGAATAATTCTCTCGACATATTTCAATGCATATAGTAATCCAAGATGTCAAATTGTTGTGAAATTGAACCAATACCATATTAAAAAAAGTAATCAAAGAAGACATCAATATTGATGCATAAATAATTCTCTAAAGTCAATAGATATTAAAAAAAGTAATCAAAGATATCAACTTCGTGTACCATCAGGAATTGGATCCACCTAGGCTGTGAAAATGTGGTTGAACGCCACCAGAATGTCGTACTATTCGTGCACTAATAATAGAACTAGTTAAGCTCAAACCAAAATCCTAAAATCATATTTAAACAGAAAATTCAACAAAACTTACACAAATCCATCGTCTAATGGTGTCTGTCGCATCTCAAGCAAGGGCGTCACAACCCTCACCCGCTGCCAACGAGGCCCTGACAATTCTCACCCGCCACATTAAAAAAAAAAAAAAAAAAAAAAAAAAATTCTAAAAAATATTAAATATTGTCCATATCAACACCGACCATGCTATATTGGATGTTAGTGTCCATGTCAGCGATTTTCAACCAAAATTTACTTAATGGAACCAATTGGGAAAATGTGAAAATGTTCAAAATTCAATTAGCAAAATAAAAAGTTTTAGGATTGAAATGGTAAAATTGCAATTGATTTAGGATTTTTGGACAATTTTCCCAAATTTGAACAAGAAAATTAATAATCTTTCACCACAACCATCCCTTTGGTCCAATTATAAAAATGTGTCAATAAATGCCAACTATTAACATGAAGTGCACGTTAAAGAAGCCATCGATATTGCATGAGGGAAACTCTGCAAAAATTGAATCTTGTTTTGTAAAGATTTGGTCTACAGCTTTCGGTTGGCAAAAAAATCGAGTAAATTAAACGACATGACAAGTTGTCATGAGCAATTAAATTTTGGTCGCTTGTTTGAAAGGAAAAATATAAAAGAAATAGTAACCTAATATCCAACCCAAAATTAATCCAATATGCAAACTTATATAGATAAAGAAAAAACTGTTGGCTTGATAAGATTGGAAAGTGTATCAAAATTTCAAAATGAAGCTTTGATGGTGCTGAGTTGTTCTTTTCTTCTTCTTTTTTAATCGCTACAAGATCAACAATTCCATGACCTTAGGCTTCTGTTGCGGACATAATAATTTCGTTGTTTCCTTTCTGCATTTGCCGATATTTGAAACTGATGTTTAAGCCCCGACACAATATCCCAAAACCCAAAGCTAGCTTTGGTAGCTTTGCTAGTTCTGCTAGCTCTGGTAGCATTTCTGACTATGGCAAAAGACAGTGGGCGTTTCATATTTTCCTGTGAGGGAGTTTGGATCGTATATTTTTCTTTTTTAATTATTAGCTGTAGTCTGATCTTATTTCATGACAGACAGGAATGAATTCATGAAAAGCAAGGAATGCATAACTCTCTTGAAAAAAAAGCGGAGAAAAAAGCTGCCAAACAAGAGTGGTCGACATCCTCCACAACCATGAATAACAATAAATGCAATTCGGCCCTATGTTTATGCAAGAGAAAGAGACCTATGATGAGAAAGTCGTGCTTAACCAAGGAAGCATTGAGCTGTAAGTCTGATTGTTCGAAGCCGGACACATCATTACCATCTTGAACTATTTCGGACTTTGATTTTTCATTCAAAACAAGACTGAGGTAGAAACTAAAGAAAAACCATTCCCCACACCCTATCAAGTGCTTGTTGCCACTTTTGGGATATTAACAATCATCTCTATCTTGTAAAGTTGGGGTCCCAACCCAACATCTAAAATATCATAGGTCACTTGATGAGAAAGGGAGAGTGATATCAGGTGGTCCTCATGATGACTCTCCATCGACAATACTATAAAAAGAGCTTCTTTAACAATTTTCACCTTTTGTTTTCCTTCCAATCTATGCTTCTAAATCAATAATTAGAATAAGCGTTTCCTGACATGCTCACAAAACAAATCAAAGAAAATAGAGAATTATTTAAGAAGCGATCTATTAGTCCACAAAACCAAACCCATGACAAGCATGAAATTATTTCGACAGCGTGAAACGAAGAAAGGGGCTCACAAGTTCAATGATGAGCCCAATGCTGGTGCCGGTGAAGTATGGACAAAGATGAGTTGGCATCGTAGATATACAACATCTCAATTTCTACGGTAGTGAGGCGTAAAAAAAATAAAAAAATAAAAAAATAAAAAAAGAGAGAATGGGAGAGAACAAATTATTTTGGCTTAGAAAGAAAGAAAGTGAGACCTGTAAAGAAAAAGAAGAAACAAAATAAGAAGAACAAACCAGTAGACCAAACAAAAAATCTAATGTTTTAAGAGGAATGGCCCAGCTGTCCGTGTTGGTACGGTGCGCGGTATTCCCTAGGTCATTAAAAAAAGAAGAAGAGTAGACCAAACAAAAATTTAATCTTTTAAGAGGAATAGTACGATAAAAGGTATTATGGTCAAAAGACAAAAAAAAAAAAAAAGAATCTCTTCAAAACACACACAAAAAGAATCTCTTAAGTTAAAATTGGAGTGGAAAAAGTATGACCCTTTCAAAATGAAGCTTTGAATATGGTGCCGGGTTGGCTCTTTTCTTTACAAGAAATAAAAACTATTCAAGAAAATATATATATACACACAACAATTATAATACATTATGAAGGAGTTTAAATATGAAAATACATTTTGACAAAAAATTGAATTGAATTTTATTTAATAAAGATTGGCTTGCGAGCTTTTCATTGGCAAAAAAATTGAGTAAGTTCGACAACGGACGAAAAGTTATGAACGGTCAAATTTTCAACACTTGTTTGAAAAAAAACTACAAAGAAATAGTAACCCAATATCCAATCCAAAAATAAATTTAAGATGCAAGAAAAGACAGTTGGCTTGACAAGATTGGAAGGTGTATCAAAATTTAAAAATGAAGCTTTGATGGTGCTGAGTTGTCTCTTTTCTTTACGAGAAATAAAAACTATTCAAAGAATAGGTATGTATACAACAATTACACTGCCTTCTGGCTCAATATCAGCTCTGATTTTGACTGCGGTCATGTTGGATTGACCCAAATTTTGAATTTCATATTAGTGACGGGGTAGGTCTTGTTCGTTCTGTGATTAGAAATATTGCATTTACTTTCATGTGTCAAGATTTTGAAGATAGAAAATTATTTAAATCATGTGAAAATATTGAGTTTTCAGAATGCTTGTTGAAATCGCTGCTCTTTCATTCATGAGTCCTTATTTTGAGGGTACAAATTTGTCCCTTCATTCACGAGCAAAATGGAGCTTTTGACGTTAAAAGGAAAATGGATTAGCCTCAGTACAGGCATTTAAATATGAAAATATATTACCTGTAAAAACAAATCCCTTAAAAATTGTGGAATTGGATTACCTAATAATATATAATATTGAGATTTCCATTATTCTAAATATCACCAAAATTTATTACTTTACAATATTCTGTGCCTTTATATTTCTGTTTATAATGCAACCTTTGAAGTTTAGAAAACGATAACGTTATAACATCATCTTTCTAACGCCTATATTATACTTGGTTTCATGTACTATTGGGAATTGGATCCACCTATGATGGTGAAAATGCGGTTTAATGCCACCAAAAGATGGTACTACTCGTGTGATACTAATAGAACTTGTTAAGCACAAATCAAAATATGCATACACAAAATTCAATGAAAACTCACTTGAATCTAATGGTGTCTGTCGCATCTTGAACAAATTTTAACTAATCCTTACTTGATTAAGCTTTTTGATCCTGGAAGAGCATTTGGATTGGGTAAGCCAAAGAAGTGTCATGACAAGAAAGCTTGAAAGAACTTTAAGAAAGACAAAGGATTAGGGAAATGCAATGAAAAAGAGAAATGACATGACAAGTGATGAGATGCACGACAAAAATGTGAAAATCAGACTCCTATTATTAGGAATTTGAATGGGAAAATTATTCAAAAAGTCCTAAATTTATTACATTTTTACCAATTCAGTTTTAAATTTTAATTTTATTAATTGAGTCATAAATTTTTTCATGTTTTGTCAATCAAGTGCATTCACCAATTTTAGCCAGAAATCGCTGATATGAACATCAATCATCAGCACAACCAGCACTAATGTAGATAATTTTTTTATAATTTTTGTTGGAGATGGAAGATATGGGATTCATGTCTCCAAGTCGTCGTCGTCGATGGTGGGGTGAGATTAGAAGCTCTACATGCGTTGAAGGGTAAATGAGTGATGGAATCGAGCAATGGACATGACAGTGCCGAATGGTCAGCCAACACTACACGGATTCCCAGAGCTGTAGTGTCATAAGCACGAGTTCAAGTTCATCAGCCTTTGTTGCAGTCGCTGGGATGAATTTCCCCTATCCTTCTTATTTCGATCAAACCATGAATTGAGAGAGGTGCACTCCATTCCAGCTACAACACCCTCAATCTCATGCTGGCGATTTAGAACGAAGGAGTAGAGGGGGCGCCAAGCTGAGCAAGAGGATCAAGTAAAAGTTTCGACAAAAATTAATTGAATGAAATCAATTGGTAAGACGTGAAATATTTAGTATTCTATTGGCACAATTAAAAGTTTTAGGACTAAATTAGCAAAATTACTATAGATTTAAGATTTTTTGGACAATTTTCCCAAATTTGAATAAGAAAATTGAAAATCTTTCACTAAACTCATCCCGGTCCAATTCTAGAAAGGTGCCAACAAATGTCAATTATTAACATGAAATCCACATGTCATCGACACTGCACAGAGACGCTTTGCAAAAATTAAATCTTATTTCATAAGGATTGGGTCGCGAGCTTTCCGTTGATAAAAAAATTGAGTAAATTAGATGACGGATGAAAAGTTATGATTAGTGATTATTTGAAAAGAAAAATATAAAAGAAATAGTAACCCAAAATCCCACCCAAAAATTAATTCAAGATGCAAACTTATATGGTAAAGAAAGAACTATTGGCCCGACAAGATTGGAAAGTGTATCAAAATTTCAAAATGAAAATTTGATGGTACAGAGTTGGCTCTTTCCTTTAAAATCCACATGTAAATGTTTTCCATGTCAAACCAAGAGCTGTAAGTCTAATTTTTCGAAGCTGGACATATCATTGCTATCCTGAACTATTTTGTTCTTTGATTTTTCATTCAAAATAAGCTTGAAGTAGAAACTAAACAACTAAATAAAAACCTGGCCCATATCTATCAAGGTGCTTGTTGCTCTTAGAAGCCACTTTTGGGATATTAACAGTCTATATCTTGGAAAGTTGGGAATCCAAAACAACATCTAACATATCATCAATATCAGGTGTCCTCCGCGGATGACCGATGGATGATGAGTCTCCATCGTTGGAATTCTATGAAAGAGTCTTGGGAACCAGGATGCATGCCACTTTCATACGATTGGGTAGAGTGGCACAAGTTCCCTGCCCGCTACCACCTGGACCTCCGGCGGCATTCAGTGGCCCTTGTTTGACCACTCGCTAGATTCGGTTGTGGGGGCCATGAGCTTCGAGGTCAAACCTAGCCGGTGAAAACGGAAATAGGCAAATCAAGCACGTCGAGAAAGCGATTCACATAGAGCTGAGGGGATCAGTTCACTCATGAACTTATATATGGACAAATTCAGGACACTGCTATGAACATGAAATCGTTAATGTGACTCCGAATTATGGGGAAAGAGCGAAGGAATAGATTAGGGATGCCTATAACCTCGTGTGTTTATTGTTGATTGAGTTTCTATAGTGTGTTCATTTTCCATGTTTTGCTCATTTAATATTTTGTATGGAGTACTCATGAGTTGGAATCCACGAATAGAAACATGCCCCCGGCCATGGACGGGTCTTGCTTGGTTCGGATCGGCATCTTTCTCCAGTCGGCACCGGCATGTCAACCTTATTGGACTCAAATATGCACTTTTCCATAGAATGTCCAAATTGATCACAATTTAAGCAGATCATAGTTAGAGAAAATCTCTCCCTAACATGCTCATGAAAAAAATCAAAGAAAATAAAGAATTATTGAAGCAGTGACGCGTTAGTCCACAAAACCACATACCCATGATAAGCATGAAATTATTTAGAAAGGGGTTCATTTGGAGAGTTCAATTTTGAGCCCAATGTCGATGCAGGGGAAATTTTGGATAATGACGAATTGACATCATAAATATTCAACTTTTCAATTTATACGACTATGGAGGTGTTAAGAAAAAATAATGGGAGAGAAAATGAATGATTTTGGCTTGGAAAGAAAGAATAAGAATGAAAGTGAGGCCTGTTAGGAGAAAAAGAAAAAGAAAAAAAAAGTAGACCAAAAAAAAAATTACTTTTGTAAAATTATAAGAGAAGCGGTAAGCCGTATGAGAGAAAATATAATCAAAACACTCCAAAAAAAAAAAAGAGTGTCTATAGTTAAAAGTGGAGTGAAAAAAATGCAGCTCTTTCCAAATGAAGCTTTGAAGATGGTGAACTATTCATAGAATAGGTATATATAAATATACTTATAATATCTTAGGAAGAAGTTTAATTATGAAAAATTATTTTGGCAAAAAAATTGAATCTTATTTCATAAAGATTAGGTTGCGAGCTTTATGTTGGCAAAAAAATCGAGTAAGTTAGACGACGGAGGAAACGTTATGAGTGATCAAATTTTGATCACTGTTTGGAAAGAAAAATACAAAAAGAAATAGTAACCAAATGGCCAACCAAAATAAATTTAAGATGCAAATTTATATGGGTAAAGAAAAAGCAGTTGTCTTATTGGAAAGTGCATTAAAATTTCAAAATGAAGCTTTAGTGCTAAGTTGGCTCTTTTCTTTTAAAAGAAATAATTTTTCAAAGAATAGGTATTTATACAACAAATATAATACCTTACGAAAGAATTTAAATATGAAAATACATTACTTGTGAAAATTGATTCCTTAGAGATTTCCAATATTCTAAATATCATCAAAATTTATTATTTTTTAATATTTTGTGCCTCTACGTATCTCTTTAGAATGCAAATTTGAAGTTTACAAAAGGTAATACTGTAACATAATCTTTCTAATGCTTGTATTACACTTGGTTTCAGGCATTCACACTTGTTTAACTTAGAATATGGGCAATTAAATTATTTTATCATTAACCCCCTAATTCCCTAGTAGCACACTAATTTGGCATTATTATGGTTAGAAAAAAAAATGTATCTTCAACATATTTGCAAAAAGAAAAAATAAGAGGCAAGTTTTGGGAAAGAGAGCAATAGTATTAATAAGTGGAGAGTAGGAGGAGTATTGCTGTCCCTTTCGGACATGAGAGGGCTATGATTCTTATAGAGAAAAAGAGTTTAACATCATTTATGTCTTAATTAGTTGATAAGACCTTTTTATACATAGTTCACTTTTACTATTATAAATGAATGATAGATAAAAGTCTTGGATGATAAAACAACTATATCATCTAAGACTATATGTGCAATTTTCGTTCATTTTTTGAATTATCAACGCAATAAGAAACAAAAAGTTCAAGGATGAAAAAAAATCAATAAGCTAAGGCTACGTTTGATTGTTCGGGTAATAATCAAGATATGATAGGATAAAGTAGGATATTAAATCCTTTGGATAATAAAGGCGGACATATCTAATCCTATCAAGTGTTTAGCGCACTTCAAGATAAGATTAAAAAATAAATATGATATTCATTTAAATTATAAAATTAAAAATAGAAAATTCAATTAATTAAAGGCCATGGAAAAAACCATAGATCTAGGAATTTTGGCCACCTCTGCAGTGGCCACCTTTGAAAACGGCAAGTGATATCTTCTCTTTTGTTAAGTTCTTTTCTTTCCTTAAAAGTTTTTCTTTTTTTTTATCCAATCCGGGCTTATCCCACCCTCTGCCTCGGATTTTTTATCTGGCATTTTATCCGGATATATCCAGGTTTGTCCGATCCGATTAACATTCCCAAACATTGGATAGGATAATAAATTATCCTATCCAGACTCAAATCCGGACTATCAAACACAGCCTAATAGTTATCGATCGATTGTGATCTATATGACAAAAGTATGCCATGCGACAGTCACAAACACCAATTGGAAATATCCCATGGGAAGCACTCGAGCGAACAATCAATCGGTTTCGACTATATATACACACATACATAAATACACATATGCCCCCACAGCATTTTTCTTCTGTTGGGAAATTCTTTACTAGTTTTCATGGGCCTAAGGAAAAAAATAATGGGCTAGCAAGTAGCAAATGGTGTAGAAGCCCACTTAGGCATTGAACTCTGTAAGAGTCCCTCGATTAAAAACTCTAGTAGAGCCGAATTACAGTTCTCGGTCATTCTCACTCCCTTTCTCCTCCATTTTTTTTTTTAGGTGACCAAGGATCCACTTTCTCTTGTCGGCTTATGCCGATTCGGTATTCGCGACTATACCCCGGGGGAGACTAGCACAGCAACCCACCGCCATGGACCTCCATTTAAATTACGGAGCCGATTAGGGAATTCAAACCCAAAACCTCTGAGGAGGAAACGCAAGTCCTCAACCATCTCAGCCATGCGTGGCTGGGTTCTATCTCCCTTTCTCCTCCATTTCCCACTCCTCAAGATGCAAGAATAAGCACGAGATGGAGCAATGCAAAATAATAAGGGCAGTGTCTCGGCGATCTCATGCATTGGCAAGCCAGCATCACGATTCGCTACGAACTAAAGCGATACATATCATTTACTTACTTATGATCGGCAGATGAAATTCGTCTCTCGGTCCGATGAATCATCAAATTCCAAAGAGTATCGTCAAGAAACTGAAAAAGAATTTGCAAAATTCAGTGCGATCGCCTTTTACCCGACTCTTTACTCGACCCGACGCGACCGTGGAATCCATTTTGTGGGTCGGGCCGCACAGGATCTCGACTTCCGTGGGCCGCGCAGGGGATGGAATCAGGCACGGCCCACTCGTTTCGCTCCACGTGTAACCCTGAGCGCCGGCGGCACCCGGTTGGAGTCCTCCATCGTCGTTTTGAGGGGAGGCCGCGGGGGGAGGGACTAGGGAGCTTGGCGTTCTCTCTCTCTTCTCTCTCTCTCTCTCTCTTCCTCTGTCCTCTGCTGCTCGTTCATGGTTACGCGAGCGACTCCTGGCGCACTTCTCCGTCGTCGTTTTTGTTGCCTTAAAGAAAAGAGAGACCTCCTTACAATCATTCGATTCCGGGTACTCCTCCATTCCTTCCCCGCTTTTACTTTATTTACTCCTCCGTCGCCGGCGTCGTTTTTGCGTTTCGGGATTGGAAAATCTCTCCTGCTCTCGCTCGCTCCCTGGCTCGCTTCCCTTTCTCGTGCTGCCTGCCTGCCTGCCTCCCTGTCTCGGGTCGGTTAGGGTTTCCTGCAGATTTTGGGGGCGAATCGATGGACTTCCGAATCGAAAATGCGAAGCGTTTTGAGCACACTTTGAGCCGGCTTTAGAGGAGCCCCTTCCCGGAAAAGCTTGGTGCTTTCGAGGGCTCGTGGACCCTCGAGACATTGCAATCGGCTGAAATGGACTCTTTGATTGGGGGGGAATTATTGTTATTGGGATCAGGATGATTCGCGATGATGAATGGAGCTTGGGATTTCGATTTCAAAAAATATGTAAAAAAAAAAAAAAAAATTGGTTTTTTAAGTGAATGGGAGCCCGGCGTAACGGGACTATTGCTTGTTTTCGGAGCCTCCGTGTGCAATGATTGATTTTCATACGTCCAAGTCGTTACCTCTTTCTGGGATTGGAGAAAAGTCCAGGCCTTTTTCCCTCCTTCTTCCCCTGTTCAGTTTTATCTGCTAGGCTTTTGGAGCTCTAATAAAGATGGCATTTCGAAAATAAAAGTCCCGTTCCGCTGGAAATTCTGGATGTGCTTCCAGTCTCGACTGCGCTTCCCGTGCGCGTAAAATTGCATCTTTCATTTTCAAGACTAATTATTCGTGAGGGGTTTGTGTAGATGTTTGCGAGTCTGTGGCACTAAAATGCTCATGATAAGTAAAAGAGCATATAAAACAGAAAAAGGAAAGAAAAGGAGAGAGGAAGCAATTGGAAGAGTCCATTTTGCCCCCACTAAAGGGTAGAAGTTAATTATCTGATACAGGCATGAATTTAACCGAATTTTGAAGTTTCCCACACTAATTTAGTGCAAGTGAAGTTCAATTTCAAGCTGCTTTTGATGAAGTGGCACTTGTTAAATCTCTGGCTTTGAGATCTTGCCATAGTGAACTAGAACAGCGTTGATTGAAAGTTTTTTATTGATGCTTCAGTGATTGAGATAGAGAGGCACATCTTCTTCGGGTATGCATTTCCTTGAGTAACTTTTGTTTGCATCAAGTGCACAGAAGATCCAATTTCAGTAAGTATCAAGTGCTCTGAAGATATTCATCTATTGAGGTTCTTAATTATAGTGATTCCAATAGAATCAACTGATCAATGGTTATTTGCTCAGATGCCTCTAAGTAACTCAGTATTTTTGCTCTGTACATTAGGGTTGTCTGATGTCAAAACATAATTTGCTAATGATACCTGTCAGTTGTCCTGTGGCATTTTGTTTAGTCCTCCCTCCAAACTGCTTTGGAATTTTGACATGGCAATGGTATTTGTGCTATCAACTACGGCAACTTCTAATTAAGCCCTTCTCCTGAGGAGATTTGTGGACGGAATTTTTGGTTTTCTGACAGAAATACAGAGTCTGTGGACTCAAACTTATGCAGAATTTATCTTTGCCCCCCCTAATGCCCTTACATCATGCAAAATTTTCAAATCAAGTCTGTTTTTTACATGGATAAATTGGACCTTAGAATTTTTCCGTTCAATGATATTCTGTGACCCTGCAATGTGCGGACTTTGAGGAATTTCAGATATCCTGGATGAAGTAGAGTGCATGGAAAGGCTTTGCTGAGGGAGAGAGGAATTGAGCTGCTTGTTTATATGCACCATGTCTATTTTGCTCACTGGATTAGGATTGAGCTCCATTTTTCTAATTTCATCTTTATAGCTTTTCCACTCGAGGGAGAGAGGAACTTATGTGCACTTAGACTTTTAACTGTGAGTTATATCCATGCATGCTCCTGAGGGTTGCAAAATCCTAGGATGGTTGACTTTAACTTAAAAGTCATACTAATATGCTTTGTGTGCTTTGTCTGGTTGGACAGGAAGTTAATTGATGGAGTCAATGGAAGCGGCGGTGGTGGAACCCAGTGCAATCAACCCTGGTCCGATTGATGGATCTGTACTTTATGATCAAGATAAGCATGTCTCATCAGCAGTTTGGGATGGACAGGTGTTGTTTATAATATGGACTTCACTGTCTCATGATTTCAAGTTTCCTAATGTTTTTCCAGTTATAATAAGTTCTTTTAAAAGCTCATGTTCACTAGATTGTGCTAATGCTACATTGTCAGATGATGTTCGAAAAAGTGAAAGTAATTTTTGGAGGAATTTCTTGTAAGCAAAAGATTATGATCCAGTTTCTCAGTAGCTCTCTTCAACCAAAAAACTGTATTCTGTGAAGCGAGTGTAGTGCATGGGGAGACGCACGGCTAGTCGTGTTTCTCATGCATCTTTGTTTTCAGTCAGCTCCTTCTAGCATGTATCAAGGAAGCTAACTAGAGGGCTCTGTTCTAGATGTTATAATTCTCACTTATAACGACTTTGAAGAACTTTAACTTGAATCTGATGCAATTTTCATAGACTTGTAGTAACTCAACAGACAATTGGATGTGGCACTTAGAAATCATAAAATTCGGTCTTTGTCTTAGCAAATTAATTTTAAGGATAGTTGCTGGCAACCTGAGAAATTCCTTGCACAAAGAAGCTATGGCTCCACTGTATGAATTATATATATATATCTGTTTCATATGGGTTTACAGTACAATTGCATTGCTATTTAGGAGCGTGGTGCACTAAGATGTCATGAGCACACATCAAAGCTGGATCAATGGAGACTCACTGTTAAACAGACAGAGTTAGTTGAGAAGGCTGGATTTGGGTACTTGAGGTTAATTCCTGCTATCAGTCTGGACAATCCGCTTATCTCTGCTTTAGTTGAGAGATGGAGGAGAGAGACAAATACGTTCCACATGAATGTTGGAGAGATGACAGTAACTCTCGAAGATGTTGCTCTCTTGCTTGGACTTGCGATTGATGGAGACCCTGTCATTGGAATCACACATACATCTTGCAATGCCGTCTGTGAAAATTTCCTTGGGAGAGCCCCGGAAGCTGGTTATGCTAGTGGTGGCATGGTCAAGTTAAGTTGGTTAAAAGAGTTTTTCTCTGATTGTCCTGAAGATGCTCCTTTTGAAGACATTGAACGCCATACACGTGCATACCTGTTATATCTGGTAGGAAGCACCATATTTTCTACAACTACAGGGAACAAAGTCCCCGTAATGTACCTGCCATTATTCGGAGATTTTGCCCAATGTGGAAAATATGCTTGGGGTGCAGCAGCACTGGCTTTCTTGTACAGAGCACTGGGGAATGCTTCTCTTGCTTCTCAGAGTACTATCAGTGGATGCTTGACCCTTCTCCAGGTTATTGTAATTTTCTCATTTATTTCACCACACATTGCAGTATTATGGCAGGTTCAAGTGCTGGTGAAGCTGAAGATTAGTTTCATATCATTGATAAATTCTTTGCTTCATCATAGATGCATATTCTCCTAGGACGTCATATGTGGTCATTTGACCTTTCTTAGTTTCACTTTGCAGTGTTGGAGTTATTACCACTTAAATATTGGGCGACCAAAGCTTAAGCATGATCCAGCCCATGATTGCTTTCCTTACGTACTTCGGTGGAAAGGCAAACAAATTGGTCCAACGGCCAACCGTGATGTCATTTTCTATCGAAAGGCATTGGATGCCTTGAAACCATGTGATGTAAGTACCACTTTTGATTCTTCCTCCTCGAACTTGTACCATATGATTTTATCATTGATGTATTTTGTGGAGTGAAAGAGAATTCCAATTACATTGGTTCTAGGTGGAGTGGCGCCCTTATATACATATGGACAGTAGAGTGATACCTGAAGATATTAAAAGCAGTCTTAGCCTGGGAAGATCGAAGACAATGTTGATATGTTTTGATAAGGCTGAAAGACACCTTCCAGATCGTTGCTTAAGGCAATGTGGAAAGCCTCAGCATATTCCCGAGGAAGTGCCGCAGTGGCAAAGGAAAAATCGTGGAGTTGATGGAGGTGTAGATTTGTCAGGGAAGATGGAATTCGAGCTTAATGAGTGGGTGAATCGCAGACATAATATTGCGGAAGGTGATGGTAGCATAGATGAGAGTGAATACATGGAGTGGTACCTAAAGATTACTCGTCGATTTGTGGGCAGGCCCATCTCACTTTCATCGGAGTTCCAAAGAACGGTAAGACTATCAATAACAGTAAGTCAATTCTCATTGAACAGAATTTTAACTTTCTTGATTTGCTGTATATCTGCAGAATTCTGGTTTAAGGGACATAGCCCACATTGCTGACACATTCCCGATAGATGGTCTAGATCCCCAGCAGGTAGAATCAATTGCAAGGATCAGGTATATTGCCCATGAATGTCTGAGGGGCCAGGTTGAAACCCCAGTCATTGCATCGGGTATCGCAATAACAGAACTTGGTAAGAGGGCACGAGGTAAGGAAAAGGTTAGGAGGAAGAGCTTTGTGAAACGAAAGCACAAGGATGAACCAATGGACTGTGATGGAACCAGTGAAGATGATCGGTCACAGTTTCATGGTGCCATTGTAAAAGTCGATGAATTGCCATTAGAGCCTACCGAAATTGACAACACTTCGCAGCTATGTAATCTGGGCACAGAGGACCATTCACAGATTTGTCTTGTCTCTGTTGATGGAGATCATGTGCAGCTCTGCACCGTTACAGATGGAGAAGCCAATCATCAACATCCATTTCAAACTGTTGGTGAACTCACTGATGTGGAGCCATTCCATCATGGAGTTGAGGATGGTGGATCACAGCTTGATGCCTTATCTATGGAAGTTGAGGAATCACAATTTTGCAGTGGAAATAAGGAGGTCCTTGATCCACATTGCCAGAATGCAGTGGATAGGGCTGATGACTCACATTTGGCACATGTTACTGGTGATATTGAATCACAAACTGCGGTGGAGGTGTGAAAAGCATCTTCTGTAATTGCAGTAAGTTATTGGTGCTTCACTTCGTCATCCATCATGACATATAAATAGTTCTCTTCATTACTCGTATATGCTTTGCTCCGTCTCGGTACATGACTTAACCCCTCCCATTTCATTTTCAACAGGAGGCATCACAAGACTTGAGTTGGGCTTCTCATGTACTTTCTTAACCACATTAAAGTGAGGTGATTTCAGCTGTGAACGTTCTGACACCTGCAATAATTTGGTTTGGCCGACCTATATATGTTCTGTGCAATACCCGAGGTTGAGGTCCTTCAACAGTCTTTGCTGATAAATAAATATCAGCATCAGCTTAATTTGAATGCCGGGAAAAAGCTCGAGTTTCAGTCTTGAGAGGGTAGTTATGCTTTCATTTTTTTTTCCGTTCTTTCATAAGCTGCTAAGATTGATTTACTAAATGTTAGACAAGCTTTTTGTAGGAGCTTTAGCAGCATGCATCTGCTTGTTTTTATTTTTAACGCATGCAGAAAGGTTCTGTACAGAACTCTTCTCTTGGCTAGTTGTGGTAGTGTGATATATTTGTAACATAGGCATGACCAAGGCAATCTTCCCTATTCATATTCTGATAAATAGATTCTAAACTAGTGACGAAGAATATATTTTGTTGTCATTTCAGTTTCTTGGTTTGGTTAAGCAAAGGATTGCTATTCATACTCCAGTTCAATTGTTTTGGCTTTCAGGTGGATAAATCTTCTTCTCTAGTTTTCCTCCTTTTGGAGAGTAGGTCTTTTATTTTTTTGAATTTTTACACTTGACAGCTAAATCAATAACTCTAAACTGCTGATTTTATATTTTTCTAAGAGAGACATTGCTCACAATGGCCTGTCATTTTGGGCTCCGTTTGGTAACTTTCTCATTTCTTCCAATTTCTATTATGTTGTTTCTTGGAAAAAAAAAAACAAAGAATAGAAATTGATTTGGTAACATAAACTAATTTTTCTATTTCCCGAAATGGAAATGTGATTAGAGAATAGATTTGGAACATAAATAAAAAATTAAAAAGAAAGTAACTTCTTGTTATTGGAAATGATTCTAAAAATAAGTTATTTTCTTTTCATTTTTTCTTCTTTTCTTCTTCTTCCTTGTCGCTCGCTATCCACTAGCTAGCTACCACTACTAGCTGCCGCTGCTGCCGTTGGTCATCAATTTGTTGCCATAGCGGCAGTTGTTCGCCCGAGGAGCAAGAAGGAGAGAGGGAAAAAAAGAATAAAAAAAAATTTATTAGAAAATTAAAATAAATTTTACGTTATAAAAAAATTTATGAATCGTCCAAGCGCATTCTTATTTTTTTTTTATTTTGAAAATAAAAATTTTGTATAGTTATCAAATATATTTTTTTATTCAAAATTATTTTAGAGAATAAAAATAGAAAAATGTTATTTCTGAAAAAAATTAAAACAGATCATTAGATGCTTGGCATCGCCCCCTTATGGGGTTGCCACAAAACCTAGAAATTGCTCTTAATGGGGATTTTTGAAAAAAAAAAAAAAATGGGAATATGTAACAGTGTTGAAAGGGACCCATTTCTCGGAGAGAGTGGTACAACGTATGACCATTGCAGGTTCTGCTAGATTTGTCTGGTGAAGTATTTCACTCGAATTCAAGTTCGTCTAGTAAAAAAGTAAGAATATCATCTAACGTTCTACCTTGCATTTGTTTTCTCGTACTATTTCTGCAGAAGCCACACACATGCATATTGTTATTATTTAAAAAAAAAAAAAACAGTAGATATTTGTAAGTTTTGAACTTGAGTTGAGCTTGCTTGTTCTGACCCCGCTGTACGCTTGATCAACGGATAGTTCTCCATTTTCTTTCTTGTCGTAGTTTTTCTAGTGACAAGTCGAAATCGGAAGAGAAAAGGGTGAAAAGAACACAGGGTGGTTTTCACATGAAAGTCGAGGAGAGATTCATATCGAATGGGAATGGGATCACGGGAGGACCTCAAAGCTAGTTAAGAATTTAACCAAGGAAAATAGAGACACTGGCTAGAATGATGTATTACTACCAAAACTATACTTCCTAAGTCAATTTTCACCATATCGCCTGCTATTTTGGAGTAGCTTAACACTCCAAAATTTCTTGCTAATGGAGAGAACAAAAAGGAAAAAAAAAAGTGCCTTCGCTTTCAGGACTCCAGCAATGAAAAAGGCTTTTAGTGACTAGTGAAAGCACCCGAGAACGGGGAAAGAATTTTCAGACGCTCGAAAGTTTGACCATGATGCAGTGGCGTCGTTCCTCCGAGGAAAAACCGTAACTTTTCTTGATCTTCCATTAATGATCTCTCTCTCTGTCTCTTTCTCGGACGCACGTTCTCTCGCGGCTTAATAATTTTCACTTGTCTGATGAGGTGAGACATGCGCTTTGAGTTTCCCACAAGAAACACCGGCCCCCTCCCTTCAGACAAGAGCTGTCCAATTTTTCACATCCTTGCTGACCCTACCTTGGCTTCAAAATCTCACTCATGTCATGCCCCACCGTCTTTAATCAAGCTTGCCCCACCCGTCGTTTCAAGTCACGTCCCTCTCTCTCTCTCTCTCCGTCCTTGTTGAGAGCTCCGTCACTCACCCATCAGATGAAAAGAAACCCACTTCGCTTCCAAGGTCACCCGAGCTCACTGCAACCGACCACATTTCAAAACCTCAGCCACAATGCTTTCGTCTCCCTCCCTCTCTCCTCTTCTCCTTCTCCTCTTCCTCGGCGTGCTCTTCTCCTCGCTCTCTTCCTGTTACCCTTCTCTGCCCATCAATGCCCCTCCAAAGACCACCGCACCACCACCACCACCACCACCTTCTCGTACGAGCACCAACTCCGGACCAAACGCCATGCTTCCCTCGGAATCTGAGACCCTGTTCAAGATCATGGAGTCCATGTCCTCCGACCGAAACTGGAGAGCCTCGTACCCGCACCCGTGTGGGGCAGGCTCGTCCTGGCCTGGAATAGAATGCAAACCCGGCAATGACAAACACCTCCATGTCTCGAGGCTCAACTTCGGCACGCTCCCTAACCCGACCTGCAAGCCCACGGCCACCTTCCCTTACCTCATCTTCTCTCTCCCTCAAATTCAATCCATCTTCTTCTTCAACTGCTTCACCCGCACCAGGACCACCCTCTCTGTTTCGCCGAACCGGCTCCTCAATTCCTCCCTCCGGCAGCTCGGTCTCAAGTCCAATCCTGCTCTCGTCGGTCCAATCCCACCCCAGATATCCTCCCTCAAGTCCCTAGAAGTCCTCACGCTGTCCCAAAACCGCCTCTCCGGTTTGATCCCGGTTCAAGTGTTCAGCCTGAAATCCTTAATTCACCTTGACTTGAGCTTCAACCTGCTCACTGGCACCATACCTTTCCAAATAGGCAATCTGAAGAACCTTGTGGGCCTTGATCTGAGCTACAACTCACTTGGAGGCTCGATCCCGGGCACAATTGGCCAACTGGGTCAGCTTCAAAAGCTTGACTTTAGCTCAAATTTGCTCACAGGTAGAATTCCTGACACCATCGAGAAGCTGAACTCTCTGGTCTTCGTAGCGCTAAGCAACAACGGGCTGGGAGGAAAATTCCCTACTGGAGTGTCAAAGCTGCAGAATTTGCAGTGCTTCATCATGGAAAACAACCCAATGGGCATACCTCTTCCTGTACAGTTCGGCATGCTTGTGAAATTGCAAGAGCTGAGGCTTGCCAATTCAAGGTACTCAGGGACTATCCCTCCTAGCTTCGCTCAGCTCAGGAACTTGAGCACATTGTCTCTCCAGAACAACCAGCTGACTGGCGAAATCCCCGTCGGGTTCGGGACTCTGTCCCACATATACCACTTGAACCTGAGCAGGAACTTGTTGACCGGTGTGGTCCCATTTGATGCCGGCTTCTTAAAGAGGCTGGGCAAGAACTTGGATCTCAGTGGCAATCCTGGGCTGTGCCTGAATCCAACCGAAGCGTCCAGTGTCAAGATTGGTGTCAGTGTTTGCAAGACCAGCAAGAACGGCTCTTTGATCGTGCCGATGAAGCATTCTGAAGCTGCATCTCTATTTCTTGATTGGTTCTTCCTTATTGGTGTCCTGGGTATTCCCCAAGTATTGTTTTCAGTATGGTTTTAGTGATTCTGTCTTCTCTCTCCCCTCTTTTGTCCATCTCATTTTTACTTATTCGTTTAGTGGGTTTTATTTTAATTTGAAGGGCAGTTAGGTAGTAGATTACTTAGATTCTACTCCACTTAGCCAAAAAAAAATTAATACCAGGTATATAGTTCTGTACTGCCCATGAGCTATAATTTTTCTTAAGATATATTAGCACCGATCTTGCAAAAAATTATCATCTTAGTTTATTCTAATTTGAATTGGAAGGACTCTTGAGAGTTTCCATTTTGCGCTTCGTTTAACACTTTGCCCAGAAGAATTTAATGAGACTGGCGATCTGAAGCTAATTGCACGCCAAACCAACGATGATCTATTATTTAAGGACGTGAGATATTCCAATGTTCTTGTATTCTTCATCGGAATTCATAAATATGGCAAGATTACATAAACTAGAAAAAAGAAAGTTCGTACTCTAATTCTTTTCTCTCATTTCATGCACAAAGTCGTTAGGTAGGACTAAGAAGTATGACTTTTGTTAAGAGACGGCCTGACGAACTCCATATAGCTCTTGATTTCTTAGAAAACAAAAGGTTATTGTGGGAGTCAATTGAGTTTGAATGCTGGCAAGAAATCAGTACCACAGTAAAAAATAAAAAGATCAGGTAAAACTTCATTATGTTCTCATTTAGAAAAGAGGGGTTCGCAGCTTCGTGGAGATCTTATGTCTGCCATATTGCAATCTTTGTGAAAATTACACCAGCATGCCAATGAGGAAACACATCACCTGACACTGCTCGTGAAGGACGTGAGGTCTCCTGTCATAAAGTCGACCCTTCACACTTGCTTGTCAATCAAAATAGCCTGGCTGGTCCCCGGTACAACTTCTTTCCAAAAGAATTTCGGCCAGTTTCCAGTTTCTTGGGTCCATAATCCCGTAAATTCTGGCTAGAAAGAACCCAAGGAAATACACATCAGAAAATCAAAGTAAAAGAAATATTCAACAGATGGTGAATGCTGCCAGAATGATGCTTTGGTTTGATGTGTTACTGAGGTTTTTGTGACAAAACATGTTCACTCGATGCTTTCTTAGACCATTAAGTAATGCAATTAGTGCGATCAATTAGGATTTAGAAACGAGATATATAGTCTTTTCGTTTTAAGCCATATGAATTTCCAATTTTGCTTTCAACTTTCTAGACCATGTTCATGAGGGAAAGACCAGTACTTGAGCTTCTTTCGTTATGGAAAAAGAATCAGGAGAATGGACAAAGCGCTACTTGCCGAAACAAGGCAACATGATCATCGCCAAGAATTCAAAGCTCCAAAGATAGGGAGGCACATGATCCTACGTACGAAGTGCATACTAGGATTCGGTGTCATCTTCAAGTGGGGGAAAAATCCTATGAAGCCTGCTCTGCAACAGTGGTGATCCATCATCCAAAGTGATACGTTTTTCTATCGGTGATCAATCTAAGATTGTGGCTCCTACAAGAATTTGAATAATTGACCACGTTTTGGACCGGAGCAAAGCCAAGTGTACTTGTCCAGGGTCCACGAATCCAAGAATAAAGATGCATAATCTAGCAGAAAGATTATAGTGTTCTCACTACCTTTGCTAAACAGTAACGGGTTCACGAGAAAAAGTGAATTTGTCGATAATAATTCGTTGTTTTTACCTAGTTAAGTTGTTGATTCATGAGTAATTTAAGGGCGCTGAACGAAGGAACTGATGATTCGTTACATTCAGGAATTTCGTGGACGTTGGGGAAACTATGTCTGCAAATCTACCAGCGGTAAACAACAGTTGCGGGGCGATGTGAGGGACAGGGATTCGTGAAAAGATGGGAGAGAGGTGAAGAGGAAAACAGAAAGCGGGGAGCGGTGGTGGGGTTTGGTCCTTTGATGAAACAAGACCTCGCCACTGAGACTGACCACGAGGAATCCTTGAGAGAGAGAGAGAGAGATGGAACCCACCTCTTTGCGTTCGAAAAGGTTTCAACTTTGTCAGCAGCGTAGAAATCTGTATGCGTTTTCGTATTCCATTTTGGATCTTCTTTTGAAGTTATACTACTGCCCTCACTTTTCAAACCTTAGCATTGTCCTTTCTCTCTCTCCTCTCTTCCAGTATGATCAACTCTTTGATCTCTTGGAGTCCTGCGTGGATTCATCGAATTAAAAAGTTGTATGAACTAAGTGCTATTTGTGCGTTGCCAGTAGAAATATATGCATAAAAGTGGCTAAATTTACGTGTCACTGAGTCATGTGGCCCGTAACTAATTTTTTATGATCACTCTAGCAATTGTAAAAAAAAAAAAAAAAAGTACTTTGTCATGCTTCATAAGTTAAATATATTGACACATAATAAAAGATAACATGTTGATCATTACAACACCCTTTTCATGGAATCGGGTAAGATTGTTGAAATTTCAAATCAAACTTCAATTATTTTTATGATATTAAACCCCCTTCATTTTGTGTCTCTCAATTTTGATGACTGTGTGAGCATGTAATTGCTATTACACTCGCGCAAAACGAGGGCTCAGCAGCTAGTTAACGATGCATTCCACTCAAATCCTGGTCACTCCACTCACTTACTTACATGAGAAGCGATTTATAAGTATAAATCTCTTCCCCATGACAAGTTATCGCCTCATTTCTCAAAAAGAATGTTAAAAAAAAAAGGTGGACGAAAGGTTTCATCTTACCTAAGTTCTCCTTGTTTCCTGTCTTGCATGGAGAGTGCAAATGGACCCTCGTGATGCATCCCAACCCATGTTCATGTATGCCCTCCATTTGCTTCAGAATCCTGTTGGAAACATGTGCTTTGAGGACTTCAATTCTTCCAAAATGAGAAAATGAGGCAAGTGATCCATGAACTTTGATGACTTTGATCCAATGTATAATGTTATTTTTGAATTTTTTATTTGTTCTATTGATCCTTAAACTTTGGTAAATGTTAAATGTGGTTTGTTAAACTTTTAAATATTTTTCATATAATTTAGGGATTGCATTGAATACTTATTAATAATTAAGGAATTACGTTAAAAATATTAAAAATTTAAGGAAGACGTTGCATATCAAACCAAAGTTAATGAATCACTTGTGCTATTATTCCTGAATATAACTCACTATGCAATTACTACACAAAAGGGAATGGACCATGCTCCATCTTCCGGAGAATCCATCCCACCCTTCCTCTATGAAGAAACCAACAAGCAAGAACGATCCAAAAGAAACCTTGAAACCCCCTCCCTTCCTCTCAATCAAAGAAAAAGCACACCAGAAATACCTCAATAAATGCTCCCAACTCACACAACTTGGGCCATGCCTTGTACACCCTTTCTCATGCCGTCCCAGGTGTTATGCAATAAATGGAAAACAGTACAGAAGTCCTCACTGTCATCCATGAGAGAGAGAGAGAGGGGGGGGGGGTGTTGGGGTTTCCTCATTTGTACAATTTGTTTTTGGGCGTGAAAGAAATGAGAGATGAAATGATGAAGGATGATTGCATGAGCGGGTTGGGGACACCATCCGTCCACGACCATCGCCATTGAACCAGGGGTATAGACCATGGCCAGTTGGTTAAGTGATTGTGCCATAAGGCATGCCAAGTCTGCAATACGCCTAATTCAGTCATTGAACTAGGGGTACAGACCATGGCCAGTTGGTTCAGTAACTGTGTCATAAAGTATGCTAAGTTTACAATAAGCTTTTCACTCATCTTCACTCACCTCAGGTGTGGGAGGTTACTATATCTGTGTATCAAACGGTAATTAGAACTGTAGTCATGACGTAGTGTCTACCTTCATTATCGTGAAATCTCCTAATATGGGAGTGACATTGCGAGTCTCCCACCCTAAAACAATTCTTCCGCCTGTTTCTTCCCCTTGAGCCTTTTTTTGGACTTGTTCAGATCCAAGTACAATTTATTTTTGGGCGTGAAGGAAATGAGAGATGAAATGATGAAGGACGACCGCACGAGCGGGTTGGGGACACCATCCGTCCACGTCCATCGCCATCCCTAATTCAAGCAAAAAACCATCAAATGTAAACATATAGAAATGGAAGCCGTCGCTATCACCGGCCTCTTTCTCTTGAGCCAATTGAAAAAGTCTAGCAGAGCCCCCACGTGGAAATGCCAGGTACTACATTGCCTGAGAAAATATTCAGAAGAAAATATTGGGTACGTTTAGCCCTCCATCGTGGCAAATAAGAAGACACCTCAAATTGCGCCATGTGTCCAACGTGGGCCACATTGTCAGGGAAATTTCCCCCCATTTTTCTCTCTCCCTCCTCTGCACACTCTCTCGCCCTTTCTCTATCTCCGATCGCCCTCTTTTTTTGTGTGTGGATTTCTATGTATTTCCAATCCGACCCATTCACTAGATGAATGCATGGATGGTGATTGTCGCAAAAATGTTCGATACCAAGTCAGAGGACCATTATATCTAGTATTCTCACCATCCAATTTGAAAAATGTGTTGTATGGTTGCCCAACTTGTCCAAGTAGTCTGTCAAGTCAGTGTAATCACTTGATCAGGAGCTGGGAGGAGGATTTAGTTTTAGATTCCCCTAATCGTCTGTGGAACTCTATCTGGAAAGCAGAAGATGTTGTACTAAATGGAGAGTTGCTTCTGAAAATTTTCCCGAATGCAGGAGATTTTGCTTAATCCTCATGCAAACTGGGCTTGAACTAATGCTTTTGTTTGTTTACCTTTCATTTTTTGATTCAATCCACTTCCCTGTTCTTCTGGATCTGTTGTTGCTGAGAGAGCCCATTTAGTCCATGTACTTTGGTCTTTAGATGAACGAATGCAAGCTCATTTCCCATCCAAAAGAGAAGACAGGCAAAAAGGATATAGGGATCTTCAAAGGACCCTTTCAGTCTTTAACATATGGACTCCTGCGTTGGCCTGTGATCGTGTGCTGTTTTTGCCTTTCTATCATTTATTATGTTCTTTTTTGAACAGAGACCGATAAAATACATATCGGAGTAAACATTGGTAAACATTTCATCTCAAGTGAGGGCCCTTTTTGTTGAAGCATTTCAGATGCCCTTTCTTGTGAAGCTGACGAGGAAAACAGTTTTTAATTTTTAATGTATTAGTTTTCTAGAAAATGTGCTTATAAGGTAAAAGTGGAACCTTTTTCCATTGAAAAGAAAAAGAACCCAGTGAGGAAACTTATTTGTTTTCTCTGATCAATTCCCAGTGGTGACGGGAACATCCACTGAGCCCTTGGATGACACTTTGGACACCAAGAATTGTTTCATCTCAAAATTCTCATGGAGATTCACACAGGTGAAAGTGTTAGTTCTTACTGTTCACTGGGGTGACGAGTACAATTACAAACCAAAAGAGAAGGAAAAACGAAGATAAAAACGTAAGAACAATGTCACGGGAGGAGGTGAGGGTGGCTGCAGATGGAAGAAGGGCGTGCATCTTTTACAGGTTGATGGTGGACTCCCTCATCCATGAGAAGCAACTGGCAATTTTTGAACTGACCGTCATCTAACTCACCAGTCACCATGCTTGTGTTTTGTGTCCCCTGCTTCTCAAGAAAATGAACTCACGCGATCTCTTGAGCAGAGGAAAAGAAATCTATGCATGGCTAATTTTGTCTGTTCTTTTCCTTTTCTTTAAGCATATTCGGTAGAAGCCACAACGCAGGAGAAAAGATCATGCTGGTCAATTGGTCACCTTATTAAAGGACTGAGTTTTTCTGGTTCGAATCGTTGGGCAGCTGTTTCATGAATTTGAAATTGTTGGGGAAGGTTGAATGAGAGGAGACTATACTCTCAGCCGTGTGCACAGAAGGCTAAAATTTTTGCCTGTTTGACACGATCAAGTTAACCCAACTTCACTCAAAAGTTTGGCCTAGCATGAGCGGAGTTAGAGTATGACCCAAACTCGCTTAAGATGTCAATTGCATTTTCAGTGTGGATTCTTTCTTTCATTCAGGGAGTAAAGAAGGGTCTGCAAGAGCAAATTTGAGCCGCGTGGTATGTGTGCAGCTGTTTTGGTTTGTTCCTTAAACTAGCTCACGTTCTCCGTACTTATGGGGTCCATGAACTTCACGGGTGATTGAATATCAGTATTTTGGCCCTGTGGTGATGACCAATTCAAGGAAGAATGCCATCAAATTTATTTCGATCTGCAGAGGATTTCAAAAAGGTTTTCTCGAAATACGGGACGAACTTGCTGATCTTGTTATCGAAGAATTAATTTCAGGCAAGCAATTTCCAATGCACACGAAGAGAAATCAAGATACTCACAGATGTTGTCGAAATCAGAGACATTTGCTGGGCATGCCCGATTTGTACAATAATCAACAAGTAAATTGCATGATCATAAGTTTTGGGTTGAGGAAGGACCACTTCCCATTTTCAAAAGCCTGGGGAAAAACTAAAGTAGGCAGGGATACAACTCCAAAGTGTGTAGAAAGCAGATCGATCTTCTTAACAAAACAGCCCAATGAGCTTTTTTTCGGTTTGTCAATGGTAAAGCAACTACACATTGCAAAAGTACAACCATCGACTAGTAAAAAATAATGCGAGTTTTACTTCAAATTCCTACATGTGCTTCTTCGGTCATCTTTTCTCAATAGAAAATTTCCAAAATTCATCTCCTGCAAAGGATTGAAAACTAGGTAAAATGGAAAATCGTGATGCAAGTAATTAAAAATTACTGTTATTGACGTGACTTTCTTCTGCCGTAAGCTTTAAGTTTAAATTGGGAGGGTAATTTATTCCCCCCAAAACCACGATTCATGTAGTTCCATATCTCATCTACTGAAGTTAGCTCCCCATTCGTCAATAACCTAAGTTTGTTTAATTGTCAAGGAGGTGGCGGTGGTGTTGCCAGGCCCAAGTCTCATTAAAAGACGCATTGGCCAATGGCCATCACTCTCAAGACTCTCTACTAAGCGGCCTGCAACTCAGCATTATCCTCCAGCTACTTCATATAGAAACTCGACTAGACAGCTCAACTACACATCTTTTCTTCTTTTTTACGACAAGCTGAACTGCATCAAGAAAACATCCAATATTGTGTTATGGAAAAACCGAAAGAGACGGGTTTGGGCATGAAGTGAGCCTAAATTGACGTAAAGAATGCCGGGTCATTATCTGAAGTAGACAAAAAGTTACAAAAGTGCGTACATCAATATCAAAGGTCACTTTTTTTATGAGAAAATGACATCTCTTTTTCGTAAAAGTAAAATATTTCTTCACATTTTATTTGGGTTCTAATCGATCCATAATAAATTAGTGATGATTTTAAATTAAATTGATTTTCAGATTTAATTAATTAAATTAAGATCTCGAAGTTTGACGAAAGATGTGCATCAGGTCCGGCTCATAAACAAGATCGAACCAAACCAAAATCAACTAGTTGTATGTGGTTTCCACAAGTTTTGGTCTGGTTCCTAGTTTTCGATCACTCGGGAACCAAACTGTGCCAATCTAGTCTCTGATTATGAAAACTAGAAACGGGTCCTTCGGTCTGGTTCTCAATTCTGAAGAGGGACCGGACTGGTGCTGCAAGAGAACAATTAGGTCAAATTTCATGCAGCAGAAATTAGGGTTCTCTCTTTTGCCGCATGCCATTGCACTACGAAAAGGAGAAAATAACGCATGGCTTTACAAAAGCTGTGGCATGGATTCTCAGTACCTTTTGCTGGTGCACGATGCATCCTACTTTTGAAGTACTTCTAGTTTTGTCCCTCATTTCGAAACATACATGATGTAACATCTTGATGATCTACATTTTTGCAGTGATTGATTTCATGCTTGAAATCAATAAGGATGACAAACAAATCTTTCTTTAGTAAGAACTTAATTGATATTTGAGTTCATTACTGATATGATGATTCCATAAGTTATAATTTACATGGGATTTATCGTCCTCACAAATTTATGTCAGATCATTTCTTTTGGGACAAAATTTTCTACTCAGCCAATTCTGTCAAAGTTATTAAGGTCCTCTTTGGTAAAAAAAATTTATGTTCCCAAGAACAAAAAATCTATTTTTTTGTTCTCAAAAATAAATTTGGAATAGAAATAAAAAATAGAAAAAAATAACTTCTTTCTCCAAGAACAATTCCTAGAATCAGTTCTTATTTCTTTTCTTTTCTCTTCTTCTCTTCCCCTTTCTTCTTCTTCCCTTTGGTCGGTTGCCCGCCTCAACTATGGTCGGCGACCAGCCAGACGAGGGCCGGCAACCTTGCTAGACCACCTCCAAGCTGGCGTCACCTAGTGGTGGCCAACGAGGCTGAGCCTCACGTCGGCTAGCGAGGCTTGGCAAGGCTCCGGCGAGCTCACCGATCTCGCCTAGCCAATCGCCAGCCACGGCAAAGAAGAAGGAGGAAGAAGAGAAAAAGAAAAAGAAAAAAAGAAAAATATAATAAAGTATTAAAAATTAAAAGAAACAAAAGAATTTAAGAATTTCACGAACGTATTTCTATTCCCGGAATAGAAATTTTGAATAGTTATCAAGCACGTTTTTTTGCTCAGAAATTGTTTCCGATAATATAATCAGAAAAAACCATTTTTGATCAAAAAATTTTCTCTGGAACATAATGGTAGTTATGCACCGAATGTTACAAGTAAACAGATTTTTCGCTGACCGTTAGGCCATTTATGGTACGAAGGCCGTGGATTATTTCTGTATGAGTGAGATGGCAAACTTTCAAGGAAAAGAAATAAGATATGTTTTTGCTTGATTATACTGCTTAACTTGTCTCTTCCCTAACAATGAATTTTTTTTCATTAGCAGATAACTCGTTTTATTTTAGATCAAATTCATGACTGAGGTGGTTCTGGAACAGCACACTAATGATGTCCGCAAATGGAAAAAAGTGTCTTTCATTAAATGGAGCAAAAATTGGAAAAGAAAGTTAACCATGTTCCTGAATTGGAACAAAGTCAATCTGGTTGAACGGAGGAAGGAAAGGAATTAGAATTGATGGGTAACCGCCGCATTGATGCACAACAGCCCTCTGTTTTGACGATATAGTAAGAATCCTCCATGTTCACCGCCAGCATGAGCTTGATAATCTCTCTAGAAAGAACCCAACTTACATACATGTAAGAAAGCAGAGCCGGCATTGGAACGAGTCCCAGAACCGGAATCAAGAAAGCCCACAAATTGTTCTCGCCTCACCATCAGAGGCGACGAAACAGAGACACAGAACGACCACTCCCAAAACAGGACGAGTTCTGTTTGTTTTGTTGAGTCCAGCGGTTGCAGTCATTCCCGTGGTCGCCTTATTCAAGTCTGATCAGTGATCATCGCAGGTAACGATCCTCTGCTTGTTCAAATCGAGGTTGCTCTGACTCTGCTGCCAACTAATGTAATAGGCCACGATCATCGCAGGTAACCATCCTCTGCTTGTTCGTGGCCTACCTCCCCAGGGAGGGCGCACTCTTTCTTCTGCGGAGTGCCCATATAGAACGACTCTGAACACACCAGGACTCTGGTAGGAGAACACCATAAAGTCATTGTTCTCCACTAAGTTATCCCGCACAAATTCTTGCCAGCCGTCTTCAAAATAGGCGTCCCGTGCCTCAAAGTCACCTTCAGTGATCACTGCAGCAATGACATGTGAAGGTGACTTTGGAGGCACGGGACGCCTATTTTGAAGACGGCTGGCAAGAATTTGTGCGGGACAACTTAGTGGAGAACAATGACTTTATGGTGTTCTCCTACCAGAGTCCTGGTGTGTTCAGAATCGTTCTATATGGGCACTCCGCATGCGAGGAGAAAAGAGTGCGCCCTCCCTGGGAGGTAGGAGAAGGAAGTGAAGTCCAAGAGTATCACAGTGATGATGATGATGATGAGGACTACAACGAGGAGGAGGAGGAGGAGGATGAAGGCAGGAGCAAACGGTCAAAAAAAGAAGGTAATAGAAATCATTTAAGATTCCTTAATTTTCAGCACATTTTGATTATATTGGGCGTCCTTAGCTTCTAAACGGTGAATTTGTTAGTTTGTTTGACTCTCCTAGTGTTATCTGATATTCAGGGAACGTTGAAGAGAGGAAAGCTGCTAATGAAGATCCTATCGATGTGAAGAGGTACATCGACCTTAAAAATCCTTACTTCGTGACGGTGATCCAGGCTCTAAGAAGTTCTTACTTGGTATGCTTGCTCTTCAATCCCGCTTTTCGTCTTGCATTTTTTATCCTGTAGAAGTGTGAGCTCGTTATGAATGTTTTTCTCTTGCCTTCATAGATCCGCAGTCTGTCAATTTTGCTGCAATGTCACTCTTTCTTTCTTGCTCTAGAGAATGATCATCACAGAACACTTATTTTTACAAATGAGAGATTTTGGCTTAGAATTATTGACATAGAGTCCTCATCACATTCACCTGTCTCGTTGCAGTATGTTCCACGCAGTGTCCTTATCAATTATGAACTCCAGTTACCTCAGGCCATTTTGTTCCACGATCCCACTGGGAGGACATGGAGAGGGACGGTTAAGGTGTGGACAGACAGCCGCACCTGGATCACCGGCTGGGAGGCCTTATGCCGCCATACCAATTTAAAGAAGAACGACTGGTGTATATGTGAGCTTCTGGAGGAAAATGGAGTCGCCGGTTGCATCATTAAGGTTCACATCATAGGAGGCAACAGTACCTGAAAGCCCCAGCTCGTGGTGCCCAATCCGATCTGGGACTTTGGCTAGTTGTGATTAATTTTTTATGTGAAAGTTCCAGTTATTTGAACAGTACTTTATTACTATGCTGGACTTCAATGTGGTTCCTGTTGTGTCATCTGTTCAAAACAATGTTGCAGTGGTCTTTTATTCGGTTCTTCAGTTCTTGCAAGTTATATCTTTACTTGAAATTGCACTGGGATTTATTAGATAGAACAAGCTGGCATGAACGGGTGGTCCATATTCACTGCAAACCAAAGGCTCTAACTTCATTGCTTTTCTTGGACAATATTTGAAGCTGCAACAAATCTGCCCGCGAGCCAACCATACTCACCTTATCCTTTCTCTATCTCCCATTCTTCCACATACAAAGCCTCACTTTGCTTCCCTCCATTTAGTTCAGCAAGCTCAGAGAGGTAACCCTCCGCTTAAAAAAAGGTATTGAACGTTTTCAACTGGAAATAGGCACACACACATTGTCTTCCCAGAAAGATCTAGCTCTTCTCACTGCTGTGAAATGTTCTTGATTTCTAAGGCTGTGGAATTCCAGGATATGGCAACCGCCTCTGCTACAATCGCTCCTTTGGCTCTCACCGCCTCTGCCTCTGCCATGAGCAAAGGAAAGAGGACGAACAATCTGAATTACATAACAGGAATGAATGCAAATAGTAAAAAAATTATGATTAAATTTGTCAAATTAAAAAGTTCAGGACAGAACATACAATGATGACATTTTTGATAATTTTCCCGATTCTTATCAAATGCCCTTACAAAACTTGCTAACAACATTGAAAAAATAACAAAGATTCAAGTTTCAATTTGGAAAGTTTTAGATATTTGAAAGATCACGAGTGAAGTATTGCATATTCAGTATAATTTGAATTGCAACCTTGTCCCTTTTTTTCCAATGTTGTGCTAATCATAATTCGATCAGCAATAACAATGGGGCTTCTCACGAAACTTGTTGGTAAAGCTCTCTTTCGGGATCACGCAACATTTGCAACTTGCCACCTAGGCAATGCTGACCCAAGCGACGTCGACCTCACGATGGCCAAGTGAGACCGGGCCTCGCTAGTGGATGGTGAGCTCAAGGCGACCTCGTCGAGGGCCGATGAGACTCCGATGAGGTTGCAAGACCTCTATGGCCAGTCACCAGCCAACGCTAAGGCCAACAACCGAAGAGGGGAAGAAGAGAGGAAGAGAAAGAAAGAAAGAAAAACTTGTTTCTTATTTCTTGAGTTGTTCCTTGGAACAAGAAATAATTTTATTTTTTTATTTCTTATTTTTGTTCAAAATCTATTCTCAAAAACAAAAAAAAATTACCAAATGCGTTTCTATCATATTTCTATTTCGGGGAACAAAAGAGCAGAAACATGTATTCCGGAATGTATTCCGGAGAGCATTACCAAATGCTCCTTTAGAGAAAGCATTTTCCTTATTATCTAAAGGGGAAATGGTTTTCTCCTAGTTTGAAGAACAGGAAAGTGGATTGAATCAAAAAATGAAAGGCAAACAAACGAAAGCATTAGTTCAACCCCAGTTTGCACGAGGATAAAGCAAAATCTCCTGCATTAGGGAAAATTTTCAGAAGCAACTCTCCATTTAGTACAACATCTTCTGCTTTCCAGATAGAATTCCACGGACGATTAGGGGAATCTAAAACTAAATCCTCCTCCCAGCTCCTGATCAAGTGATTACACTGACTTGACAGACTACTTGGACAAGTTGGGCAACCATACAACACATTTTTCAAATTGGATGGTGAGAATACTAGATATAATGGTCCTCTGACTTGCTATGGAACATTTTTGCGACAATCACCATCCACGCATTCATCTAGTTGGAAACTTAACTTCCTCCATGAAGATGTGGCCCAAGATAGATTTTCGTGACGGGAGGAACTTCGAAGCTGACATTGAAGGTGGAATCCTATATTGAAAGATCATGCCCCCTCTCTCCCTCTCTATATGCTGGTTCAAAATGCTAATGAATTGAAACAAGGAACGTCAAATCAAGCATATCAAGTCAAAAACTAGTTGGAATCATGAATCTAAGTTTAAGTTCAGATTATCAGCAGCTCAAAATTCATAAGAAAAGTAAAACACAAACTTAGAGCTGCTCGAGGCCTAATCAAGCATCATATCATGAAGAAACATATTCCCTAACGAGTGATTTTTCTGTGAGCAGAATCATGATAGTAAAATATATACTACCATAATCTAATTTCCCTGGCCACATCTTCATTCATGCAGACAAAGTTTTTGGTGAACGAAAGATGGTGACTCGGAATTCCTTGCTAGAGATAGGCTCGAACACGCATACATCTCCGGTCCCTAGCTTGTTGTCATGGATAAAAGGCTGGCCACCCTCCAGAAAAGAACTGCCGGTTGATAATAAAAGGGTGCATGTCGCTAATTGGCTTTTTCCACCCATTCCCCTTGGTAAATCCATTCGGTACAGCTTTAATTTCACAGCTATCCGGTATTCAATTGCTACTCAATGATGTGCCAGGGCAAGTAGGAGCGATCAGTTTTAAAGATGGATAGATTTCCAACTTGAAATCTGAAAAGTAATATATCAGAGTTAATTTTAAGTTTTTGAAACTAAGAATTGACCTCGAAAATGGCCAGGCTTTTTATTTTTATTTTTTTATATTTCCTTGTTTCATTTTATCATGTGTGTAATATTAATATTGATATGTCAAATATAAATACAACTCTTTTTGCTCTAGGATAACATGTCAAATACATTCAATTTTAGCAAATGCTTTGTTTGAAAAAAAGAGAGTAAAGGAACTTAATTAGGATTAGAGATAAACTGGTTCTATCACAGGTTTTTCCTTGAACCGGCCTTGCAAGTCCTAGGTTCCTAGCAAACACAAATTGATTTAGTATTTTAGGATCGAAAATTAAATTAGCCAATGTCGATTCTCAATTTTTGGAATCGAAACCAGATTGGTCCCCTTGGGAACCAACCAGTTCAATTTCTAGGTTGAACAATTTGGTTGCCCACCACTGACAGCCCGTGTACGTCGCAACACGTATTGTAACGTCGATGCAACATCTAAACTGCCTTTTGTACTGGCATTGGTGAGGGCATTATGACTTTTCTTCGGCAAACTGTAACATTCATTTTCACGTGTTGTACGAGCCACGACCGTGATCAAACAACCCGTGGGGCTAACCCATCATACAAATGGGCCTCGATGAGGCCCATTCACCTGACCGGCCCAAACGCCCGTCACCATCGCCCATCGTCGAGTCGCTCGTGCAGTAGCAGAGCGCCGCCGCGGCGTCGAAGCTCCCGAACCGGGTCCGCACCGTGTCTGCTTGTCTGAAACCTCCGCCGGCGGTTTCGCAATCCGTTGCTGCCTTCACTTCTTCAAGGCTCCTCTCCGACATCGCTTCCGCGACCTTGACCGGCGATTCTCCTCCTGCTTCCACCAGGTCCTCGATCCTCCGGAAGCTCCGGGAAGTTCGAGTATAATGCGAAGAGTTCGTCCAATCACTCGTCCATGAAGGATCCCAAGCAGTTCTCCACCATCGCCGATGCATGCTTTTAGTTCGTTGATTGTCAAATTTGTATTCTTTCCTCAAAATTTCCCGATTTGGCACACCTGCTTTGCTTCATTTGAATTCGACAATGTGTTTCTGAGCTGAGTTACGTGGAACGGATTTCTCCTTTCTCCAACGCAATGAATATTTTCTTGCAATTAACCATCAAAGTTCACGTTGCAAGTTATTAAAATTCTGTTTGGTAACGTTTTCATTTCTCTTAATTTTTATTCTTTTATTTCCTGAAACAAAAAAGAAAAATTGTTTGGTATGTTAATTAATTTTTTTATTTCATAGAATAAAAAAAGTAGCCCGATAATAGATTTAGAATAGAAACAAAAAGTAGGAAAAAGTGATTTATTGTTCCTTGGAATAATTTTTAGAAATAAGTTATTTTCTCTTCTTTTTTTATTTTCTTCTTTTCTTCTTCTTTGCCACCGCCACCCCCACCCCCCTCTGTTGCCTGCCGCCGCCGGCCGGAGTGGCCATGGCGGTCGGTGGCAGCAGGTGATGTTGTTGGTGGTCATCGATAGCGGGGTCAACGGGGGCGATGGCAATTAGTGGCGGCCAGTTGTCGATGGTCAACAACGACGATTGTCAACGGCAGCGACGATTAGTGGTGGTAAGAAAAATAAGAAAAAAATTAAAAGATATTCTACATTACAATTTTTTTTTGTAAATCGTATCAAACGCAATTATATTATTTTTCTATTCCAATAATGGAAATTTTGTATAGTTACCAAACGCATTCTTTTATTGAGAAATTGTTTTGGAGAATAGAAATAGAAAAAGACCATTTCTATAAAGAAATTTTTTGCTAGAGTAGAAGCGTTACCAAATGGATCTTAAGATGATCCACTTATGTAATTGATAGAGTAACTTCGGCACAAACTCCAATGAATTTGGAAGATTCTCTTGAAGCTGTAAAATATTTTCATCTATGTACATGGATTGAATTCATCTAATTCTCAACCGGTAAATCTAGAGGATAAACTTGTAGTTGTCATTATGATCACAATTCATTGTTGAAGATCCAGAGTGGGGTATATAGTCTCAAGATTCTAAATAGCAACATGGCAGGATAGATGCCTTGAAATATTTTGTAAGTAGCCACCAATCACAAATTCATTGTTGAAGGTTCATATTGTGTAATTGTGTAACAACTCGGTCTCGTGAGGGATGGGAGTCCGGCTTCGTCGTGAGGATGATGAAGGGGGCAAGAACGAACGAAATAAAGTGTTATATCTTATAAGGTGTGATATCAATCTTAACTCACAATGAGGCATTTTCTAAGTGAAGCCTAGAAGAACAAAATTGTGAAGGCGATGGCAATGCGACCACTACCTTGAACAAACAATATCATTATGAATGAGGCAAGAGGTTGATCCTTACAAATTGAGTGCGAGTTTTCTGGCAAATTGTGTAATTTAGTGTGAGTCCAATAAATCACTATACTATTTTTCAATCCTTCTGTTATTCTGGTTGTTCTTGTCTACATATCATTTTTTTTTTTTGCTGAAATTGTTTGCATATAATCGTTGTTCACTGTGAAGCCTATGATAATTTTGCTTGATAATTAAGTACTAGATAGATGCTGCAAATCCTTTTGGGAGGGTTTTCCTCATTGACATTTGAATTGCTGTGTAAGATAATCCCATAACATCCGTTGTGTTAGTATAAAAAAAGTATTACTTGTTACAGATCTAACATTTAACAAGACAATGCTCGAATACATCACTCATCATGTCAGATGTAACATTTAACAAGGCAATGTGTCTTTGCATTTAGATGCACCGGTGGTCGAACTTCCTTACACCTAACGAACTAGTGTTGATCCCGCGACTTTTTTTTGTCTGTGCAAGCTACGATCGCATGCCTATCGACGGTTTTATGTTTTTATCATGCCTCGGTTTTTTTTTTTTTTTTTTTGAATGTGATCAGTATATACTTTTGCCGAATCCCGGTCATCCTTCCTCGGATTCATCCACGTCAAAGAGACGGCTGGATTTTTGTACAACCCCTTGACATGAAGATGGCCTCTTGCCGTTGATGCCAGTGGAAACTTTCTTGCTTTGGCGAAAAATAAAAAATAAAAATAACAGCCATTGAATTAAATATTCATGAGAAAAGTCCTGGCCATCATGGAAATTAGATCGGGTGTGGAGAAGCCTCCCAAAGCTCTTTGAGGGTCATGGCGACTTTGCCAATTTTTGACCGTCGCCTACCGCCCACGCGACCTCGTTTTTTTTTTTTTCCAAAATTGTCTTCACAAATTTTGGAGTTTTTCCGTGCATGCTCTTATATGAGACACTGCCCGACAACTGTTAGAGGGACGTCGCGACCCATCGGAGAGTCGGGCGACCTGCGAGTCGTGGCATCTAGTGGTCGCGACTAGATCTAGTGTCGAAGGCTTGAGCGGCGACTAGATCTGGGTTGTGCAATCTCGCCGCCCCTGGATCTAGGTTGCAGCATCACGCGACCTAGTTCCGGGCGGCGAGGTTGCACGACCCCACCGCGACCCGGATCTAGGGCGGCGAGGTCCTCCCGCGACCTCAATGCCTCGGATCTAGATCGTCGGAGGTCAAGGCGGCGTTGCGTGTTGCGCGCAACCCGCCGCCCCCATCCGGGTCCTGAGGTCGCCGACGCCGGTGGCCGGAGGTCGCTAATGGCCACTACCCTTGCCAATCAATTTTTTTAATTTTCTTTTGATAATTTTTTTATCACAAAACTCATTTGTAAATATAATTCCTCAAACACCATTTTGCTCAAAATACTTTACAAAAAGCTTTCAAGATATAATTTACCAAACACAGTTTGCATTTTAGAAAACACTTTAACTACATTTTCCTAAAGACTTTTTCCAAAATGGTTCCAAACGCACCCGAAATTATATAAACTGACTTTTAATAATAGCAATAATTATTTTCTATATTTATATTTTTTAAGCTAAAAGAGTTCTTGTTGAACTTTTCTTTCGGGGATCAGATTTTCTCGGGGACTGAAAAATGGCCTAATAATGACGTGCCATCCCATCGCCGATAATCAATCATCTCATCCCACAAAGATAAACGTTCGCGTTTCTCGAGACGCTTGTGTTGGTTGTGTTCTACTTCTCCACGTCTCTTACCGTTCCACCCGACGATACGCGCCGCGTGTAACCCATCCCTCCATACTCGCGCTCTGAGTGGTTGATGGTTACGCATTCGGACCACGTGTCACTCGCCCAGCAGCGAGTGGCGCCTCACGCGGCTCGTCTTGCCGGGGATCTCTCCTTCGGTGTTGGGCTCTAGAGGCCGGTGCCCCTGTGGGCCCCACCCTCCCTGGCGAGAGCTTTTCGGGGGAGGATAATGTATTCAATTAGTATCCCCTTACGTGCTGACGGAAATACCCCTCTTTTAAAATTTATTAAAATAGTTAAATACTGTAAGTAAACCGATTTATACGCGATGAGTTGACGATTTCGACCGAAAATTGGTGGAGTACGGTAGAATTTTTGCGCGGTGCGGTGTCAAAATATCTTTGCAACCATATTGGGCCATTCGTTTATATATATATTTTTTTGGAAAATATTTGCTAATTGCCAAAATGTCAAATGATACTTGATTTTTGAATTATATGAAAAGATTATGCGTGAATTTAGATCAAAATTCACGTGTTCTAAAAATTTTTAGATACTTCTCACGTTACATTAAGCGGGCCATAAACCGGGAAAAACTAAAAATTAAAATAAAAGTCAACCTAGCTTCATTTGGTAAGTTTATATTTCTCTCAATTTCTGTTTTTTTGTTTGTTTTACGGAACAAAAAAAGAACATAAATTCGTTTGGTAATGTCAATTAATTTTTCTACTCCCCTTAATATAATAGTAGTCGGAGAATAAATTTGGAATAGAAATAAGAAGTAAAAAAATTAGCTTCTTATTTTTGAAAATAATTTCTATAAATAACTTATGTTCTTTTTATTTTATTTTATTTTCTTCTTTTTCTTTGCCGGCCACTACCCTCCACTATCGCTTGCCACCAGTCAACCGCCACCGCTGACTAGTCGATCGTCATTGCCGGTTGACCGCCATTAGCCAACCTTGGTCGACCACCGCCACGCCGCTTGCCGCCGATGACCACGACGTTGCCTCCCACCGCCCGCCACCTCGAGTAGCGGGAGGCGGCATCAATAGTCATCAACAGCAAGCGGCGGGGGGCGGCAATGGTCAACGGTTGGCGATCGGTGGTAGTAGTAAGGAAGAATAAGAAAAAATTAAAAGAAATTTTACATTATAAATTTTTTTGTAAATTTTACTAAATGGATTCTTATTTTTTTTTTTTGAAAATATAAATTTTATATAATTACCAAACACGTTCTTTTATTGATAAATTGTTTTAGGGAATAAAAATAGAAAAATACTATTTCTGAAAAGAACTTGTTTCTCGGAATAGAAGTGTTGCCAAACGAACTTCTAGAAAACTGATTTAGCTTCATTTAGGTCAAGCTTTTTATTAAAGCGAAGTTCTTTCATTTGCATTTGAAACTTCGGACCTTAATAAACTCAAATAAAGCAACTCATCAAGTAACAATAACTTTCTTTTTCTTTTACTCAGCACTAGCTATAGTAATGATGATTTCATTAATAAGCGTTTCAAAACACTTTTTAGATACCCATTTAAAAAAATAAAAAATTGCACACTATCTTTCTCATGTTACATATAACTTATATGTAACCAACCTATCGAAAATCAAAACTTTCCCTTGTTAAATATCAATTAGAGGTTTTGAGACCCTATAGGCTGAGGAGATAGCCAAAATGACCGACCAAGCTTTGAATTTTTTTTGGGGTTTGAAATTTTTACTAGTACTTTAGAATGTTCAAAAGGGAATTATGAGTAATATATAATTATATTCTAAAGAATTCTTATGATTAAGTGTTGCATTTGGTCATCTAAATTTCCAATTAGGATATAATACAATATGATAAAATACTAAATCCATGGATTTTGTTATATAATATCCATTGTTTAATGAATTGCAATAATAAAGTTGATTTCAAATTTTATGATGTCTATTATTTGATATTTATGACATATAGATATAAATGAACCTGAAAACACATAAACGAAAATTATAAAAAAATCTTTCATAATTCATTGCCAAATCTAGAAAGAGAAATAAACATGATCATTTACCTCTGCTACTACAAAAAGTAGTTTTAGTTCTCTTGCTGCTTTCGTGAATTTTGACATGAACCAAGGAGTTATGAAGGTAAAGAAGTTTCAACTCTCTCACCATTTTCGTAAAGTCTTGACATGAACTAAAAAACTACAAAGATATCCCGAAACTTGAACATGAATGAGAGACATAGAGGAGAGCGAAAATGAACGGAGTAGGTCTTTTTTAAGAAAGTCTACGGTCTCTCATTTTTCGAGAACAATCCTTTTTGAGTTCGAGTTTGTTCATTTAAAATCGAAGTTCTTCTATTTTATATTTATTAACATATATTTTTTGACGGCGGTATTTTCACCCCTAAATGACTAAATTCACTCTCATTTATATTGAAAAGACAAAACTGTCATCAATTTTTCAATTACAGTCGACAGTTTTAGGAAATGGCCCCACTCCTTATTTTTTTCTATTTTATTTTATTTTATTTTATTTAGGATAATTATCATAGTTAAGCATTTCACAATTTTTTTTTTAGCATATTATTGATATGTGAATTCTCGTATATTACAATAGTGTTTTATATGCTCCATGTAAAATTATTTTACTAATAGCGAGAAAAAAAGATATTCTTTGATATAGTATAAAACTGAAAAATCTCTTAATTATCATTGATGATATAACAACCTCTCTATTTTTTTGTCCCTCTTATATAAAAAAAAAACTCACTTTTTTTGTGAATTTTTTATTAATTCCATCAATCTAAAATATATATCAAGTCTCTTTATTTACTATATCAAAAATTTATATTTTTTTCTTACTATATTGGCGAGATATTTGAATACAAATTATGTGATACGTTAGAGAAATATCTAGGATTACACTAAAAACATTATTTATCATAAAATAAATTGATTTTTTAAATAGTTAATGGATGAAATTAATTTTTGTCAATCTAGAATAATGAAATTGCATTTGCATTGTCAAAAAAAAATCTTACTTTATGGAATGTTTTGATTTAATTAAATTTCAATTACTTAACAATTTTTCATAAATTTAATTGACAATGTAGAAAAGAAAAGATTTTTTTTTTTGGAAATTTTAGTTTTCAACAACACAAATTTTTATTGAAGTAATATCTTATAATAAAAAAGACATCATGCCTTTAATATATATGACAATTCTACAATAAACAAAATTAAACACATGAAATTCTTAATTAATGGCAGGTAGTTCTTACTAGATAAGAAAAGTAAATAAATTTGAGACCATTGATTTAAATTGCAATTAAATGTAAACGGTAATTTTATCTTTTTGGTGAAGATCATGTGGATATAACTATACAAGGGGTGGAAACAGCGCTACCCTTTTTATATTTATATTCCATCTTTCCTTAATAAAAATATTATTAAATAATAAGCTATACCATAATACCTAAAAATACGTAATAATATAAATACCAAATAAATATATTATAAAATAAAAAAGAAACTTAGATATGTAAATAAAAATAAGAACAAAATGAAATGGGAAATTATTGTTTTTTTAGGTTATTTCTTTTAATATTAGATAATGATACGACGACTTTTATCCTCATCACCAAAAGTTGTTCAGGCAATAAACGCGGAGATCACTTAAAGCCAAGAGGCCTCGCGATCCACGATCCGATTTCCCCGCACTCCACTCCAACGTTCAGCTATATATATAAAGCTCCGTCGCCGCGCCCGGTCAAGTTCCTTGCTTCTTTTCCTCTCTTCCCTCCACCTTCCCCCGCCTTCATCTCATCTCCGTTTCAGATTCTTCCAGAATTCCTGGCTTCGGCCTCCCGCGTCAGCCCCCGGAAGATGTCCAGCGCAGATTCCCGGCTCTCGGCCCGCGCCCGGCTGGCCGTCCTCTCGGCGCACCTCGCGGCGGCTTCGATGATCGAGCCGCCGCCGCGAGGCGGCGGCGGCGGCGGCGGCGGCGGCGATCCTCGAGCCGAGCTGCGTCTCGGCCCAGGGCCTCGTCCCGCCCCCGGGAACCTCGGCGGCTCGCTGGCCGTCGTCGACGAGCGCACCGGCCGGAAGTACGGGGTTCCGGTTTCGGAGGAGGGCACCGTTAAGGCCATCGATTTGAAGAAGGTGAGCTTGCGATGCGGCGCAATCTGATGTTTTTTTCTTGTGGATTTATCGGTTGCGAGATGAGGTTGCTCCGAGCCGAGAGCGTTTGATTTGGGCGAATTTGGAGTTTCGGTCGGGTAGATCGCGCCTGAACGCGCGAGTTATCTTACGAAATGCCCGCGCAGGCCTTCAGGACGTAGTTGCTAGCTCGTGTGATAGCATTTTTGCTGCGCGTTATTTCGTGTCGATGTTATGTCCTGACGTTTGGATGTCGCGCTTGTTGCCGGCGATTCGACAGATAACAACTGGAAAGAATGACAAGGGACTCAAGCTTTACGATCCAGGATATCTGAACACGGCCCCTGTTCGGTCGTCGATTTGCTACATCGATGGGGACGAAGGGATTCTCAGGTACAGGGGCTATCCCATTGAAGAGCTGGCCGAGAGTAGCTCCTTCATGGAAGTGGCTTACCTCTTGAGTGAGTGTTCTCTCTGCTTTTTCTTGCTCTTGAATTTCATATTTTTAACCTAATCTCAAAGATCCTAGCAAGCATGTATTGTCTGTTCATTAGTAACCCTTGATGGACAGGATGATTTTTGTTTCATGAGATTTTGATTGCTTTGTCGGTTGAGAATTAAATCTGTTTCCCATTGCAGTGTATGGAAATCTACCATCTGAAGGTCAATTAGCAGACTGGGAGTTTGCTATTACTCAGCATTCAGCAGTTCCACAAGGAATACTGGTTTGTGTCCCATTCTCTCTGTCTCACCTTTTTCAAAATTTGAGTACTACAAAAAAAAAACATTTGTGGAGTATTATTTCTTTCACGGTGGACCCTACATTACCTTTTCCTTTCCATTTGCTCACTCACCCTTTTCATCTTGAACCAATATTTTTTTCTTTCACTGATGGTCCCTAGATTCAAATGTAGGCTGTAATTTTGGTCCAAGTGATATGGATGTCATTTACGTTGGAAAATGTTTTGAGTGTTAATATGGTGCGTGTTGTTGTTGATTAAAACAGCTTTGAAAGTGCAAATTTTTTCATCTAAGGTAAATAAAATTTTCGTACTCTTTAATTTTTCAATTTTCAATTCAAAGTGTATTGTTACCTTTAGAGTAAACTTTAATGCCTAGAGGGCACTTGTGATTGTGAACAAGACCTACATTTGCTTTACTTTGTCATCTTTAGATTGGCTTGTCATGCTTTTACCAATGAAATGTTTTGTTTTGTCTTCCAGGCAATCTTTTTCTGTTTTCTCCTGTGACTTCTGAACTCTTGGTATTAAATTCTGGCTCTTGCCATTAGTAGAGAAGGCTAGATCTAGTTTGCATTAGGTGTTCGAGAGTAAGCACATCATGTTGTTGCTTTTCCATGAGTGAGCTAGAGGGCAACCAACTTCCTGCTCGTTTTTCTTTTCTTTTGATATAAAGCAAGTAAAATCACACAATCATCTCATCAGATGCTTTAGACTATGTAGAACAGAGCTTCTTGTTTGCTCTCTCTGTTCTCTTGGTTTCTTGATCCTTTTCAGCTTGACTGAGGTCCTTATAGGACTAAGCAATGTTAAGTGGGTGTGCTATAACTCTCATTTACCT
Source organism: Eucalyptus grandis (assembly GCF_016545825.1). Lineage (NCBI taxonomy): Eukaryota > Viridiplantae > Streptophyta > Magnoliopsida > Myrtales > Myrtaceae > Eucalyptus > Eucalyptus grandis. The sequence goes on along the minus strand of NC_052612.1, from coordinate 39,304,105 downwards.
GATGGTTGTGACTCATTTGTGTTTCATTGTGGGATTATTATGTCGCACTGAATTGCTCTAATCCATGTTCTTTATGTAGGATATTATACACGCAATGCCACATGATGCACATCCGATGGGTGTCCTCGTCAGTGCAATGAGTGCTCTTTCTGTCTTTCATCCCGATGCCAATCCTGCTCTGAGAGTACGTTACTTGCAGAAGCTTATTTTATTTGGTCCTTGCATTTCTCTGCTCTCTTTGCTTTGCCATCACGACCTTGTGTTTATCATGTAATATTACCTCTAGATATTGCATTGTCTATCCATGAAATACAGATGTGCTTGTGACATTCAGTGTCTGATATAACCATTTCCGAAATAAAAAATGGTAGGTGCGTGTGCCTGTTGACACTTCTTCATTGACTATCTTTAGACCTTCCAATTAAAACTTGAGTTTTCAACCATCTTCCGGTTCCATTGATATTCATGGCATGGCATGATCATTAAATGGATTTTCTCCTTGAATTTGTCAAGTTGAAAAGAGAGGGATATTCTTGCGATTATCTGTAATAAATAATTTAACATGGGACTGAGGTGTTGAAACCTTGTCTGTCCTGTAGAAAAGCTGTTGGATGCTAGAATTGCCATGTGGTACTGGCCAGTTAAATGTAGCTTGTAGTTTGAGTTTCTGAAAAAGTCCATGCAAAATATTAATCTAAGCAGATTGCTAAATTAGAATTAGCTGGTCAGACGTTTGTTCACTCATTTATCATTCTATTGTAATATTTTTCACTGTCTGGGCTTGTGGGGTGGGTTGGGGGTTGAAGGTGGTTTGGTTTGCTTGCCTACGCAAAGATAACCTTTTCTGATGAAGATGATCTGCACAAACAATACTCAGTTCATAAAATTTACGAAATTATTGTAGAAGTTATGCTCTTCAGTCAAGTATACAGCCATTATTCCATTATTTGGTTTACAGGGCCAAGATCTTTACAAATCAAAGCAAGTGAGAGATAAACAAATTGCTCGCATTCTTGGGAAGGTTTGCTCTCAATTTCCTATTTTGGCTTTTCTTGGCCCTTCTATAACTTCTCTTTTTACTCCATCTTATATGCTGCATGTGAAAGCCTTGGCCTTAGTTGCTCTAAGGTTCACTCCTTTATGTTTGGCTCCTAATAGAAAATATTCTGTGAATGCAGGCACCAACTATTGCAGCTGCTGCATACTTGAGAATGGCAGGAAGGCCTCCGGTTCTCCCATCTAGTAATCTTTCTTATGCAGAAAATTTCTTATACATGCTAGATTCATTGTAAGTGTTGCTTTATTTTGTGCTTTTATCTAATTGATGTTCCTTATTAGAGGCGAAGATTGAAAAAGGGAAAATCAGACTTAAGAGGAGATTTTTTATCGAATTTCAGGGGTAATCGTTCTTACAAACCTAATCCTCGGTTGGCACGGGTGCTAGACATCCTCTTCATATTGCATGCTGAACATGAAATGAATTGTTCAACCTCTGCTGCTAGGCATCTTGCATCGAGGTATTCCTCTTTCGAGCCCTTACTGCAAGGATGGTCAAAGTCATAAATTGGATGGATAATATTCTGCAACTGCTTTTGTAGTGGTGTTGATGTGTACACTGCACTTGCTGGAGCTGTTGGAGCTCTTTATGGTCCTCTTCATGGTGGAGCAAATGAGGTACTTATCTTGTCCGTTCCATTATGATGAAGTCTGAAAAGGTCTCCTTTAGTAATGACATTCACTTGGGGGTTTAGCCAAAAAAAAAAGAAGGTACAAAGATGAAGTCTGAATTGGCCAAGCTGGATGCTTCTCTTGGACTTTCCTTTCCTTGGTTTCTGTTTCACATAGTAATGAATTACCATCACCTGAGGCTACTTATATTTTCCTGTAGGCTGTGCTTAAGATGCTGAATGAAATTGGAAGAGTGGAGAACATTCCAGACTTCATAGAGGGTGTGAAAAATCGGTAAGTTCATGGTTGAAATTGATGACATAAAATGGCATGAACCATTGTATTTGTGTTTGACATTTAATTCGTTTTTTTTTCTAGGAAACGAAAAATGTCGGGCTTTGGTCATCGTGTGTATAAAAACTATGATCCTAGAGCAAAAGTCATAAAGAAACTGGCTGAGGAAGTATTTTCCATTGTTGGTCGGGACCCTCTAATTGAGGTAGGTAGCTCTGAATTTTGTTTCTTGAAGGATGAGTACCTTTTTTTCTGCTATTGTCTTCTAGCATTAATAAGGATAATACACTTATGTAGTTGTGAAAAATTATATGAATCAATCTCCTCTACATAAAATAGGCTAAGTACCTGTTCATGTTTATCAAGTTACTTTCTATGATAATCCTGCTTGTAACCTCCACTCCACAAATAGGGAATAAGTACCGAAAGATTTTGCTATTATTGTTCTTAACTAACCATGCTTTACTTAATCTTTGATCGCCTTGTTTTGACTGAGTAGAAACAAGCGTCTTTTTGCCTGTAGAGACAAAAAGTAATTTGACAGTGAAATTCATCTTTCTTTGAAGATCTGACCCTCTTCTGAATTCTTTCTGAGAAGGAATGAAAACCTTCATCAGGGCATCTGCTTTCCAGAATATACATATTAAGTACTTGCCTATACATTCCACACTGAAAACATGGTTTTGGTTTGTTTTCTTCGTACTTAAAGCTCTCATAACTTAGACAGCTCCGTGCTTGAAGCATTTATTGCCGTTCATATGGCCTCTCAGCCAGTTGATTGTCTTGGTGGAGACAGCATGATCTTGATGATAAGAAAAGGTTAAAGATTTGTTAATGTGGACCAAGATTTTGCTTTGAAATAACATTGCAGAAAGGAGTTTAGGCATTCTGGATTGTGCTTATGTGTCTACTCTGATTTTCACTGCAGGTAGCTGTTGCTTTAGAGAAAGCAGCTCTGTCAGATGAATATTTTGTGAAGAGGAGGTTGTACCCCAATGTCGACTTTTACTCTGGATTAATCTATAGGTACGTCGACGTCAGTGTGATGTTATAATGCCTTTAAGGTTAGGATGGTTGAAGATTGAAAAACTCTGATTCTTTTGCAGGGCAATGGGATTTCCGACAGAGTTCTTCCCTGTTTTATTTGCAGTCCCTCGAATGGCTGGGTACTTGGCGCACTGGCGGGAGTCCCTGGATGATCCTGATACAAAGATCATGAGACCACAACAGGTTAGCTTCTCTCTAAAACTTCCGTCGTATAATCTCTGACCCTCTTTGAGAATGACCAGTACGCCATGTGAATGACCGTTTTCTTGTCTTCAGTATCCATCAAGAAAGTCCCTATTGACGAAGTTAATGTGATTTGTCGTTTGGTTGCTAATTTTCGTCCGGTCTCTTCTTGATCACTAAACTTCTGTAATCTCTCCGGTCATTCAGGTCTACACAGGAGTATGGCTGCGGCACTATATGCCTCTGAGAGAGAGAGCGGTACCCACCGAAGCCGACAGGCTTGGTCAGGTGTCCATTTCAAATGCTTCGAGGCGGAGGTTGTCTGGATCGGGAGTTTAGCTGGGGGGCCTTGGTTTTTTCTCGAAAAGTCGGAAGCGGAAAAACCAAGTGTATGGGAAACTAGGGATATTCTTAAAAGATGCTCGTTCATAGCAATGCAATAATTTCCTGGGCATGGGGGTAATAAACGAGCAACGCAATAATTTCCTAGGCTTGGTTGGGGTGATAAAGAAAGCTCTGCTGGCGTGTGTTCTGTGATCCGCAACAATTATTTTAAGGTGTATTTGCTTGGGAGTAAATTTCATGTTGGTAGAAAATAAATTTTTCAGGACAATGGTTAGTTTACTTTTGTTTAGTAGTATGTGACCGTGTGTGGATCTTTTTTGAAAAATGATTTGAATCTAATGACTTTCTTTCGAAAAAAATAATTTTTAAATATTTTTTCTTTCCTTATTCCTCTTCCTTTGACAGCGATGTCCACAGCCTCCTCTTCGCCTCTTCCTTCCCTCCGTTGGCCGCTTTTGTGAAACCTCACAGCCGTGCCAATTTCGGTGGCTGATTCGCATTCTCCCTCTTCTTTGCCCGGTTAGACGGAAGCAGTAACCATCCTGTTCTTGGAGAAATTGTCGTCCGCTCCTCTTCTCGGCCTCTGCACGGCTTCCTCTGTTTCAGCTTCTTTGTTGCCGTCATTGTTCTTGTTGTTTTATTCAGAAAGTGTTTTTACTTTTTAAATTTAGGAATTCACTAAACTAATTTCATTTATGAAAATTTTCCTTGTTGAGAAGTATTTTTGGTTAACTAATAATTTCGACGAATCAAATGAGTGAAAGTTCGAAAAATTAATCGCAAGAAGATACTCTCTTTAACGGTCGCAGTCTTAGTTCCATTGTCCCTTCTTCCTCTTCCTCCTCTTAACCTCTCTCTCTCTCTACTCCAACCGCACGTCTATAACGATCAGGAAAAGCGACAGTTTCCCTGAATGTTGACTAGAAAAATGCAAAACACACAATCTGCTGGTCCTCCGGTGCCTCAGCCTCTACATACCGACCGCCGCGTTCTTCATCTGCAGCTTAGCACCACGGGCTCCAAAAAGAAAACGAGTTCAAGCGAAGCGATCGTACGACCCTCGACCCCATCTCGATCTGATTGCAGCATCCGCGCTATGCAGCTAGCTACTCGTTCTCTTGTAGTGAAATCGAGATGATGAAAATGGAGCTCGAGTTCGCGTTTCTCACAGGGCGGTGTGAAAGCCAACGCGAGAACAAGTCTTTCCCACTTTGTATCAAGAGGAATGATCTTGACTCGAACCAAGCCAAGAAACGAATATGAAATTTGAAAATTTGCATTGGAACTACCACTGCATATGTTCCCAAGCTATTAGCCATCGACCACGATATATATAGCTAATCCAGGCTCTTCATGAAAAGTTTTTTATTTTATTTTATTTTATTTTTAATACACTAAAAATATACCGTCAGTACTTCTAATTTCTATGTAGATTCGATGCGAAAGCAGATGATGCAGCCATTACTATTTTAATCACTTTGAAAGTCGGAAAAAAAAGAATTCACACGATTTTAGCGGAATAAAAATTCCAAAAACTCCGATGTTTGCATTTTACGTATAAAAAGCATAGTATATTCGATTCCAAATGCTTTATTCTACTGATTTTTATTTTTTTATTTAATTTTTTTCTTTTTTCTTTCTTTTGTATTAGATGAAAAAATATATTTAAAAAAAAAATGAAGGGGAAGGGAAAATGGCAGTTGCTCCATTGTCGTTGGATCCCGATGATGATGGGAGATGGCTGGCAGAGGGTTTGGTTGAGTGCTGCCACCGGTGGGGTTGGCCAAGAGTGGTAGCCCTCGGCCAAATCTAGGTGAGGCTTGACGACCCTCGCTGATGCTTGATTGGCCATTTCCCACCAGCTCTGATGGGGTTGGCAATGGCCCTCACCTGTTCTTGATTGGCTTAAATATTTAGCTGACTAGCGAGTTAGCTTGTTATTTGAAATTGGTATGATTATTTTAGGTCATTATTTAAAACAATATCAATCATGTACTTTTATTGGAGAAAATGATGACACTTCAAATTCTTTTTAAGAATTCACCCTTAATAAAATAATAGAAAAGTCTCAAAATAGGATTCGAAGTGAATATTATTTTAAATAAACCCTATAAGAGTTTGAACTAGTTATATCTATTTCAAATAAAGGCTTAAAATGGTTATGTTTGTTATAAATAAAGGCATGGTTTTTTGACGATCAATGATATTTTCGTCATTTATCATTTCCTTTTTTTCTTTCCCTTAGTTCTTCTTCTTCTCTCTAATCATCGGCAATGCCCATAGAGGGCTAGGTGAGGGTTCGCCCTCACCCAATTCCGTTAGGACCACCCATGTCGGCCATAGGTGAGGGATGGCCTCGCCTGGGTGAGGCGACCCTCGCCCCTCGGCCACCTCGTTGACCCTTTCTAGCAACCGACAATGGTTGCCAAGCTCTCATTGCCTTTGCTAATAGTTGTCGGCCAAGGTCAGAAAGAATAAGAAGAAAAGAGAAAAAAGAAAAGAATATTTGGACAAAAATACTCATAACCAGTCGAAAAATTTAGCTAGTCTATGCAAAATCAAGTCCTTATTTGAGAAAAAGAGGGTATTTGAAATTTTTATTTAAGGAAATGAAGACACTCTGAGTTCTTTTTTTTTATAAAGAATTTTCCTTAAAATAATTCACTTATTAATTCTTTTGTCTTCATCGTCTTCAATAGGTATGTCCAAAGGAATTTTTGGCATATAATTCCACCAAAATACAAAAAGCGAAGCTTTCGGGCTTCCCCTCTCTCCTTCCTCTCTCTTCCTCCTCCTCCTTCCTCATCAGTGGAATCTGGAGATCTTCTGCAGCCACATCTCCGTCGATCTCCGCCGCGGCTCTTCTCCCGTCGCCACCGGCCGCCCTCCGCCTCCTCTCCGTGCTCCGATCTTCTCTCATCGCTCGCCGCCCTTCTCCGCCTCGTCTCTCCCTCTCCGTCCTTCCTCGTCTCGCCTTCTTCGCTCCCCGCGTCCGCGCCTGCTGCTGCTCCTCGGCGCTCCGCCTCCGATCTGCCGCTGCTCGCCGCCTCTCCGTCGTGCCGCGGCCTCCGTCGTCGTCGCGATCTGCTCCGTCGCCTCCTCTGCTCGTTGAATCTCGTCACGATCCGGTTCGTATTATCTGGTTTTTCTTTTCTTTTTCTTTTTTTGGTCCTCCTTTCTTTCGGTAGGATTTGGTCGCTGATCGCGGAATTGAATTGATATATGCATTAGCTCATGCACCGAGTGGCATTTGGAGGCGTGCGTTCTTAGTTTCGGTCGTGAATTTTCTCTTTGCTTCGTAGGATTTGTGTTCATGATGCTTAATTTTCTGTCTTGATGATTGAACGATCCTATAGTTCAAAACTCCAAAATGCGGAAGTAACCGATTCTGAAGAAATCATGTATAAATCCTCTACACATGTCCCACCAGATTGATGAAAAGATTGATGTCTCCAACATGTCCCAACAAAGTGAACAGAAATCTGATGGCTCATTAGCAACAATCTACATCACCAAATCTAGGATTTGTCAGTTCCTTTTAGGCAAATTGGCAAAAATGGATCCTCCAATTATGACCCAGCTCGGCAACCTCCTAAGTTATCAACTTGCGACCATCCTGGAGTGTAAGGATTCAGAGGATTTCCTCCCCGGAAAAAGAACACTGGCAATGACTCTACTTTCAAGAGGACCAGCTTCCTCATGTGTTTGTTTCCTTCGGTCCACAAAAAGAATAAATTGTTCCACTCCATGCCAACTTCAAGAGTGTATTCTTCATACTTTACCTTAATGCACTGCAGAGCCCAAGGCAATTCGTCCTTCTGGACTCCAATACCTGTAGAATTGTCACAAGGATGCAAAATATAAGTCCAAACCTGCTTGGAGGATGAACATCTGATGAACAGATTGCTTCTAGATTTAATTAACTCCTTGCAAATAACACAATCATCATTGACATCACGCCATTTCTACATTCTGTCATATGTTGGAAGTCTGTTTAGTAAGACTAACCAGTTGGTCAAAGCTATTTTAGGTACATTAGGCTTTACCCAGGTTACTCGATGCCAAGCCACTTTGAGTTTAGCTTTCCGAAACGCATTTTGCTTTTATCCCTATTTTTTTTCTCTTGATGAGCATCCTATCCTATTCATTTTTTTGTTCATACGAATCTGTGATGAAGGCCCACTGTCATGTAGTGACAAATCATGAATTTTTGTTAGGTATTTACTTGGTACTGAATATTTCTTTTGGTTCTTCCCAATGAAGATACAGACCAATCTTCTGCCCAAAATTATATATTTTCTTATCTTCATGTTGCAGTAGATTTTGCAAAGATGTCTGGTCAAAGCCAGCGGCTGAATGTGGTTCCTACCGTCACGATGCTTGGAATCATGAAGGCTCGCCTTGTTGGTGCTACAAGAGGCCATGCTCTACTCAAGAAGAAGAGTGATGCTTTAACTGTGCAGTTTCGTCAGATCCTGAAGAAAATTGTATCGACAAAGGAATCAATGGGGGACATCATGAAAGCATCCTCATTTGCCCTGACTGAGGCCAAGTATGTTGCTGGCGAAAACGTCAAGCACGTTGTTCTGGAAAACGTTCAGAATGCTTCTTTGAAAGTCCGATCCCGACAAGAGAATGTTGCTGGTGTGAAGCTTCCCAAATTCGAATATTTTACTGATGGGGAGACCAAGAATGCCCTGACCGGATTAGCCAGAGGTGGTCAACAAGTTCAGCTTTGTCGTGCTGCTTATGTGAAAGCCATTGAGGTTCTTGTGGAGCTTGCTTCGCTGCAAACATCATTCCTGACTCTTGATGAGGCTATTAAGACCACCAATCGTAGAGTGAATGCACTGGAGAATGTTGTGAAGCCCAGGTTGGAGAACACTATAAGTTATATCAAGGGTGAGTTGGATGAACTCGAGAGGGAAGATTTTTTTAGGCTGAAGAAGATTCAGGGATATAAGAAGAGAGAAATAGAGAGACAGCTTGCATCTGCCAAGAGATTTGCAGAAGAGCAGTTTGCAGAGAAGGTTTCCTTGCATAAAGGAGTTTCCATCAATACAGCCCACAACTTGTTATCGGTAGCAATGGAGAAGGACGAGGATATCATTTTCTGATTTGCCTGTGTTTCTCAGGTATTTGATTCAGCTGTGCTGATTGTTTTGGCTTGAAAATTTCTCAAAGTGGCCATGGATTAAAGCTTTCTCCATATTAGTCTCTTCATTTGGGCGTCTTCTCCTTGATTTGTTGATTTAAAGCCTCATCATGTCAAAGTCTCTAGTATTTGTTCATCTAGTGGCTTTATCTATTAGTTCGCTGATAAGCTGTACTTAATCGGATCTGTTCTCCATCAATAATTTATGTCATGGTGTTGATTTTTCCTGTCTTTTGCCTGAAGGATGGCTGTACGTAGGTGCAGTCCCCCGGGGACTGTGACAAACGTGTCAGGAATCTAAAGAACACGCGTAACAGAAGCATCTTGTCAGCTTTGTTTCTAGGCAAGACAGTGGACATCTCGTCTTCGTAACAGGAGGATGGTATACTGTCAGGGTATCAAAAAGTCAACGAATTTCACTAATTATCTGGATTAGGATGCATGAACCAGTGCTGGTTCCAACCCTTCCAGGGATTCAGTAACAAAAGGCGATTCAGGGTCACAGTTGATGCCTACCTTTCATGGAACACATCGACGCTTTTGTATCGTGAACTACAGCTATCCCCACTTTTATTCCATACGCATTGCTGCTTTCGAGTACCAATGATTCTTGGATAGTGAGTTTTGGGTAGAAATGCGAAGGGTAGGCATTGATGTCAAGTCGGAACAGACAACACGCATAAAATGCGTGCCCAATCTCACACGACACATGGTCACTCCTCTGACACGGTTCAGATTAATGGTCAAGAATAATATACACAGCGAAAATCTCTAGTTTGCTTGCACAGCATTGTTTCTCTCTCATAGCAATCAAAGCTCCCGGAAAAAAGGGAAAAAGAAAAATCACGATGCCACTGGCAGTAACAATTTCTGGGAAAAGAGCCTGTTCAGCTCCTTGAAGTGACTGAGAATGGAAGAAATGCTGAGTTTTATTAACAAGCCATATCGCTCAACATCGCTCCTCGTACCTGAGGGACCTTAATCGCTTAAATCATAACTAAATGTCTTTAAATTATTGTACATGAGCAAATGCAGTTAAACACAAGGTGGCCGAAGGATCCTGAGAGGCACGGAGGCTTGGACAACCTGGTGAAGAAGGCGAAACATTGTATAATTCGGATGAGCTCATCTTTTCATGTATGAGCGCTATCCTGTATTGACGTTCCTCGCAAAGCTTCTGAACAAAAGCACGCTTCTAAAGTCTTCTCCCCATAGGTTTCGTCACTTTAGAAGACGAAGCAGAGTCTCCACTGGATGGCCCTCGTGGCCTCATCAAGGGAGAAATACTGTATGACGAGGCAGAGGTACAGTAAGGGGTGGAGGTAAATCAATATTCAAAGCGGACATACAATTATGAATACCTGTAGTCTCTCTGGATTGCATTTTTCTTCATGGCTGCAATGTTTTTCACCTCTGGACTGTATAAAACGAGAAAAAAGGGTTGGCCAAAAGAAAAGAGTGTTTTGCTTTGCCAAAGATATCCAAACTCTTCTTACCAAAAAAAAAAAAGATATCCAAACTCATGCAAGTAACATATAGTAAATTTAAGTGCTGCAAAGCAGCGGGAGTTAACCTCTTTAGAGCCTCTATCTTTGCCTTCTTCATTATATTGCTCTTCAGATAGGAGACGTTGTACGATCCACCTAGAGATCATTAACGATGGTAAGGAAAATAGACGAGATAATGCTTGATGGTTCCACTTTTGTGCGTCAGCAGTTCATTGTGCAGTTGCCTAGAAATTGCATTCTTAGTGAACCTAAAGGAGAGCAAGAGAGAAGCAAAGTTAGCACTACCCACCGAAACTTCTCTTATTGCTTGAAGGTGGCACCTTTGTGCAAAGACGAACTTGCCGGCTTTGTTTCCCTGCAGATGTCAAAAAGAGCAGATAAGGCCAATTTGGTGATGACGCTATTGAGGTCAAATTTTTATCAGACAAGGCAAGCTCCCAAATATAGATCTATTAGTTTACACCGCAGTGCCAACAAAACATAGTTCTGATACCTACGAACAAGACCGAAGATTGTATGGCCTTTTACAATGAAATCATTCTATCCTATTAATTGACCAGATAGCCTGTGATTCAAACAGATGCAGATAGTTTGTGGTATGAGCATAACATAAAAAATTTAACAGGAGGCTGAGAAATCTTTATCTAGCTCAAATAACATACGGGCATCCGTTTCCTTGTATCGTTGCTTCATCCTGTCCAGCGACTTCTTCTGAGCCTGCTCTATGTCCTTCAACTTCGCCTGAAGCAAAATTGATATCCTGCTTCAATATCACTCAACACTAACATAATGATGCCGAAAACATGTATTTCCAAAGCGGAATCAAGGTAAGATTGCAGACGGTCCAGTTGCTTGCTCATGGAAGAGCAACATGCCAAGAAAGTCAACATTGGGAGCTTGGAATGTATGTTTTAGGTAAATGAGCTGAGAATTCACCTCATATAATTGTGACCATCTAAACGAAACCCCCTTATCCTCCATTCTCTCATTGACAAGCTTGGTGTTCCGACTACCAAACTCTTTCTCATAAAAATTCTTCCACAGATCATCAGTGATTGGAGTCAAGTCTCTTCCCTACAAGAGAACAAGCACCATTCAACATTCACCAGTGATGACAAGCCCAAATTGAGAGAAAAGAAGGAGGGGAAACTAACGGCAATCCCAATCAAATCATCACATAAAAAATCCTTACTTTCGTACTCTTCTCTATGTGCATCAACTGATCAACCGTACAATGTGGCAAAATCCTCGAGAGAAGCTGAGGATCAGTTCCGCCGACGTCGCCTAGATATCTCAAGTTATCTATCACGGTCCTGACGCAGAGATCGACCAGCGAAGGAGGCTCGCTCTTCATCAGCATGTTCCTACCAAACTCACATCCTATTCTCCTACTGCCGACTTCCGACCTCATTGAGCTACACAAAAGCAGATTACTAAAACATCATCAGAGCCACAATTCAATCCGAATCAACTCGATTCCAACCGCAAAAAGTACCGCGCCCCTGCCGCCGCCCCCGCCGCAGCACAGGAGTCAACAACAGAGTCTCGAATTCAAACGAATCAAAGGCCGTCCGGCCACAGGAAACGCACAAAATCGATCCAATTCAATACCACACAACGCCTACACACGAATTGGTGAAAATGATGTTCGCATCATCCTATGCAGGTCAGCTAATCGATATGTATATACGAGTATGGGAGGACGTCGCGGAGCTCACCGGAGCGATCGGCGACGGAGGGGAAAACGCCGACGGAGCCGATCGGAGGGGTAGCCGGCGGCGGGGGAGGGGAATCCGGGGCCGCTGGCGACGGGGGCGGGAGGCGATCGGGAGATCCTGGGGACGAATTGAATCAACTGGTGGTCGTCATCGCTTGATCTTCGCGGGGTCGAAGGGATTGAGAAGGCGGAGATTCAGACGGAACGCGCTGAAGAACATCAATCGAGGTCATATCGGCGAGGCTCGACGGGGACGAACTCTAGGATATAAATAGAATGCAAAGGAGTAAGTAAAAGGGATAAAGTGCACTTTTTTTTTCCCCAAAACTTATCTTATTTGCAATTTGAAATTGAATTTTAAAACTTTTAAATATCACAACATTTAAGAAATTATCAACCCTGATTTTTGTTTTAAAATTAACTAAAGCCTGTTTTGACCAAAAAAAAAAATTGACTAAAGAAGATAAAAATAAAATTACCGTGTTTTGATTCAAATCCTTATTCTTTTAATTCTAATTCTTTTAATATGAAATCATAGTAAAACGATGATTGTAAGATTGAAGATAAAAATTAAGTTGTGATCTTATGATTCATGCTCTAGTTAATTTAATGCCACATAAGAAAAATAAAAAATAATAATAAGTAACGTGAGTTAGCTGAATAATTTGATTACATTCATTTCACAAGTTTCAAAGTTCGATTCTTCTTTTTTATCTTTATTACAAAACATGGAAAAGGAAAGACATGGCTCCGTACGCGTGCTTTGGGGGTCGGAGAATTGACAACTGGTGGGTACAGTTGCAACTGTTCGTTTTGCCTGGTGTGCTTGTCGGGCCGAAGTCTTTCGGGTTGCTTCGTGGTCGTTTCCACTTTTTTTTTTTTTTTTTTTATATGTATCGTTCTTTTTAGAAGCTTGGGATTGACGTCACATCAATGAGAGTTTTCCCGAGAGATGTTCCCGAGCTGCGTTACCAATCATCAGGTCTACCTTGCTTTGAATTTCAATGATCTCCTCGATTACGCTTTGGATCTCTAACCTTCCGATCGAGGAGAATTTTGTGTTGGAATTCTCTCCCAAAAACCTCCTAAAAAGGATTCGAAATTCTCCAAGATGGACTCGCTTTGAGAATTCGGTCTTCCTTTCACTTCCGACTACCACGTGCTTTCTTATCGGAGCATAACTCAATCTGAATCGTTTCGACCGATACTTCCTCTGTAAGTTATCTTGCTCATATGCTTCTTTCATGATTAGGCTTTTTATCGAATCATCCACTTGGTCTATTGCTCGTATTCATGTTCCTCCTCACCATCGAGACACGGGTTTGCGTATGGAGTGCGAAGCGAAAGCTCGATATGTACGGAAGACTCGCCTAACGGCATTTTATGAGATCACCGGTCTATTCTCTTCTATGCTCGAACTTGAGGAATTGTGTCAAAGACCATTCAGCTAGGGTTCTGCTGGGAACGGGTTACTCAAGGCCCCTATGTTTCGCATTTCATAGTGGTATTCCTCGGTTGGGAGGAAGCCCTTAACTGCACTTCGGGCTTCAAGCATGCTTACCGTTCGAGATTTTCTAGGACTCCCGGTCGGAGATGCATAAGAGTGAAGCATTGAAGCTTCGACACCGCTTCCTCGCGCTAGAATTTTGAGGCCTGGTCTGGATCTACCAGCTCCAAAAGACAGCCTCTCTCCTGTAGAACAAAACCTACACAAAAGAATTTAGGACAGATAATTCACGCTGAGACAAGACAGATCGCAGTAGGAAAGCTGAATAAACAAAAAGATGATGACATAACCTTTAAGGGAAGTGCTTAAATTTTGATTGGTAGTACTTTTTGCCCAAAAGAGGATCAACTAGTTATAAACTAGGAAAGCGAAAATCAGATACAAAAATTCAATATGCTTTGGCATTTCTAGGAAACTAAGACACATGACACCGGAACACAAAGCTAATATGCACAAAATCACAGAAAAGGGACAAAATTTGCGGCTTGAGATGACGCTTTTACCCTGCAGTTTCAGACATGAGAAAAGAGAAACCTGTGGCCAGCATAAGAATGAAATTGGGACAATCATTTGCTGAAAAGTATGAATGCATTAAGATCTTGTCCATGGGGTGAATGCATTAAGATCTTGTCCATGGGGTGAAAAAATCAACCAGCACTCGGGGATCTCTCATAAAGGCACCAAACTTTCATTGCCATTGAAGAAGACTCTGCCAAACCGACAGTTGCACGTGATTTGCTCCAACCTATACAGTTACTATTCCATACTAGAAACTGAGGTCAGAAAATCAGACCACATTGTTTTAATATATACAAACCACATGCCTTCAACTTATGTAGCCGAACTATCGATTATTGGCAGGCCACCGCTAGCCACAGGGCATTTGCCTCGACATTTCCTGGCAAGATACAACAAATTCATGAAGCCTATGGTACACCGCAAGAAGAATTGTCATGTTCTAATAACAGGGCCGTTGTACATCCCTCTTCGGATCACAAAGTTATCAGGAGGTTGGAACTCTTCTAACCAAGTTATGTTGGAGTATGTCGTCCCATCCAGTTCAAGTTCCCCTTCAAATCAAAAGAAAGTTAAAATCAGAAGAAATGCACATTGAAAAATTAGCACGGAGAAAAAATCAATTAATACCTGGTAGATCCCGTCTCGGTGATTTCCTAAAATAAGTGCAGTGCCTTCCATTTTCTGATGAATAAGGTGGAGACAGGATGTCAAAAATAGCACAGGGAGTGATTGCTCTAAAACAATGGATGTTGCCTCCACTTGTGGGATAAAGAGTGGTCGTTGGACATGGTGCAGTCATCTCAGTATCTTTGACGAGCTTTGCTGCTCTTGCTGCAGAAAGCAATAAATAAAATGGCATGATAAATAAGCACAAGGCGTCAACTTTATGAGGAGCTTCTGCTTTGCAGAAAAATGCGAAATAAGTTGGCATAATTACTTTAAGTAAATATGTTTTCAGTTTCTCTGCTTTCCCAAAAAGTATCACAAATCACATTCATAATTTTTTTTTGCTTGGTTAATCATTCATATTGTTTGAGTACATGCTGTTTCAGTATTGCAAACCGCGTTCACAAATCGCATTTATCTGCAAAAAAAAGTGGGCACAACTATAAGTACATACTATTTCAATTTCCTCAGCTTTGCGAAAAGTACCACAAATTGCATTCATTTCAAGCTATCTGATCATCTCCAGATAAGAACAATTTGCATTTTCAAAGCAATGTCGAGAATGCAATATGATGTTAATATACCACTCCAAGAATATATATATCCCTTCACCTTCAAGGTAACACCTTGGCATGTATATTCTACGAGATAGAACCCTCAATATGACGTTCCACATTCTATAGGGACGTTATATCTTTGTTCCCGTGGCTGGATAAAACTGTCACAGAGGCTGATTGTATAGTTCTCAAGTCATACGACAAAACCATTTGTGGTCTTAGTTCCGGTAACTATCATCTCATAGATCCAAAAGAAGCAGATGATGGCTGATGGCGAAACAGTCTAAGGGTATGTTATGTCTTCGTTCTAGTGGCATGATAAATTGTCAATTAGGACAATTGTGCATATTCTCAAGTCAAATGGCTAAACCAATTGAGGTCTCGATTGCCCAGAAACTTTCATCTCCATAACAAGGTGAAAGATTTCACTATATGTGCATAAGGTACAACTTAAATAACTTAATCCCTCTATGCAATGTACCCAGATCAATTAGACAGAGAGGCTAAAACCACTAAAGAAATTAGCATGCTAGCTTAACTAGTTTTGGAGCTGCTTCCTTTTTCGTTTGTTCTTTTGAATTACTGAGACCATCTTTGTGATGCATTCAGTAAGGGTAAACAACTGAATAAGCCATGTGCGCTTATAGTATAAACTAAGTACGACGAAAAAAAGAGAGGGAAAATCAACTCTTTCAAGCAGAGCATTTTTAGCATGTCCCCCCTATACATAGGGCAAAGAACTTTGGTTTTATTTCCTGTTGGGTAGCCAGCCTACAGTAACAACTTGAATAAGTAAGTGCATTTAGTAATTCTCAACCTCTGGACATGTAAGGGGACAATTTGCAAACTAAATCACTACTCCCAAATCATAAAAGTTGAATGCGCAGGCAAAAGTTTGTATCTTAGTTTGAAATGCTTCACAGGTTAACCAACAATATTCCATATCCACCTTCACTAATATGACATTACAAGATCCCCCTGAACATCATCTCATGAATAGTGTAAAGTTAGAAGTAAGCTCTTAAAATTATTAGCAAACACTGATCAGCAAAATCAGACAGAATATAATGGTGTTGCGTGGTCAATGGAACATTTTGACAATAATCTAAGAGCTAGTTGGGTCAGATCAAGTGTTAGAGAACCTCAAAGACCTATTAGGGGCAGTCCATGATATCAAAAGCAAAGGGTCCCAACTTACTTCCATTTCCTCCATAGGACATTGGTTGACTTTGAGACCATCATTTAAGGACCTATCTAATGACCTCTCATGAAGCACTCTCTTCATCATTAACTGTAACGTATGCATTCTATTCCACACACTTCTCCATTTAATATGCCATACTACAGTACCATCGATAAAGTTTAAACAATCCCCTTCTCTACCAAAAGAGAGAAAAAGTAACCCACTATTAGGAAAAGAACATAAATGTGAGAAACTGTTCAATCATTGCAAATGAACCTTCACCTGTCTGGTAATTTTCTCAAACATGCATACCGCTTCTTCTGTTTAATCCTACTTGAGTTTTTTAATCCTCCATGTCCATCTTAAAAAGTAAATCAGTCAAACCAAAATAAAAAGAGGTCTGTAACGCAAGTCCAAACATAGGCATGTGTACATCAACACTCACTCTATCTCCACTTGGAACCTTCAAAGAGGTCAACATTAACAAACGGGTGGAAAAGTTCCATACCTAAAAGCATACTTCTAAAAGGATTTCAACAACAGGAAACTTAGAAGAGTTAAAGATGAAGAAACACAAAAAGACGAACCTTGCAATGGATCACTAGGTGCAACTGTATCAACCCAATCAAATGATTTTACATGCATGGACCCATATACAAGCTTGCTAAGCACAGTCATTCCGGGATGATTGTGAAGAGGTATGATTGAGGAAGGGGGCATGCAGAAGATTCCAATCTACACCACGAGACAAAAGCTACTACAATTAGGAAATCAGTTTAAAATTGGCAGCATGAGCCCAGTAAATCTCATCCTGAAAACTAAAGAAAAATAGTGGAAAATAGGAGGTAGATTCTCACAGAGAAGCTATCAGATTCATGTAAATGCAGGTATCTGATAGGTGGAAGTGATGGACGACTTCCATTTCTTTCAGGCACTGAACCTGACCATGTACGTACTGACTGCGCCTCTTGCTCGAGCGCTACATCAGAGGGCTTGATTTTATCTGAAAGGAGACAAGGCCATAATTAGAAGCTAAATCTCCCATTGGCACAATAGCACAAAACTCATACAAGTACATCCAAGAAAAGATTCAGCAACTCATAGACCATTAACAATATGCTAAAACTACTCAAACGCACAAAATTAACATTCAAAAAGAGATTTTAATAATGTGAATCTCATGAAGGGAGAAGAGGAGAAAAAGAAATTATTTAGCATATGAAGACCACTGTGCATGAAACGACAACCAAGTGATACTTTTTATAAATGTAAAACTGCTCCCAGTCCCAACCATATTAACACGAAATAAGCTTCAGCAAATAAAGAGGGGTGGGCATCCCCTAAAATACCAACAAACCTGCTTTGCAAACAAAGTAATCAAAGTAGCACTACTGTAGAAGCTGACCCAAGTACATAGCCTACCAAGGATTACTCAGATACATGAAACCCAATGACTAGTTGAGAGCTCTAAGAGCACTTGACACATCAAATCAGGACTTTTCTCTAGGAATAAGCAAAAGACCTTTTTGGTCAGTAAAGAAGTCTTCAACTAAGAGAAAAGGAATAAGCATCCATCCATGTAATTGGCTTATAAGGAGGCATAAGTTACACATAAATATATTTACTCACCTAGCACAGCACGAACTCTTTCAAGAGCTTCATCTGAGACAGGTCCATCTGACGAAAATGACGCCTTGCAGATGTTATAAAGTCTCTGTATATAATATGGCATGACGTAAAGATGATACCAGCTACCACACCAAACAAATCCCACAAGTCACCACGCTTATAACGCCTATTCAAGGATCTGATCAAATCGCGTAATTTATCAGTAACTCTATCTCATTCTGCAAATGAAAGACCCACTAATAGGCCCACATTGTAGCTATGCATGCAATCCTCTCCAGTAATCCTTCTTAAGAGCAGCTGCTGTGACTCTAAAAATTGAATTTTGCAGGTAATTGGACCTGCAAGCATGACATGTTTTCAACTATTATTACAAAAACGCCATACATTTCCAATGTATAATAGGAGAGACCTACAAATTTCAAAAGTAAAGAGCGGAAGAAATTGCATACTCAAAATTCGTCACAGGAATGAATTCACTGTGACAATCCAATCCACAAATTTAATTTTAATTTATAAAGAACAACAATTTCTCGAGACTTAATCGAACTAAGATAATCGCCCTAACACTGGGAAGCTGCTCGAAACCAGGACCTCGCATAAAGATCAAAACTGCTTGCCCTAATTCGGCTTCATGAGTATGCTTATCCATGACAGATTAACAACGACACGAATTAAGGACCCACAAAGCAGCTCCATAAGTTTCCGATTCTCTCTTTCACCATAACCTCAAAAAGTCTAATGTCGATCAAGAAAATCAGCGATTGTCAATTTACAAAACAGATGCCGCTAAGAATTGAATCATCAACCACGAAAAAGCAAGGGATCGACAAAAATCAAAAACAAAAAAATTGCATACGCGCACTGGATTTGCGCGGGCGAGCGAAGGTAAAGCATCACGAGTCTGAAGGAGCACGGCGTTAGAGAGAGAGAGAGAGAGAGAGACTATCATTGCTAAAGTTCCCTCATTCGAGCCACGGAAAACCCCGACACCAATCCCTCCAACCGACCCAACCGTCGGAAATCCGTCACGAGACCGACGCAACACGACGCAGCCCGCGTCGCCCAAGACACGAATCGGCGAAAGACGCGGGCGTTAGCATCCTCCCGAGCAGATTCGGGGTCCTAGGTCGGTCGGGGCGAGGGCGCAACGCGACCCAATCGATGGCGACGCGAGCCAGAGAGACCCAGAGGAGCGCTTACCGGGAAGTGATCGGAGAACGTAGACGACGGCGGCGGCGGCGGCGGCGGCGGCGGGGCGGGTCGCCGCCGATCGGCGATGCGATTGGGCGGGAGGGGGGCGAATCGAGCGGATTTGGGAATCCGCGAGATCTTTCGAGGTCGAAAGGGGAAGAATGAGATGCGTCGGGAAAACGGGGAAAATGCGAGAATCGGTTCTTCGGCCTCGACTGGTGGTGACGGTGAGGCTTCGATGGGACGATGAATGCGATTTGCATATTTAAACAAGAAAAAATAAAATTTTAAATAATAAAAAAAATATTAATAAAAAAAACAACAGCAACGGAAATAGGCTCCACACGTGTGCTCGGGTTTTCACCGTGCGCCAACAACAGAAACAGGCTCCGCACGTGTGCTCGGGTTTTCACGTGCGCCAACAACAGAAACAGGTGCTGCTCGGGTTTTCACCGTCCGTGCGCGTACTCTTTTTTTTTTTTTTTTAAAACTCTTTTCTTTTTGCGTCGGATCTTCTTTTTTTGGCCTTTTTGAAAAGTGGGGGTTAATTCCGAAATGCTAGAAGGGGAAGTGAACGTAATTGTGATTCGAATCTCCTTTCGATAGCGGAATATCTTTAGATTAATTTTGATGATGAAATTACAAATAGTATACCTAGTATATGGCAATGCATCTAGCAATATTTCTTAATATTCTCTCCCACTCAAAATGACACTAAATTTGTAAATAATGTCTTTGAATATTGTATTTGGCAATTGAAAGAATGTAATAGAATGCAAGGACGGTGCAAGCATCCTCACTTGTCGTGTAAGTTTGGGTTTAAAAAAAATGCATTTAGATGTAATCGTATTAAATGTATTACTTTATCGTCGCTGCTGTTGTTGGGGGCCAACACTATCCTCAAAAGTAGCACTAATGCTTCACGTGCATACTATTGGTCTGTATTTTTAGATGGAAAGTGTCCATTTTACACCTCCAATCATATGCAAGTTCAAGCCTTGCATGACAACAAACAGATCATGGATGTAACTAGGTCATCATAGGGTGTGGGCGTCACCGCAATGCAATAGAACGAGGGACATATTGAATAGATGGAGAGTTCACAAATTACTATAAGATCACATAGTTGGGATGCTATCACACAATATGAACATTATCAATGATCAACTTTGAGAGATGGATTTTAATAGAAATTGAAAAAGAGAACGATTACGAGATTGCAAAACTCTTATACCTAATTACGAAACGTGATCAACAGTGTATTAATTAATAATAATAATTAAAAAATTACAAGAAATACAAGTATATAGATGTGAGTCTCAAAAGATGTTGTGGGGTCAAGATATCATACAAAGTACAGATGACAACACAACATTACATTAAATCCCTGCTGTCTAATGATGTCTCTATCAACACTCTTTAGGTCGATGTTGGGACTCCCTTGATAAGATCTGAAAACTTCTAAAACACTTATTGTCCTAATTGCTAAACAACAAATTTACTTTTTACTGATAAGAGACCAGCTTTTCTGCATGATTGATTTCAATAATGCAAGTCGATAAAGCTTAAATTTGGTAACCGAAGAAACAAGAACCCGTGATATTTTTGGGCTGAGAAACAGGAAAACCATCATCAGATTTAGATATTTACACTTGCTCAACATCAGGACAAAAGATCCAAGCAACTCAGTCATCTAGCTCACTGTTTGTGCCAACTTTTATCAAATGAACGCTCTCTTCTATGTTTGAAATGGAGGAATCACTACAAGGACAATGAATGGACATGCTCTGGCTGGGGTTCTGCCAGAAGTGGTTTCTTATGGCCCTATATTTCGCGTTTACGGTCGAAATCCCTATGTCAGAGAGCAGGTCCTGAACTGTGGTCCGGCCTTCGAGCACGCTTACAACTTGAGACATTACAGGCCTCAGAGTGGGAGACGCGTTGGTGCACAGGAGCGCCACGTCGAGCATCAGCATTGCCTCCTCGCAAGGATATTCCGAGCCCAAGTCTGGATCGACCAACTCCAACAGACACCCTCTCTCTTGCAGAACGTATGCCTGGACACGAAATTAGGACAGATAGAAACCACGTTGAGAGAAGATACTTGAGATTCGGACAAGCAAGAAGATTATGAAATATTTTACAAAGCAAGTGTAAAAGAAGAAAAAAGTGACCCTTATAAATATTTCTTGTATGCCCTTTAGCATTGAGAGGAAGCTAATTTTACTTAGGCACATGACACTAGAGAATAGAAAGCATATGCATATATGCACGATCGCAAAATAAAGGAAGAAAAAAGTAGCTCAAGAGGAGGTTTTTACCCAGTCAAGAAGATAGACAAATTCTTCCTTTGGCCTGTAGTTTGTGTTGCTCTTGCCACTAACAATTTCCAGTGCAACTACTCCAAAGCTGTACACATCTGCCTTGTCTGTTAGATAACCGCGCATTGCATACTCCGGAGCCATATAGCCACTGCAAGAGTTGGAGGCCCACTGTGTCAGCTCTAGCGGGTAGAAACTGGAAAAGGAAAACTACGATTTTGAGGCTCCACCTCCTTACGTTGGTACTTACATGGTTCCAGCAACTCTTGTGCTGATGTGGGTTTTCCCATCCTCATTGAGCTTCGCCAAACCGAAATCAGAGATCTTAGGGTTGAGATCCTTATCCAACAGCACATTGCTAGTCTTGATATCTCTGTGCACAATCCTCAGCATTGATTCTCCATGGAGATAGGCCAAACCTCTGGCTATGCCAAGGCAAATTTTCCATCTAGCAGGCCAATCCAGTTTTAACTTTCTGGTAGCATCCTTCCCTTTAGTTCGAGCAAATTAAGTGAAGAAATTTGTCAACGTCCATTTATAATGGAACTAATGCATCTTTAATCAGATAAAGTACCAAGCTCACCGAAAAGAGCACGAGAAAGGCAGTTGTTTTCCATGTACTCATAAATAAGCGACAACTGATTTCCCTTCAATACAGCATCCATATAATTTTACCAGGTTTGGGTGCTGTAAGCCAGATATCAAGCCTATTTCATTTACGAACTCACGATTTCCTTGCTTAGATTTTGATGAGAGCTGCTTCACCGCAATGACAGTTCCATCTGATAGTTGACCCTATACTCCAAAATGCAGATATGTCAGAAAATGGTTAGAACTGGAATAATTGAGCTACCTTGTGCTTGCTTCGTATGATGCATTCCACATCCCTAGAAAGGGAAAAACTCCATGTTCATTTTTTCAGAAAGCTTAGCTTAGCTTTTCTCAAAGGACAAAATTCTAAAATCTGTCGTTGCGTCAAAGAAAACAGAGATATAAGTCGCTCTCATGCTTTTCACATTTCTTCTATTGCCCAGTGCTGCTCAAGCACTTAGAGCTTTTATTCATAAAAATAATTGTATAACTAAGGTCACGAAAAATGACAAAACCCAAAAAGCCACCTTAGTGAAGGATGGATGGATGTGGCCATCAGCTAACTCAGCATGTCTTACAGAGAAAGACCAGTCACTCAGTAAGGCTTACAATATTCAGTGTAAAAAAAATTCAGACAACAGAATGAATGCAAAGAAATCAATAACCATGGCATAGAAAAATCATGGATTTACCTTATAGACTGCCCCAAATCCACCCTCGCCAATTTTGTTTCCAACATCAAAGTTCTCGGTAGCAGCTTTGATCTGTCTTAAGGTAAATACTCCTGTCTGTAGATCTAGACTTTTAAGTTCTGCATAAGGCAACATAAGATGTTACAGGGGTGGAGACACTTACGCTTAATGAGTACCCTTTAGACTAAGGTTTCTACACTTATTTGGTTCAGTTATCTTCTATTTCAAGACAACTTTATCACTGCACACTATACAGAGATTTCTAGAAAGAATTGTGATGTATTAATAAGTTATAGCAAATTTCAGAGGGGAAGTCACAAATGCAGTGCAGAGGTTGCATTCTAGATTTTGGATAGCTCGTGAAGCATTGGAATATCGACGCTGATTGAGCTTGTCTTAACAATCTATATTATTCGCTCTTAGTCCTGTAGGGAATGTAGAAGACCACCAGTTTGTTTAAGAACAAATGAGGAGTAAGCATATAGCAACGGCTTGTAAGAGATCAGTTTCCAAGTGGAAAGCTATAATTATCAGATAACAGAAGCAACTTCATTATAGTTTTCTGAAAACATGAAATTCAAACATCAGAAGATATACTTCAAGCTGGATCACAGTGGTTCTTAGTACAACCTCATACCTAATTTGGGTGAACCAAATACTCAAATACCATTCTTCTGAATTTATAAGTTAGATGAATGACTTTGCTGCTGGAATCGAATGCAAGAACGGATTAAATAACAAAGTGGAGGACATCAAGTGCTCAATTATGATTAAGTGCCCTTGCAGAGTTTGTTTTGTGAGATATGGTAATATGAGATTTTTATTATTTTATTTTTCTTTCTTCCTTCTTTTAAGTACCACAGTGAAAGGAAATAATAGTTCAGATCCAGTGTACCTTTATCAGGAGATAACTTGCTTCCCAACCAGCCTTTTCTCCACATAATACCAAAAATGAGGATCAGAAGAACTGCAGCAGCAATAGCAGATCCAGCCACTGCGTTGACAACATAACTTCTATTCCCATCAAGTGAAGGAGGTTTAAAATCTGTACAAGAAGGGTAAATTTAGGTATATGAAATTTAAGTTCCACTGAATGTAATTAGAAGCAGTAATTGCTCAGCATAAAAAGAATCATGGACCAGTCCTCCTCTGTTAGTCAATGAAATTTCATCATAAGTTCACAATTTCAACTCAGATCTTGCAATAGACTCAGTAAAGAAGTAAGCCTGTTTCTCAATTCATATATCCTGTTATTCCTCAAAAGCTCAAAGGATTTGCTTAAGAGCATTCCAAAGCATGATGACACATGTATTACAGAACATACAACTAGGGTTTCCAATGGGTGGCGACATCCCTGGTATCATAATTTTAGGCCAGGAGAAATAATGCACACTTATTTGCATGCAGCTAGACATTAATATCATTAGTTTGAATGGTAAGGGGATCAAGTTACTGTTACACAAAAGAGCTCATAAAAGAGTGAAGATAGATGCAGCTCTTAGACAGTTGTGGTGTTAAAACTTTGGATGCTTGTGTAAGAGTAAACCAAGAATTGCAGTTAAGAAAATAGATCCACTTACCAGGATCTACTGATATGGCTGATATAAGAGGTCCATAAACTCCTCTCACTGGGATACCTGTTGTACCTCTCCCAGCCCAGTAAAAGTGGATCTTTAGTGTTTTACTTGATACCACAGCTGTAAACGTCTTTACAATGGCCTTGCCAGTGCCACCAGCTTCATTTTCAATGTTGAAGTCTTTTAGGACCAACTTCTCCTATGGTAAAATATATATAAACTTCATTTGCATACATGTGACAAAGAGGAAGAACCTCTTTCTCTTTCTCCACTAAGTAGTCACGTTACCTGGATATAGACATCAAATATGCGCTTTCCCAGGCTGTTGAAGGAGCTGTCATTTGAGAACTTAATCTCTGCGAAGTGGAGCCTGACTGTGTAATTTCCATTGAAAAGACAAAGCCCATAGTATGTGAGTGAAAGAGGAGAAGCACGTGCTGTCGTGTATAGTTCTGAATCATGAACAGAGATGCTTGAAAGAACAGAAGTATTGCTCTCAACATAATCATCTGAATCAATGTCATTATCCAGGAAGTTCCCGGTGCTGCTAAATGCCCAGCTCTGGCTCTGACCCGAGTAATACATTGAAGCCCCTCTCTGTTCATTATCAGCTTGATATGTCACGCCCGCAACATTTGTTTCCTTACCTCCACAATTGATGTACAATGAGGATTTATCTGTCAAAGAAACCTACAGATTAAATTAAGAAATGGAAGATCTACATTCTTTTTAGTCAACCCAAAGTGTAATCAAACATTTAGGTGAAAACCAGGAATTTATTTATTTGCAGACCAATATTAACTTTTTGAGTCCTAGCCATGCATTAGAAGTGTCACGGTAGAATTCTCCGCTGTCAAATAATCAATTAAGGAAAGAAAGCACGCTGCTTTTTACCTCATTTAGAAGCAATTGTAAAAGGCAGTAATCAAAATTAAAATGGAATCAGGAAATTCATTCACCATTCCTAGGATATGTTGTTATAGCAGGATTCTAAGATATTTGGAGTGTCTCATAGCACGCTGATTTTCTGGAATTGTTTGCTTACATTGTTTACTTGATGCAGCACATGGGAAGTTTCTCTTCAGGCATGGTGGCACTTTATTTCTGCAGAAAAAGGGACAAGAATTGCCTGTGCATAAGCTTTTAGGAGCAAGCTCGTGAACAAGAGAGGCTAGACTAACAAAAATCTGAGCCAAATGTAGCGATGAGGAACACAGCCATGCCACATAGACAAATGATCTCACTTATGAATTGCCATAGCTTACAGTTTATCTGCTGATGAAGCGTAGCTTTCCACTAAGTTCCTATTAAGAGAATAAAAAGCAGCAGTCAGTCCAATTTTGCTCATGTGAAAGTGTAGATATATGAGATAAGAACTTACATTCATACTTACACACTCCCTCGAGGACAGTCGGTGGGACTTGAGCTTTCCCAAGTGAAGTTGTTGTATGATAGATCCCTGAAATGAAGTCGAGAAAAGTAAAAGTTTAAGTAGTCAGGAAAATTAACTTTCAAACAACATAGGACCAAACTCCTAGTGGAGACAGCATCATATAAATAGATTGGTGCGTCAGAGTTCCTCGAAATGGATATGTTCACTGTTCAACAATAATCAACCATTGACCCTATGTAATAAAGACTGGAAAAGCAACACAGTTCATTTGACCTATCATGAAACTTGATCCACAACACCTCCATTACTTAAGGGAGACCTATAGATTTTGAAAGTTCAGCTTGAAGGAAATTCTGCTTACACATTTTTGTTTCTTCCAAGAAGCCATGAAGGAATGGTGCCAATGAGCTCGTTCCCAGTCAGATACCTAGAAGAAAGGGAAAATTTTGTTATATGGACTATTTATAGAGACTAAGTTTGAGAATCTAGAATTTGGACAAGTTAATTGCTTACATAAAATCCACTCTGACAAGATGGTCAAACGATGATGGAATTTCGCCAGTCAAATTATTGAAGCTCAGGTCTCTGCATTTTTTTTAATAATTAGATTAGTCTCAACAAACGGATCGAAGAAAGCTCATAATATGTATATCTGATAATCATATAAAGTCAACAACGCAAGTAATCTTCTTCTGCTTAGTTAGCACACAAGTACCGTTAAAATTTCTATCTTGACTTGTTCAGGAAGAGTCAAAAGGTTTAAATGCAAGTATTATTTCAAAAGTATCATGATGTATGCAAATTGTAATTTTTGGAAATATAGTATATAATCATTTTCTCAAACTCATCAAATTCAGGAGAATAAGAGATGCTCCAACGTACATTAAAGTATCAAAGAAACAGTCAATTTTGTAAATCTGTGACTGCATACATCGAACTTCAAATAAGTTTGTTCTTGTGTGATGATTATATGAGAGCCTTCAACAATTCACTAACAGAAAAAATCAACTAAGTACGTGGAACAAATACTTACAGGTTCTTAAGTTTTTTCATGGCACCAATATATGCAGGGATCTGTCCACCAATTAAGCACTTCCTAAGTATCCTGAAATGCAAAAGCACAGTAAAGTTCTTATCTTTGAATGCTACAATTTATTTTAAACAAAATCAATGATAATGCAGTTCCACAGCTATGAGCAGCAACTAGGATATCCAACTCAATCAACTCACAAGGTCTTCATGGAATGCATGTCACTCAGCGGCGGGAAAGAGGACACTCTGCCTTTTAGATCACTGATCCTCCTAAAATTTGAAAGAAAAGAGCCCCATCAATTTTTTAATACAACTATTGGGAAATGAAAAGCACATAAGGTAAACTATTGTCTGGATTTCTCTTGAAAATTTGATATTAAAAGCTGTTCAAATATAATAACAGAAACAGGTTCGGTGATTTATAAATATGGGAATACCCTGAGGATTCCCAAAATTTCTAGAAGGTATGATAATGAAGATACTGGAAGAATTCCTTACAAAATATTTTGGCTGAGAGAGAACATTTATAATCTCAATATGTGCATTTAGTTCATCAAATATCACAGCAGACGAAAGTAGATAAGTTGCATTAAGCAAAATAATTTTGGCTTTATCCAATATAGGCCTGTTTCCAAAAATAGTTTTGAAAATGACAACAGTGTCTATACTGTTAACATGCTTCAAGAACAATTTAAATCAGGGTCTAGGAGTTGCATACAGATCACTTAAGCTTTTTAATGCAGAGATACTTGAAGGTATAGGGCCCTCCAGAGAGCAACCTTCCATTTGTCTGCAAAGTCAAGACAGAGATGGACTTAATCATAGTTATGACCCAAAGACAATGAAATCACAATGATAGATAATGAAGAAAGCAAACTTCAATGTCAAAACAAGGAAGCTTACAGTTTCTCAATGCTTGTCCAGTTTCCTATGAATTCAGGTATCTTTCCAGAAAAAAGATTGTCACTTATCCTCCTATTGATCAAGAGACAGATACTTTATATTAGTCTGATTCATTAGATCCCTAGCACAAGATTATGCATCCAAGGATGAAATTACGATCTATGGAAATTCTCTTTGAACAAGACATGCTATAAATCATGCAAAAGGAAGGTGTTGATGATTGAAATGGTCCAGCAATTAAATTTTTCATCAACTTAGAATGGACTGAGTGAAGCTAGTCATCCGTATGTTGTCTTGAGCATGTCTACCAAACATGAGCTGAATTGAAAACGACCCACTTACATGTCGTTCAATTTGGTCAACTTGGAGAGCTCTACTGGCAGTTCTCCTGTGAAAGCATTGGATGATAGTATGCTGTAATACAATAAAATTAGAAACAAATCTTTCGAATGACCAAGTGAGACTGCAAGGACATTCTAAGCTTAGGGACAACTTTAAAGAAAGTGAAGAGGAAAAAAATTACAGTTTCTGTAATTTGATCAAATTCCCAATTTCTGGTGGAATTGGCCCTGAAAAGCGGTTTCCTTCAATGGTCCTGGAACATTAACGTACAGATTTCTTGTGAGGTCTCCCAATCCAGGTAAACAAAATTCCAGACACAGGTAGATAAGGTCTGCCGTGGGCCAGGCAAAGTTTCTAAATAAACAGAATATCGAGCAGCTTCATGGCTGTTTTATCTGCTATCTGTTCTTGTTCTGTTAGTTTCTTCCTTTTTCATGACCAAAGTTAAGCAACGACGACGCAAAATTTCGTCCTTATCAAACTTGATGAACATGAATAGGGACATTGAATTTCACATCTGAGCTGCGGTGCTAGCTATTAGTGCCAACTAGACAGTTCAAATACAAGTGTCGATCAAGACAACCACCAACCCAATCAGCATCTGCGGTGCTTGCACATGTGGACAAACTATGGAAACATGATACACAACAGTAGATTCACATACAGATTTCTGAGGGAGGTGATCCTTGTGAGGGCTTTGGGAAATGGCCCGGACAATCGGTTCCCCATAAGAGAGCTGCATGAAAAAATTCCGCCAAAAGCATAGGATTCATAACTTTCTTTGATCATACAATACAACAGAAAAGCAACGACGGTATGTGAAGTGAATTATGAGGCACATACAACTCCTCCAAGCGCATGGAAGCCCACTCAGCAGGTATTGTGCCGGTGAGGCAATTCCGACTCAGGTCCCTTCAGAAGCACACAAGTTCAATGCTATGTTAAAGACTTGATAAGATCATCACATTCATCTCAGACGGTTCGAAGAGAAACAGCAACCGCGGGTCATGGCGTTTACTCACAGCGACTTGAGGTAGTGAAGCCTGGAGAACTCCGGCGGGACAGTTCCGGTCAGATTCTGTGCCTTTAGAGCTCTGCATCAGCGTTCCCAAGTGCGGGTCAGTTTCAGATCAATCCTTGATGACTTTCAGATTAGTGACCAATAACACTCCAACGTGACTGTGTATGTGACCGTCAAACAACTTCAAATTTTTTGCCCAAGACGCATCAAGCTCGGTCAATAGCATTTCAGAACGCAACGCAATAATAGAGAACATTGTTAATGAATTCCGGGGGGAAGAGAGAGAGGGAGAGAGAGAGAGACATGGCGATGACGTGGCAAGTGGTATTGTCGTTGAAGGAACAGTCGCAAGTGACATTGCTCTCAATTCCTGCTTTTGCGCCGCCGCCGCCAACCCCATCCTCATCATCCTGAGCCTTGATCCAGTTGTCTCGGCCACTGCACGGGTCTTCCTCGAAGTTCCAGTCGGTCTTGCCCAGCTTCCTGCCTATCTCTCTCAATGCCTTCACTGCAAAATGCAACACCAACGCAGCCCGCTCCATTTCCTTATAAATTTCACCCCAATGCTGCTTCTACTTTCTTTAGCAACTAAAAACAAGGAAAGGAGGCACGTTCGACTTTGTTACCTTCCGTTAGATGGAGCGTCGCCGAGTCCGAAATCGCCGAGGTTGGGAGCAAGTATAGTAGTCCCACCAAACAGACGGAACACGTAAGAATCAGCAGCTTGGGAAGCCCCGAACCAGCACCCATTTCGTGTGCCAGCCTATAGATTTGCAATGCTCCGTTTTAGCTCAAGCTCTCTGTATGTATCTAATGAATGATCCTTCTATTCTAGAGAGAGAGAGGGTTGAAGATTGCTGTTAGGGAAGGAATCCATCGGAGGATGTTTAAATAAACGAAATCATGGTACCGTCCAAAATCAGGACCACTCGATTGGCTTTTCTGCCAATGAGGCCGAACCAGAAATTAAACCAAATAATATTATAATCAACGCTACAGGAGATGTGGACCCATGCGTTTTGGAATGTTTCTACGCATTTGAACACATGCACTTAAAACAACTGCTAAAAAAGATGCGCCCGTCGTTCAAAGGATATGATGTCGAGGGCTCTCTGAAGGGAGTGGAGCTGACTGAATAAAAATTCCGGGCAAGCTGTCGGTTGAATTCCACCGTAAGTGTTTGACCATCGAAAGCAACTGCACTCTCCGTGAATTGCTGTGAGTCTGATCTTATTTGTGCATGACAAATGGGAGCAGCCCCAACTCAACGAGTAAGCAAAGACCTATGCATGAGTTTCGGTCGAGATCGAGCGTGCCATCACCATTTTTTTTACTAAAGGTTGACCAAAAGCAATTATTCTAAGAACTATGTCATTGAGCTAGTTACCTCCTATCGTCATAACTTATTCGACAATAGCTCGGTTTCGCCGATGTGTATAGAAGAGCGGTGATGATTTGAGACTAATTCCTCAGCCATTCATACAAATAGACCAAAGGGGAGAGAAAGCAATAGGCCCAACAACCATGAGATGATTTTTTTTCCCATATTTGCAACTAGTCTTAGTCAAATTGGAATTGGATTTCTCTTTGGGATGAGCATTTCTATAAAGAAAAATGATTGGGTGATAATTTTTAATCTACTATAAAAATCATAGTTTATTCTGAATCATAAAAAAAAATCAAATAATATAAAATTATAAATTATCATAGAGCCTATTTCTTTAAAAATTTATGATTCACATCAAACTGTTATTTTCATAATAGTTCAAATTTTATTATACTAACAAAGTCCTTTTGAAAAGTGCCTAATAAGCCAAACGGTGGGGTTTTGTGACGGTAGGAATCAGTCTTATCGTAGTTGCGCATCTTCATGGGGGAAATTGGAAGATGGGTTCCACTGGTTTTACGTGTTAAACACATGCTAGCCCTGTGCTAATCGACAGATGACCAGCAGCCAACTGCACAGCTAAATGCAGAGTCGAAGTTTGGTTCTGAGCTATGCATTGATGAGTAATTCCACAGTCAAAGTCCACGCCTTATGAATGGTTCTTGAAATCTTTTGTATGATTCATTAAGTAATTCGTGGGTCCTTCATGTGAAGCTTTTCTCATTATACATAAAGTAATCAATGCAAAATCTCTCCATCAGTATCGTCCAAAAGCTTACGCGTTTTGGAGCAGTAAATGCGTCAGCCACATTGAGAGTGACAGGATGCAGAGCGCACGTACTTTTCCTTCCCTGTTGCTCTCGTCTTCTCTCGTTTCGTTTGCTATCAAAGTTGCGAAGAGATTTGATGAAATCATTATTAATCGTTCTAAAAATTTAAACAGTATTTTTATTTAGTACTAAACATGAAAATTTAATAGAATTTGAAAAATTATGAATTCAGAACTTCTAATTTTGATATAATGTGAGAATTAATGAAATCACTAATAATTATTCTAAAATTTTAAATTGTTAGATGAATACACGATTTATTATTTAAATATTTTAATAATATGAAATTGGGAGAGATTGTCCCACCCATAATTGTGATCCTCGAAAACAGTCAAGAGGGGAAGAGCAGTGAAGGATTAAAGAGCCATAATGCATTGATGTAGTGAAGATTGAAGGCGCCATGCTTGGTTCATTTGCCTGGTCTCCGGCCATAAGAGATGCATGCAACGTCTTGGGAGGGGCATGACAAAACCTTGTCGAATGACGCACCATCTTTCTATACAAATCCCGAAGCTTTCGGGGCGCGGTGGAGCGTAGATGCGACGCTACATTACAATTTACACGGCGCGTTATCCATCCTCTTGAATGATTGATCCGTCAAAAACAATCATTCACCGGAATGACATTAAAGGAGAAGATCATGATGTCACCATGCTTGGATCCACGGATGGAAAGACGAGGACGAGCTCCAAGAACGCGTGGGGACGCACGGAAAAGTAAGAGGCGGCTCGGTGCGCTTGAAAACGCGTCCGTTTAGGCTGAAGTCTTCCTCGTGCAGACAAAAATGGATGGTCCATCATTCTGTCTGAATCTAATGACGGTGATAACGTTTTCTTCCCACAGAGTCCGAGCGAGAGAGAGAGAGAGAGAGGGAGAGAGAGAGAGGAAGCTTCCCTGCCGAATTGCCTTTTAGACACAAATCATTCGCTTGCAAGCTGGCATTGGAATATGTCTGGTCCATGAAACTTTGAGACTCAAGTCGATCGTGCTCAGCTAGTGACCAGTCATTTCAATAACATGACATGATTGTCGTGTAGACAGCCAGAAAAGGAAATCATGTCAAATCCCATTTCCACCGAGAAATCAATTATCTTTTTTGACTCCATGTAGGACGGTATAACGGGTCACTTGGGTCCGTGATGTAGATAAAAATGGCTGATTGTTCTCTATCTTACGTCAATCTCACTAGCATAGCTCGAGGATTCCGTCTAGTATTATTGAGCTTTAGGTTGTCACAAGAAGGGGATAATGTCATCTTCATTTGTTAGGTGAAGAGAGGTTACTTTTATTATGATAATGTATTTTAGCAATGTGGAAATATAGTTAACCATACGCATGGTCCCTAGACCGTTAAACAAATGCTCATCGTTTGACTATGAATGGTACCCGACAATTGAATTTGTAGATATGAAGTCGATTTCCGAGAAAAAAAAGAAGAAAATTTGCATTACCAAAATTTATATATCTCGTTCTTGGTGTTGTGGATGTCGGTCCAGTATTACATTATCGGGTGTGTCCAAGAGTACATGAAACGAGAAGTCAAATTCCCACCAAGCGATGCTAAAGTCAACATTTTAATTGGAAATGCCATGCTCTGCGTCATATCAACTATGATGAAACATGATTAAAATCAAATGCGTGCCGTACCATGAGAAAATGCGACTTCACGTGAGTCGGTTTGACTGGTGAGACACTTTATCTTAGGCGAAATTACCTTAAAAAGTCATTAATTTATTATGCTTAAGCCATTTTTCAATTTGACCCATTTAATCATAACTTTTAAAAAAATTATTAATTAAGTCATTCTGGTTATTTTTGGTCGAAAGTCACTAATATGAGCCCCAACCATCCTACATTCTACGTGGTAGCATAGTTGAAGCTAATATGGATAATTTTATTTTTTGAATTTTGATTTTTAAAATTTCTTTTCTTTTTTATTTTTATTTTTATTTTGATTGACAATGGGCGCTGGCAACCCTCGTTGGCCATGAAGGCTTTGCTCATGGCTGGCGAGGCTGTGATGGCCTTAGGCAAGGCCACAATCCACTAGGAAGGCCCTTGCTCGTGGCATGGCAACCATGGGCTCACTTAGGAGGTGCATGATAACCATTTTGTTCTAGAAATAGGTTTTTGAAGAGAAATAGATTTTTATTTCTATTTCTAGAAGAAATTCTAAGCAAAAATAACCATTTGATAACGACATAAAATTTCTACTTTAAAAATAGAAATTCATTTAATAACGACACAAATTTTTTTCTTTTCGAACGGTGGTGGACTAACGATCGGCGACGGGGCGGTTTCCAAACCTATTTCGGAACAAGAATCTATTTCGAAATAGAAAAATGGAATAAGGCGCGTTTGGTAACGATTTTCGGGAGTAGATTCTAATCAGGCGATTCTTTTTATTATGTAAGGAACTTATTCTAAGCATTTTAAGCCGTTTGGTAAGCGTCCAAAATTTCCGATTCCTGGATGAATAGAAGTGCGTTTGTCAGTATTCATTAATACATTTCCAAATCAATTTCTTTTAATTTTTAAATAATTTTTTTACTTTTTCCTTTTTTTCTTTTTCCTTTTTTTTTTTTCTTTTCTTTTTTTTTTCCTTTTTTTTTTTTTCTTTTTCTCATCTTCTTCTTCTTCTAGCCGGCGACCTCACTAGAGCGTCGCCGGCCGGGCGAGGCTCGCCCGACCCCGCGAGGCTCGGCCTTGCCGATTTGGCGAGGCCGAGCCCCGTCGTCGTGGTCGCCGGCCTCGTCGGGGTTGGGCGAGGCTGCGGGGCCACCGGCGGGCGGGCGAGCCTCACCGGTGGCAGGCGAGCCTCGCCGGATCTGGGGAGGCCGAGCCTCACGGTGGCTAGGCTTGCCTCCGGCGAGCTCGCCGGACGGCGGCGGCGGCGGCAGACGACGGACGGTGGCGAGCGGTGGTGGACGGCGGTCGTGAGATTGGCCGAAGGGAAGAAGAAAATTTCTTGATTTTGATTCTCAAATTCGTTTTAGGAACAAGAATCAACTTTTTTTTTTTTTGTTCTTGATTCTATTCCCAATCTGTTCAGGGAACAAATTTGTTCCGGGAACAAAAATTTTACCAAACGCGATTCTAGGCCGAAAGGCGATTCCAGAACAAAGAATTTGGCCACTGTTTGGATGGTTACCAAACAATAAGTTTATCAAACATTTTATTCCAAAAAGCAGTTTATAATAGAAAAATTGTTTCTGGAACAGAAACAAAGGTTTGTCATACACTCCCTTAGTGCCTTTGGGTAATGGGGGTTGCTAGTGACCTTCGCTCGCCATAATAAAAATACAAATACAAATAATTTTTTTTAAATAATTACAAAAAATTTCTATTTCAATATTGGTTGTGCCATACAGAACAGTTAGCATCCACATTCTACCAAATTGGCTATAAAGATTCAATTGATAAATTGTCAAAAAATTTAAAACTAAATTAGTTTCAAAGGATTAGGATCAAATTATCACAAATGCAATACATGTATGGCTTCCATAGTAATTTTTCCCTTTAACTATGGTCACCGTGGAATTTACATCGGTTCAAAATTTCATATGTCGTAGTGCACCATTACCACGAGAATATATTACCTCGGATCGATCCATCTTGGGCCAAAAAAGATACACCGGTTCATCGAAATTAGATGTGATGAACCGAACGCACACAGATTGCTATTAAACGGCCAAAAATGCAAACGGGAAAAAGGGAGACAGCTTACTTTCACGTTCTAAAATAGCTTCGTCTGTTTCATCAAAGAGATGAAACATACCGTTTGTTTTAAACGATGAGCTCCCGATTCTCCATCATTTATTTCTGGTGGCGTTTCTCTTTTACAAATCAATTCTGTTATCGCCAACCATCATCGATGCTTTCCAAGTCTCGTTTTATAAGATGTAAATCCAATCTCGATGGGCTCCGTATCAATAACAATTCAAGAAAACACATCTAATCGTTGCAAGAAACGATCAAAATACTATGTTGCTCCTTTAAGGATCGTTCTCAAAAAACAGGTGAAGATCATCTACCGAGCAACTGATTTAATTTTGAATGAGAAATGCATACAGAAGCAAGTTCCAAGTATCGGGGACCCCCGGGAGACACCAGTGGCTGCAATCTATGGCTTTGGGGCCTCCATATCCGAAAACGCCCACATGCCCGTCTTTCCTTAATGCCGAGAGCGTCGTGATGTTGAGCAACTGGACTGGCTTCGACATCCCGCGCAACACCTTCTCCACGATGGCCTCCGCCGGGTTCGTGCCTACCGGATAGCTCGACCCGAGCATCGGCTGAGTCTGCGCCCGACAATCCTTCGCTCTCGGGTCCCCCCAATCCCTCGAACTGTTGTGCATCGACATCAAAAGTCATTAGTCCGAAACATGACTACCTTGCATTAATTGGCGATCTAAGCCTCCCTTACATTCACCTAACAATGCAGCAAATCAGAAACGGTCTCGGGCCACGCGAAGGTGCGAACTTACTTGGAGTGAACTGGCGATACACCTTGGAAGAAGACTTTGGTGGTCTTGGGATCTATATTGAGGTCTACCCATTGGGCCCATGTGGTCAACCCCTTGTCAAAAGCCACGAACCGGTTCATGTCCTTATACGTACGCTTCTCGTCTCGAACCAAATCCCATCTGTCACATCAAGAAACCATATAATTTGTGCAGCTTTATATGAGCTAAACTCTGCATTCGCAATTTGCTCAAAAAAAAAAAAAAAAAAAAAAAAAAAACTCTGCATTCGCAAATCTAACAAAGGCCAATGCAAAAAACTCAACTTAGGAATGGATATTAATAGAAATGATTCATCAATTTGAACTCAATGTATAATATAATCTTTAAATTTTTAATTTGTTTATATGATATCTAAACTATAACCCAATGTGTAATGTTGTCTTTCAATTTTCAATCTATTCAACTTTGTCTTTGGAGTTAAGGTATATGTTTAATTTAGTCCCTAAATTATATGAAAATGTTTAATGTTGTTCATGAATTTGAATTAGTAGAATGATTAAGCTGAACGTGCATCAAAAGTTTAAAGACCACATTTAACAAATTGAAAGTTTAGAAACTATATTACATATTTAGCTATAGTTCGGGGACTATTTAAACAAATTAAAAATTGATCAATTATATTATACAATGAATCAAAATTTAGGGATCATTTATATCATTATTCATTTAGGAATCATATAATATTTGGGGAAGGCTTACGCTTGTAGACTTCCTCTGTGGGTCCACCAGTGCCATGAGTTGAAGACTAATACATCCATCCCTTTCCATAAGTTCCCACCGTTGATTGAGTTTAGATCTAAGATTCGCCCACGTTTCCTCGTCAGGATGTCCACCAAGAACGCGCTCCGGTGCAGCATGATGGAGACGTTGTATGCCTGTTTCATCGTATTATAGTTATAATAAGAAGTACGAGGACCTCGTCTTTGGATGCACTGCGAATCTTGGGATGTATGCTTTGCTTTTAATACCCTAAGGGCAACGAATTAAGGACCACGTGAATGTACTCTACGCAAGAGATTGACCGACAATCCTATTAATGATCGAACTTTGTATCACGAAAACTCTGTCAATCGAGACAATCCGATTCTCCCGGATTACAAGTCACACGAGATATCATTAATGCAAGAATCAATGGACTGACAAGGGCAGACGGGTTCGAACTTCCGAGGGGTTCTAGCTGACATAAGTCTCCATCACATGGCTCTGTAACGTAAGGAAAACTTCAGAGATTTCTGAGCGTGATAATGATGCAAATGACTAAAAACAAGATCTTCACTAGACGTCAGGAGGAGGCTGGACAAAGGAGTGAATTGACACCACCATGTAACAGTGTTTTGATAGGCTAGGTATGGACAAAACGGAAGAACGAGATAGTTACGACACATTGAACCGAAAATGGTGACAGTGGCGCGAATTCAATAAGGATCTCCGAAGTGGGATGATGGACCCAAAGAAAAGAAACGGCATGAAAGAGGGGGATATTCAATTACCGGGAACGTGAAAGTGGAGATACCCCCTGTTCTGGAGAAGGCGTATTTTGCCTCCGGGACGGAGGCATGAAGCATGCACGTAAACGATTGCCATTGATTCAGACTGAGCGAGTCCCCTACAAACATGATGCGCTTCCCTCTGAAATTCTTCAAGAAATTGCTCCCGCTAAACCTGCATCAAAACCATGAACTTTTATTTCTGACCAAACAAACCATGTTTCCCAACTAATCCATCATCTTTAATTGCTTATTGAAGGGATAATCTAAGGGCTCGATGCAACCGGGAACACATTAAATATATACTGGAAAATTCGCCCAAAAAAGCGAGGAGATTAATGGAATGAAGTGAGCATTGTTGATGATCAATGAGAATATATACCTGGCAAATTGCAGGACAAAGGTTGCCATCTGTATTTGAGGTAGGACCGGTCGTGCCGGCCGTTCTTTTGGCAATCGAATGCCTGCTCGAGGAACGGGCAGTTGAACGAATTGTAAAGAGGATAGGAGGAATCGTACACCCACCTCCCCTGGAACACATCACACCCTCTCTTCCGATGCTTCTCAATCTCCACTTTGTTATGAACATCAACATCCTCACCCTGCACTCCCTGCAGTATGAAGATGAGGAGAACGCAAATTACATGAAATGAAGCTTCCATGCATGCGTGCAGGAGAAGGAGACAAGTGAATGGGCTGAACTGAAAGAGAGAAGGGGGAAGTTATATAGGAGAAGAAAGCATATATTTTTGTTGTAATGAGGTGGAGAGGAGATCTAATAAACAAATTTAGACAGATCTTGAGTGGTCATTTGAATAAAACTAGTCAAATTCAACAGTATCACCAACAAGAGTTTTGTCATGTATCGTTCAACTTTGAACTCAACAAAAAAACTAGTTGGAACTCCAATATAACATTCATGACCAATTGTGACTAATCTGCTAATGCTATTGACTCTGCCTTTTTTTAATGGTTAATACAACGAAGGACTACAAACTGATATGTTTAACAAATTTATTCAAAACTAATTTTTGGGCAATTAAAAATCTTAAATTGGTATATTATGACAAATTTACCTTCCGTTAGTTTCTACTAATTAAATTAATATCACGAAAAATCATAAATGAGCACACTTGTGACAAACATAGGGGAAAACCCCAAAACTATCACGTGTTATGTAATTCAATAATTTGATGGTAAAGTATAACGGAAATTAACGGGGGATAAATTTGTTATAGATGTACTTTGAAGTTTTATGTTGTCAAAAATTTAATTTTAGGTAAATTTATATAAATGTATTGATTTGAGTTTTTCGTGATATTAATTTTTTTTTTTTGATCTAATGTGTTTTTTTTTGGGTAAAGTTAATGTGTTAACCCTTCTTTAATTTCCCCAAAAAGGGACAGCTGTCATTAAGCCATGGAAACAAAAATGTCTTTCTAGTTAAGCAAGTTTGAGGATTGGTGCTGAAGATGAAGGCGGGAAGAAACGGCAATCCCCATATGATCATTTATTACCGGATTCTTAAACAAAGTGTTCTGGTGTCCCTGGCCAATAAATATGAGACAGTTGCTGTTTCCTCTTGACAGTAAATAGAATCTCAGATCTGTGGGGCGAGTTTCGCTCACCAGGAAGATAATAAAGAAACCGTACTTTGATTAAGTATTTTTATTTATTTTTTATTTCATTAATTCGGTTAACACTGCAATTTTTTTTAAAATGGACATACTTATGCCACATTTATTACAAACCACTTTTCGCGTTGTAGAAAATCTCAAACTAGCACATGTATAATATAATTAACCCGAACTAGATTTTGTGTTAATGAAAAATTAGGAATTTTAGTAGATTTTCGAAACTTCAGGGAGCTTTGACGACAAATTTAGCAAATTTTTCAATCTAACATTTTGGTGATCGATGGTTTTTGTAAGATAAAAAATAAAATTAGGATAAATATGATACAAATGTATATGTTTGAGATTTTTGTGATATAATAATTAGTTTTGAGTTAAATTGGTTGGTGTATATTGGTTTGTAATTGTGGGTGGAAGTAACCCTTATTGATTAAGTGGAGAAATTATAAAAAAAGTTTCAAACCTATTGCGCTTATGTTAATTTAGCTTAAACATTTTTATTTGAACAAGTTAGTCATAAACTTTTTAATGATTTTTCAATTCAATCCAAAATCTTTTAATTTTGCCAATTTAGTCCTTAAACATTTTACGAATTGCAAATTTAGTCTTAGACCTTTTGACAATTTGTGAATTTAGTCATTCTGACTAATTTTAATTAGAAATCGCTAACGTGATGATTTAGTCAGTGTTAATTGTTACATGTGATATAGTTGATGTCGACTTAGACAACTTTTACAAATTTTATAATTTTCTTCTTTTTTTCCCCTTTTCATCTTCCTTTTCTTTTGTTTTCTTTTCCCTTTGCTAGCTATTGCAAGGTGGCTGATGAAGGCAGCCATTGCCCAAGGCCAACGACCTTCAGGCTTGTGGAAGGAAAATTGGAAAAATTAAAAAAAGAAAAAGAAAAGAAAAATTTAGAAAATTTAAAAAATTAAAAATTATCCACATTAACGCCATTTATATTGCCTAGATAGCTATCACTATCTATATCACCAAGTTAGTGAGTTCTAATCAAAATTAGCAAAAATGATTAAATTTGGAAATCATTAAAAGCTCTAGGACTATATTAACAAACAATCAAAATGTTTAAAACTAAATTGACCAAATTAAAAAGTTTATGATTAAATTGATATAAATACAATGGAATTATAACAATTTTCTTTGATTAAGTAATCCACACCCAAAGTTAATAGTCAACTATAGGACTTAAACAAAATAAACTACTTAATGACTCAAATGCGACATTCATGGCTACTTACGACTAACTTGCTAGTGCTATTGACTTTGCCTTCATTTAATGGGTTAATATAACAAAAAATCTCAAATTGGTATATTTGTAACAAATTTATGAAAAACTAAATTTTCAATTACCAAAAATCTCAAATTGATACATTTATGATAAATTTACTTTTCATTAGTTTATGTTAAATTGGATTAATACAATGAAAAAACAGAAATGAGCACTCCTATGACAAACAAAAGGTAAACTCTCAAATTATGTATTATCCAATTCAATAATTTTATGGTAAAATTTAACTGAAACCAACGGAGGATAAATTTGTCCCAAATATATCAATTTTAGGTTTTTATGATAAAAAATTAATTTAAGGTAAATTTATTATAAATTTATCAGTTTAGAATTTTCGTGATATTAATTTTTTTTTGTCTACTGTATTAACCCTTCTTTAATTCTAAAAATTGATCTACTGTCATTAACCCTTCTTTAATTCTCCAAAAATGTCTTTCTAGTTAAGCAAGTTCGGGAATTGATGATGAAGACGAGGGCGGGAAGCGACCGCAATCCCCATACGATCATTTATTACAGGATTCTTAAACAAAGTGTTCTGGTGTCCCTGGCCAATGAATACGAGACAGTTGCTACTTCCTCGGGACGGTAAATAGAATCTCAGATATGGTGAGCGAGTTTCGCTCACCAAAGGCCTTACTTTGATTAAGTTTCCACATATTTTATTAATTTCGTTAATACTACCAAACATCTTAAATTGATATACTTATGCAACGTTAATTACAAACTAATTTTTGTGTCATAAACAATTTCAAATCATACATGATAAAACTAATTTTCATATAACAGAAAATTAGGAATTTTAGCAAATTTTCAAAACTTGAGGGAGCTCTAAAGGCAAAATTAGCAGATTTTTAAATATTTTGGTAACAAATTTATCAAAAATTAATTTTTTTTATTAAAGATAGGGATTAATTTGTCAAATGTGTGCTAGTTTGGGATTTTTTATGATAAAAAAATTAGTTTGAGATAAATTTATTAAATATACCAATTTGAGGTTTTTTTGAATATTAATCCTATTTTTTATAAGATAAAAATTAATTTAGGATAAATGTGGTTAATTTAGTTCTAAACATTTTAATTGCTTCAATAACTCTTAGAATATTTTATGATTTGCTAATTTAGTCATAAATCATTTGATGATTTGCGAATTTAGTTATTCCAGCTAATTTTAATAAAAAAAAAACTGTGATGTGATGATTTAGTCAATATTAATTGATCGATACTAATTTAGACAATTTTTACAATTTCTTTTGATTTTTTTCTTTTCTCTTCTTCGGGTGGCCAATGAGGGATGCTGTTGCCCAAGGCCAACCACTTCAGGGCTTGTGGAGGGAACATTGCAAAAAATAAAAAAGAAAAAGGAAAAAAGAAGAAACAAATTCAGAAAATTAAAAAAAAAATTGTAAAATTTTCCATATTAGCTTGTTGCTCGTGCCTACTAGGATGGTTCTTGTTGTCTATACCACCATGTCAGCTAGTTTCAGTTAAAACCACAAATCATTTAAAAGTTTATGATTAACTTGGTAAATCTCAATTTACTTAGGACTAAATTATCTCAGTTGAAAGGTTTATGAATGAATTGACACATCTATAATATGTTTAGAACTTTTTTGGTAATTTTCATTGATTAAGTAATAAGAACCATAATTTGAAAGGAGAAAAAAGAAAAGAAAAAAGGAATAAGAACCACACCCAAAGTCCAGAGTCAGAGAAGGAGGGGCTCAGGCCTTCACGACGCCGCTTATGATGCAATGAACATAAAGAAGCAGAAAAGAATACGCAGCCACGACGCTGCTGATATGAATGATACGTCGATTGTAGTCGATTATAATACGTACAGATGCAAGAGTAAATGTGGGTAACATCTTTGAATCGACTTTAATTAGGTCGTAAGGTTTATCGAGCTCTGATTATTCGGCTCTGCTCTATCCAGAGTGAATGGGGAAGATGGTATGCACAAATTTACCCAGTCCGTAGAGAGTCTTGTAAAGAAAAAAAAAAGAACTATTCTCTCTTGCGCTGTCTCCAATGTGACTGCAGTAAGAACGAATTCTACGGAAGAGAGAAGTTGAAGTCAGAAGTGGACGACCCTTTTGAGAAAAGCAACAAGGTATGGAAGAGATTGAAAGACAAACTGACTCCAGGATCCAAACGTGCCAATTAATTTTTTCTTTGGGGACATCTGGGTAAGACAGGAGGACCCTGAAATTACGGAATCTCTCTTCATAGTTCCTTGTGCTTATGTTCATTTGGTTTTAAGCAACCAATTGGACAGTGCTCATTTTGGTGTTCGGAGTACTTCCGAAGGAACAATACCTTGTGCGTTAAGAAATCTTACAAAAAACGCTTCCTTTGTCGAGTCACGCTGTAAGCCCATGTTCCTCGTTCTTGCCAAATTACCCTGCATCTCGCGCAATAACATGCCTTTTCAGTGTTTCACTTCGAATTTTCTTTTTTGTACTTGTTTGGTTCCCGACTCCTGAAAAACAGATCTTCTGTGTGCCGACCATGTAATGTAAAGAAGAAGAAAGAAACAGTGGGAAAAAACCCCAGAGATAGAGGGAGGATAAACCGTGTAAATCGAGCAGTTGATTGGAATTATAGGAAGGTTTCATTTTATAGCTGATGTTTCTTACTTTTCTAAGTAATTCCGCATTGAACAGCAACAGAATGACAGAGTTGATGCAAGAAGCTCAACAGAGTGCTGGTAAATTTTCTATGAGATACTTGAAGAGCATGTGTAGAAGGCTATATTGGCTATTGATAATGACAATGACGTAGTCATTTACTTTTGTAGATGCTGCTCTGTGGCTGTTTCTCAAAGCTTAGGAACAATGATCTGTAGAAATCCCTCCCTGCTCCAAATGGCCACAACCCATTAGATAATTGTTTTCCTAATGTATAAAAAATGTAATTAAGCATTCTCAACACAGGAAGAGATAAAGCAGATGTGAATAAACATGCTCAGTGAGTATATTTCCCGGTATAAATGCCTAATAAAGAGCAAGTACCAGCTGAGAAAAGCACAAGTTGTTGACATGAACAGCAGCTGAAAGCAGTTCATGCTAGGTGCAAAGGATCAAAAAATGACATCCAACTAATGCAGCAATTATGCGCTCCCATGATCAAATCTTGATCCTTACCTCAAGATAATATGTACAGCTACATTGAAGTACGTTAGACAACCTCTCTCTGGTATCAGTGGAAGTAATCTTTGACCTCTATTCTCTTCATACTTTACCCTCAGATAAGTGCAAGCAAGAAGCCACAAATGAATGGTC
Organism: Eucalyptus grandis; assembly: GCF_016545825.1. NCBI lineage: Eukaryota > Viridiplantae > Streptophyta > Magnoliopsida > Myrtales > Myrtaceae > Eucalyptus > Eucalyptus grandis. The sequence goes on along the minus strand of NC_052612.1, from coordinate 39,260,610 downwards.
AAGAATATAACTTACACAAATTCTGCCGAGACACTATCCTTGTTTACATTGGTGGGGAGCGGCCATGTGATCTGGTAGGGTCCTTGTGTGATCTCTCTCTTGTGATATGACATAATCGATTCATTTGAAAAGCCAGATACTTGCCAAGGCTGACGCATTCCCATCACAGTCAATCTGTCGGATTGAATAAGTTATTACTTATTGGACTTGAAATTCTGGATACCACTTAAGCATCTCATTTGTCTATCTGCAACAGACTTGGCCTTATCTCGCTCTAGCAAACAGGACGTAAGTTAAGTTCTACTTGTGCTTTATGAAATGGGAAAATACTACCGTACTTTTGGTCACTGACTTCCACTCTGATATCCTTGCTGCTAACTCCAGGAACTTCCACAGTCAGAACATAATTGCGTTCTGATTCTACCACATCCATTCGTGGGGACCATCTAGCCCCTACATCAGTTAGAAAGAGAAGAAAGGTTATGCATGTCCAATCCAAGAGAGGAAAAGCAGATTCTCCCATTATAAGCCCATTTTTCTTGCTTCTAAATATCGGCATAGAATTTCTTTAGATCCAACCCAAGCTGATGATAGAACTAGAATAGATATTTTATGTTTCCTCTATGAATCTTGTTGCTCAAACTGTTACTACATATGCTGTGCGGCAGCTATTTGCATTTTCCAACTATGGCTTGAGTTTTGAAGATATAAATGATCAATATCTGGCACAACTAGGATAAATCTTTTCCTCATCAATGGTAGTGATTTCTCAGTGAATGGGAACCCCTCCCAGCAAAAAGCCCATTGTCATCTTCCCAGTTGATTTGCTCAAAGGATGCGGCGCGAGAGCATGGGTTTCCATTAGACAATAAATGAGCATCATTTAGTGCATACTATATATCACAATGTGCTTATCTTGATCTGAATCACAAATGGAAGAAAATCTTACGGAACAGCTATGGAAAAAGACAATCCACTAACCCCTGGAGTTTAGAGGATCAACTTTCTTCTTCAAATTGGATTGCTTTTGTCTACTGACTCTTCTGTTTGGCCGAGCAAAGCTAGGTGCTGGTTCTGCTGCAGTTAAGTTGCAACACTGCGCTCTAGGTTGTATTAAGCCAAAATTTGGCAGTTTTTGTTCAGTTCTTGAAGGCCTCGAAAATGATGGAGCCTCAGAAGCATTGCAAGAGCCCTGACAAGTGCCAGGCTGAGTTGGTCTCACCTGCTGTCATTATTCCGATAAAGAAATAAAATTAGTAATTGGAGTGCAAACATAAATAAGTTCTGGGAAAGTGATGTGGACAGTTTAAGCAGCGAAGGTACCTGATCAATTGAAGCCTGCCTCATGAAACTACCTTGTGAACTAGACCCTTGCCTTGCAAAGTACATTCTGTTGTCATATCTTTGGATCACAGAGTTTAAACTAGCACTGCAGTTCTGTGAAGAGAAAATGGAATGAACATCAGAGAGAAAATAAATCATTCAAAACAATTGTACAGCCAAAACAAGAAACTTCTAAGTAGAACTATAGAAACTTTGAATGTTCAGTGCTTCTGAGATTAATTTGGAATTATGACAGTATTGACTTTCTGACTTTATATAGCAGAAAACTGTCGGTTAAGTTATATTTTCAAGTTACTAATGTTAACAACTTTCAGGGACTACAGGAACTAAGGTATGATTGTATGAGAAGATGAAAGTAGCTCCAGGTTCATGGGATCCCCAGTACTACATCTTCTCATGTAAAACTACATACGTGTCAAAGCTTCCCTTTATATGCTTGTGTTTACGGTAAACATACAAAAAGCAATGAAACTCTTATGATAGATTCACATTCATGACACCATAGTCGAGCAGATTGCGTCATGCCAATTGTATAAGAAATCAAATGAAAGCAGAACCATAGAAACTTACCCCTCTACAACTAAAAGTCCTACTGCATGGACCCAAGATGAAGAAGGAGATCGTTCTGTTGCTCCTAATTTACTAGACTAAAATTAGAATCGAACCGTTTTACCAAACCAGTGAATCAAGATAATTTATCACAGCCTTACGATCAAAAACCAGTTTTTGCATTCAGGCATTTTATACCAGTGATTTTGACAAACCGCACATAATTACAATGGGTTGTGATCGCAGAACGGGCATCTCGAGGGGACCGTAGGATTGCCCGAGCTAGATAAAGAAGCTTCCACGTTTTTCAATTCCCTCCCATATTGTGAATTCAAACCCTTAAACGTCCAGGTTTTTCATTGAATGCCATCAACGCACTCGCTGACATCAACCCAACAACGTGGCAACTACCTCCTTAAGTTAAGAATAAGTGCCATAAGTAAACAACACACCAACATGATTAAGTACAACTCAACAATTCCTCTCGGTCCTTGAACCTGCGAGTATTCTATGATGCCCGTGGGCCGCATGTCCATTTTAAGGCAAGAAATTAAGACATGTGATCTTTGGCGATACCCATTCTTAAATTCTTAATGCTTTAGTTATCGGAACACGCTATCGTCAGAATCCACATGCGACACGACCCCAATTACTTTAGCCCACGAAAAGATTTTATATAAAGATTCGAACTTTCCCTCAACGTGCTAACCAAGTTTCCTTCTTTTCCTTATTAAATAAATATTCCCGACAGCCCGAATCGAGGAATCCGTATAGCTCACCAGAGGCACGACGCGAGCGGCGGCGGAGATATCTTCGCCGGCGACGAAGTGGCCGGCGATCGTGCTGATCCTGCGCCTCGCGACCTGACCCTCCATTTCCCTCGCGTCGACGGAAGCCCGGTGCCTTTTCCGAATCGCAGGAGCCCCAGGAATCTCTATAGATGAAATGCGATGACGAAGACGAAGGTAACCACGACGACGATTTTTAATACGGAACGGGGGACGCTGGGGAGTGAGCTCCAGATATTCTGCTCGTGGCTGGTTGAGGATTGGGTGGGACCCTTGGAGATGCAAATATCTGAGGAGGAGGAAGCAGAGCTGCGTAAGGAAATATCGGTGCAAATTGCAGAGCAAAGCAAAGCAGATACTTTTTGTCCACGTGGCAGAGAGGCGGCCACTTTCTGTCCACCTGGGATTTGTCAAGACTCGCCCAGAAATTTGTCAGAAAAATCAGTACCCCCAACTCAAGTTGAACTCGGGAATCTAGATATTTCCTTTTAGCAAAATTACCACATGCAAAAAGTGTTTAATTTTATGTCCATTCATTTCCGCCGTATTTAACTCAGCGTTGATTTAATTTAACGTGCTTGCACATGATTCATCGTTTTCTCTTTCGCGATGCATAAAAAAAGATGGAAGTCTGGTCTTCTAGAAGGCCCGGCCCGGCAAAATTTTCAATGAATCAAGGAGCAGGTGCTCGGAAATTTCCGAAAGTGTGTGTTAGAACGTGACAGGCAAATGGATTTGACGGGTATCGTTCAAATTAACGCAAACAGAGGAAGTTAAGTGGGGGAAATACAATCGCCTAGTCATTTAGTCAACACGCCATCACTGCATGATTTGAAAAAGGGGCTCGCCCTTCACGTAAAGAAAGACAAAAGAAGCAAATTAAGATATGAAAGCTTTTAATCCTCGTTCCCTTCCCCTAAACCCAATCGAGAGAGATTCTTGGGCCTTTGACAAAATACATCACGTAAGACCGCACTAAACATTGGATGGCAGGTGCTCATGGAGAGAAATACATATATTTAATTACCATTTTCTCTCTTTTTCTATTCCGTACCCTTGACTTAAATTCCCAACTCGGTCCCCATCGAGCCGCCGGAACTCGGAGACCTCAGGACAACTTCTGATCCCCCCAATCGCCGCCGGTGCGGAAAATTCCACGACCGCGTTCCCCTCCCCACCTCGACCTCAACGGTCCGCCAGCTCCGCCACCACAGAATAATAAAAAAAAAGGTAAAAAAATTGATTAATTAATGAATGATATCGAGACATGCTTTGGCTTCATTCAGAGGCGAAGAACGCAGACTGGTCAAAGGTCAGAATTCCACGCAAGGAACCACGATATTCAAACCCAGTCATCCATCACCCATCGGTCGCCCAAAAAGCCTCGTGTCCCCATGGCCATAAAAGTCAAACCTCCTTCTCTTCCCCTTATGCTTGCTCTGACTCTCTCTCCCTCTTTCCCTTTCCGACCCACCAGCAAAAAAGTTTTCCAAGTTTCAAACTTTCATCCACATTGCTCGACCGATTCTCTTCCCCCTCTCGCTCTCTCTCTCTCTCTCTCTCTCTCTCTTTCTTACAATTTCACGATCGATTCTGTCCGCAAACGTCCGCTAAGGTTGGCCTTCTTTAAGGATATTGGGTCGGTTCGTGATCTTTTCGTGAGGTTTTTGATAGGGTCTTGACGAGTCAATCTCGTCGGAATTGGACCCGGAAGTTGGTTCGTGCCATTTCGTTGCTCTGTTACCTACCTCGACGCGGTTTGTCCCGATTACTTTCGATCTGAATCCGCTCCGTGGTGGGTGGTTTCCAGTTTGGTGATCGGGCTTCTCGGGTGTGCGAAAGTCTAGTGAAATCATCGGATTCGGTTTCTTGCGATCTTGGCGATCCGGTTTGATCGGAGAGCTCGTCCTGTTTCCGGTGCTTTGGAGTCAGCTTCCTCCTCTGCTTCCGAATATTGACTTCTCGAGAATACAGCTGACTTCTCATATTCAGAGTCCGATCTTCGGAGCTCGGCGCGTTCGATAGGGAATTGGCTGGCTTCAGGTTCCTGGGGTCTGTGCTTTGGATGTTAAGGTCGTAGAGAGTGAATCGACGATGGATGGTTCGCAAGGAAAATCGAATGCTCCGGCTCCGTTCCTGGTCAAGACCTATGAGATGGTCGATGATCCTCAGACGGACTTCCTGGTGTCCTGGAGCGAGAACGGAAGCAGCTTCGTGGTGTGGAGCCCGCCTGAATTCTCCGGGGAACTGCTCCCTAAATACTTCAAGCACAACAACTTCTCGAGTTTCGTGAGGCAGCTCAATACTTACGTAAGATTCGATCTTGAACCCAAGATATTCTTGGTTCTTTTCTGTTCCGCGATGTTTCTTTACCTAGTCCGATGTTTGCGCATGTTCCTGCTTATCTTCTTAGAGTGGGTAGCTGAATTCTCTGTTCGTGAACAAAAACCAAGGACCTCTCCAAAGTCGAAAGATAACACCTGGTGTGCTAGAGATCCTTGGTTTCAAGTTTTATGCTGAATCAAGCTATGATTTGCTGCTGGTTATAGAGGTTCTCCGTCTATCTCCAGTATTGACATACTCTCGGATCGATTCGTTCTTGACTACGGGAATGAGGTGTGCTCGATCTAGTCTCTAGTGCTCAGGATAAATCTCCAGCTTTGGGTAAATTGAAACCGGTGGTTGTTAGTGGTTTCCTTAAAATTTTTTCTTGCTTGGTTGTCGATGCAAGTCTTCATTTCACTTTTCTCTCTCGTCTTGCTGTTGGCTGTACTCTCATTATTTCTGTTTTTTTTTTTTCCTGGTTGTCGTAATACTGGAACACGTAGTTTAGGTGAGCAGGTTGATTTATCCCCGTACCTGAATTTCCTCGTCTGATTGATCGATTTTGATTTTTTCCTTGAACAGGGCTTTAGAAAGATAGATCCCGATCAGTGGGAGTTTGCAAATGAAGAATTCATAAGAGGGGAGAAACACCTTTTGAATAACATCTACCGACGCAAACCAATCCATAGCCATTCAGGGCAGGGTGCTCGGTTATCTGATACGGAGAAACAGATGTACGAGGAGGAAATCAAGAGACTGCGACACGAGAAGAGCTCACTTCAGTCGGAGCTTCAAAGATATCAGGGACATAATCCGGATGTTGATTTCCAGATACAGTTACTACGTAAGCAATTCCAAAATATGGAACAAAAACAGACGCGCTTGATCGCCGTCTTAGCTCAATTAATGCAGAAGCCGGTATTTGCTTCTCTTTTTACGCAGCAGTCGGATAGCCCTACCAAAAAGAGAAGGTTGGCGGAACTGGATCATTTACATGACTCAGATGACAAGAGTGGGCTAGAGAGTTTGAAATTCCAGAAAGAAAAATTCAATGGTGTTCCCTTTTCTCTACTAGATTTGGACTCCGTTGAGAAACTGGAGCAGTCTTTGCACCTTTTAGAAAATCTCCTTCAAGGAGTCGATAACACTTCAGGCGCAGAACAGCACGACTTCGGAGCAATATCGTTGCCTTGGCCGGCGGGTTTCACCGAGAGAAAGGAATCTTTGGATGATTCTGACAGGCATATCCGCCCTTGGTCACCCGGGTCACCTCCATCTCCGAAAGATGTTGCGTTGTCACCGGAACTAGCACTAGGAACAGATCACCTCGAGAGCCCGGAGACATCATCGGTGTGTCTCAACATGGACATCAGCCTCAAATCGTCAGTGATCGACGTGAACATGGAGCCGGCCTGTGTCCCCGACGTGGAAAACTTGAAAGAACAGATTCTCGAGAAAATGCCTGGTGCGCCGACTGCGGTCAACGACGTGTTCTGGGAGCAGTTCCTCACTGAAGCCCCTTGCGCGTCCGACTCCCAGGAAGTGGAGTCCGAAAGAAGAGAAGGTAGCGGGAGCAGGAGCCCCATGAAGCTGGCTAATCGCGGGAAGTTCTGGTGGAACTCGCATCTCGGGAACGACTTTACGAAGCACGTCGGGAGCCTCGCTTCGGAAGGAAGGAGTTGATATTCATCGGTTCTGTAGGAACACTGTAAACACGTTCTTTTCACCTGCATAGGCTGCTGGGTCATTCATTTTCCTTAATGGTTGTATACATACAGGATCCCTATCTCTCTTTCTATTGATAAAACAGCATCTGCTGCTCGGTATTATTCGTTAAGAACTGCATTCGAACGAACTGATGCGTCGACCCAGCCTAACGAATGATCTGTTGCCCGTTTTGCACTCTCCAAGATCCTGAAAAGAGCTTCATGTCGGGAGGTTTGATGATGCGTTTGTCCCTAGGACGATGCAAAGATTCTGCAATCCGCAGCAGTAATCTCGAAACGTAGCCCTCGTTCGACAAGGACGATGTACATCTCTGTTTGGCTACTAGGAATGTCGGCGACGCGAGTTCTTTACACAGTTCAATCAGTACGTAGGAACATGGGGAGCATGTGCCCAAATTTCGTTTGGAGTTGGATATGCATTTCAATGGTGGGTGACAATCCGGTTGACTGAAGTCGAAGGCAAGATTTCGATTGTCAAATAGAAGAAAAATCGCAATTAAATCAATTTTTTTCGAGTTTATAACAGTTAGATCTAACACGACGAATCATGAGATATAGGAAAATTGGATAAGGAATAAAACGTCCTTTTATAATTGTTTGAGATGCTAATTTTTCTGCAAGACAGAGAGTTTCAAAGCATAATCACTTCTATAGGGAAAGATGCATAATTATATATCATTTAAAAAAAACCAAGTAATATACAATTCGGCATGTTGTGGTCACAACCAGTCCATCGAAACTCAGCACCGAACATAATTTTCTCTTTTAAAATTTTCCGGAGTGAAACCGAGAAAGGGCCCATTTTTTAGAATTCTTTTATTAAATATAATTAGACATCATCTTAGGTAAATCAAAGGGGTAAAACAAAAAAGATTAAAAAAAGGAAGAATGTTTCTTCAGATCTACGATTTTAGACCAACGAAGCCGATCGCGCAACAGCAACAGACAATTACACCAAAACCGAAACGCCCAAGAAAGAAGAAAAAGTCAGTCCTCGTCGAACAGAAGAAGGAAACGCCGAAACCGAAGAAGCAACAGAACTCCACCCCCGCGCCGCACGCCATTCCATTCCCGTTCGAAATCTCTCGCCGGCTTCTCCAGCTCCCCCCTCGCGCACGACGAAACTCTCTAATCGGATCTCTCCCCAAAACCTCTGGATCCCTCCGCCTCGCGTCGGCAGCACGTCAGGTCAGTGCTCTCGATTCCACCTCCCCCTCCTCGTCTTCTTCCCTCGCGTTTCGATCCCTCGCGATTCCGACATTGCGCCCGTTTCGGATGGCTCGAGCTCGTTTTACGGCGATCGATCGTTTCCTTCGTCTGTCGGTGCTTTTCGAATGGCGATTCTTTTGGCCTTTTTCGATCCTTTCATTAGCAACCGGAGGTACGGAGACGCTGTTCGTGTCGATTGCGATTCGCGTCCCGTCTGAGTTTGGTCGGGTTGCTGGTTGGTTTGCTTGTGGAGAATGCCGTGGGGAGAATCTAGAATTTTGATCCGGTTTTTGGTCCGTTGAATCGAATCCGGACTGACGTCTCAGCAGAGTTTTGAAATGTTACTGTTTATCGTTTGGTTTAATGTCCCGAGTGAGCTCAATCTTGCCTCCGATGCCTGGCTTGTTGATGACGGCGAAAGAAAGTTGTCTTGAATGTGTTTTTGGTTGTTGAGTGGTTGAACTCGTTCTCATACGTATTACATATGTTTTTCTGGAAGCAGGGAAGGTTGCTTGAATCGAGTTTTATAGGTGATTGGAAATTGGCTAGCAGAAAAGTTCGAACAGACACCATTTATTTCTTCCAAATTTCATCAGCTTTCAGATCCAATCGGCTACTCTTTGAATGAGAGACTGTGTATCTTGTAGTTTTGCTGGTGGGACCACATATTCTGCTGTCTTGTTAGATAATGAAGTTGATATCGACAATATCCTGTAGTGTTAATGGCTCGAGCCTAGTGAAGGAAGGAGATGTTCGGCAGTGATTTGGTTGCAGAAGAGGTTGAACACACCATTAGAAGCTGCAGTCAAAGTGGAAGCCAGGCCGCAAGTCTGCGTCGAGAGCCTTCTTTCTCGGGATGGTGCAATGAGGATGGCGTAGTTCTTTTAAATATTCAGAAAGAAAACTCTGATGAATCAAATGAAGAGCCTGACTTTGAATTGCCGTTTCTCCAGCAGAACGAGCAGGGAAATGGGTTTCTAGGCCACAGTAGATATCAGTATAATAAGTTCCAGATGGATACTGTGCATATGAATGGAAGCAGTGTGGTCAATTCCTCTATACATGGAGAAGCAAGTAAATCTGAGAACTACTCTTCCCTAAATATTGAAGATGGATCATCCGTTAGAGAGAGAAATCTCTCAAATTTCAGTGCAGATGGCCTCAGTTCTATTAGTGGTCGTGAAGTATCTGCACCGGATTCCGAGAGTTCTATCTCTACTGCTAATGTGCTGAAGACATTGTTTTTCATACTTGTATGGTATACTTTCAGCACCCTTTTGACATTGTAAGTTACTTCATCTTCTAGTCAATCTTGAGAAATGCTTGTTTCCTTTATTTAAGTGGCATGTTGATGTACTCCTTCATTGTATCTCCCCCATAATGTGAGTAGGTACAACAAAACCCTACTAGGAGATGATATGGGAAAGTTTCCCGCTCCCATGTTGATGAATACCGTCCACTTCACTATGCAAGCCATTTTGGCGAAGGGCATCACTTGGTTTTGGTCTCATAAATATCAAACTAAGGTTACAATGTCATGGACAGACTACTTTGTGAGAGGTAAGCCTGTGGACTATTAGTTTTTTATTTTTTTATTTTTTGCGATTAAAGGTGGCCCTGATTCTGCATGATAATTGAATCTCTTTTAGACACTTGATATCTTGAAAATGTGTATAAGTTACGGTGGTGCTAAGCATGGATATGGTGATGTATGTCCAATTTAAAAGCTTACAGCTTTGGCTTCAGTAGTTTATCCATCAGGGCCTCTTTGATGAAATGATTGTGACCAATTTGAGTCTTTTAGTTCTCCTAGGGTTGGTTTTGTTCACAACCACAGGATATTTACATTTCTTTCTGTAATATTTTTGAAAATTAGTTAATTAACTTTCGATCAACTAATGCGACAGATGGAATTTGCCTTTCACAGTTGTACCAACTGCACTTGCAACGGCCATGGATGTGAATCTCAGCAACGAATCCCTTGTCTTCATCTCTGTTACATTTGCAACGATGGTGAGTTTTTATAGTTGCATGTTAAAGATGCTTGCCCATGCTTTCTTTGTTTGCTTTTGGTTCTATGTTTCATCGGCTCATTCATAGTTCTAGTTATCATCCCTTGCAAATTGGTCAACTTCAACTCTCTGTTTTTTTTATTTTTCTTTTTGCAGTGTAAATCAGCAGCTCCTATATTTCTTCTATTGTTTGCTTTTGCTTTCAGGTGAATTTTCTTCTTAACCTTTACCGCATCAAAATTTCTGCAACTTTTCTGTAATTTTGCTAAGATGTCGTCAGACTAGCATTACCATCCTGCTTCAAAGAGTCATTATGATTTATATGACTATAATTGTGTCTCACAGTACTTTAAGATTCCCAATGATATTGGAGTTTCTTGTTTCAGAATGGATGTTTGGTATGTGTTCTCTGTTTTCGTAATCATCTAGTTGAATGTTTGTTTCGATCTAGTAAAATTTCATGGTTGTATGTGTATACTGAGCAGTCATATTATTCTACTGGCTCTCTTTTCATCCTTCAATATCTGTTGGGAGTGGGATGGAAACCTCTATACTTAAGGGCTAATTTTATGTTTTTGACCAAGTTGTCTTGGATGGCGACATCCCCACAGAGTCATGATATCTACTGTTTGCTAGGTTGTGCAGTGATGGCTGATTTAATCCTGCTCCTCGATATTATAACAAAGAAGGATCAATTTCTTTGCATAGAATGGCAGAGTTTCATTATATTTGCATTTGCTCATACCATTCCAAATCCCTCTCCTTTGTCCTTTATTCATCTCCTAGCGAAATCTCATTCATTCCCTGTTCTATCTTAATGTTTTGTTTAAAGGTTGGAGTCTCCCAGCATTAAACTCTTGGGTATAATGATTGTCATCTCTATTGGAATCTTATTAACAGGTATGTAATGGATTTTTAATTTGTTTGTTCTATTTATTTATGGATTATGCCTTGTCAGTATTTTATGTTAGAAGCCCAGATGCAGTAATCTTTTTAAGTTACTGCAGGAATGTACTAAAATTTATGAGTCAAGATGTGTTGGCCTTAATAATTTTTTCTGTAATTTTCTCTGGGTTTTCATGATTTTTCCTTTTTTGCCTTGGCTTTTTTTTATTTTCTGCTTCTCAGTTGCAAAGGAGACTGCTTTTGAATTCTGGGGGTTTATTTTTGTTATGCTTGCTGCTGTTATGTCTGGATTTCGCTGGTGCATGACTCAAATACTGCTTCAGGTACAACATACATTGTCCTTCATTCATCACTTCTAGCAAAGATATGCCAGTTGCTTGGACTAACTTTATTTCTGTTGTCTTGTTATCTTGGGGGAAAAAAAAAAACTCTGAATCCTAATGCCATTACTGATCTGAAGAAAGAGGCCTATGGTAAGTGTTTCTTTCATTTCTCTCGCAGTAGTAGAACAACTTCAAGGGCCTACAGGTTCTATACTATGTTTTCTGTCTGTTTGAGCGCATGAATGTTCTGTTTCCTTATAAAAATACTGATCCATTCGACTCTGTAAAAGTTCAGTGTTTTTATAGAAAATGATGGGTAAAATACAGAAGATAATGTTAATACTTGTACAAGAGCATTAGATATTTATGTGGAGAGTTATATCTTGGACAGTGTTCAAGTTTCTTGAAAACCTGGTCTTGTTGAATTGTTGTGGATTTTTGGCATTTGTTCAATGAAATGGGAGGTCTAAAATGGGGTTAGTTCTGCTACATAGATACTAGTTTCTGCTGTACAGGTGAAAATTACTTTTTGAGCCAGCTTATCTAAAAGAATTTACTCAAGCTTGCCATTTGATCAATGTTACACTTTTTTTATCTTTAAAATTGATTGCAAATTATAGATAATGATGCACACACGTCTTGATTTTTGTTTCAGGTTTAAAAGATCCACTGACCTTGATGAGCTATGTAGCTCCGGTGATGGCACTAGCAACTGCTTTTCTTTCCCTTTTGTTGGATCCATGGGATGAATTCAAAAATAATAAATATTTCGATAATTCACATCATGTCACACGAAGTTGCTTACTGCTGCTTCTGGGTGGAACACTGGCCTTCTTCATGGTAGGTACATTGCGTACATGGTGGAACTTGTATCACTTTTAAGCTGGTGTGTTATTTTTATATGTAATTTCATAGTTGAGCTGCTTGTTGCTACTATTATGTAGGCTTTTTTGCTAGTTGCTGCTGTTTAGAGGTTTGACATGTCTTCACATTGTCCTTTTGTTGCAGGTTTTAACAGAGTACATTCTTGTCTCAGTGACTAGTGCTGTTACAGTTACAATTGCTGGTGTTGTCAAGGAAGCTGTTACCATTTTGGTGTGGACTTCTCTCTACGTCATTCTTGCTTGTTTATATGGACATGTATCTTCAGAAATATGTGCTAAAATATTCTGTAAAGGTTCAGTTTTTTTCTGCAAAAGCTCATTGTCATTAAGAGAGAATTAAAATCATTCTACAGTAAAATGTCCAATGTGAATGAAAGAGAAGATGAAAATTTTCCTCAACTCTTGTTATCTCATGTTTATTCAATACTGAAACTAACTGGGTAATCAGCTAGCCATGTGGGAAGAACTGACCACTCCGACGTACTTCATCCAATAAGGATTATGTAATATATGCCGGAGTGGCCTTCTATGACGTCACCGACAAGACAATAGTTTTATGTCTGACTTGTTAGTTAATTGATGACTAGGCTTTATTGGTCCAGTAGCCTGATGTTACTTAGCGTATCTTGGTTCTTCTTCTTCTTCTTCTTCTTCTTCACTCACACACTTCCATTTTTAGATATTTTTTTGTTGTACATTATTATTATTAACTTAACCCTATTCATGTAGAGTTGCAAGTCATTTTATTTTGTACTCTATGATGTTTTTCAGGTTGCGGTGTTCTATTTCCATGATGAGTTTACCTGGTTGAAGGGACTTGGTCTCCTGACAATTATGCTTGGCGTCAGTTTATTCAATTGGTACAAGTAAGTTCACAGTAGATGCAATAGTATGTGTTCTTTCAAAACTATCTTTTTTCCATGCAGGATAAATAATCCATCTAGTTAGATTTGGCACTGCTTTGCTATCGGCTTTTATGCTTTGTCACTTGTAATGAACATCCACAGATGCCTAGGAAATGCATGTCTTACTCTTGCATTATTTTGATGTTCATTTTACTCGATAGTGCAGTTTTAATTTTTATTTTTATTTTTTTTCTGGGGTGCACATTTTACCATGTTGATTTCCTGTGAACAAAGAAAAAGTTATTGATGAAATGCCAGTGCCAACTTGATTAACAGACAGATACAGCATACCAAATTGTTAGATTTCAAACTTTTTGGATAATTGCTGAAAGACCCAAAACAGATATTCTACTCTGAGAGCTGAGAATTTTACTTGCCAAAAGTAGGTGGAAGAACAGAATAGGCCTATCATTTGTTGTTGTGAGAGATTTGAATACCCTGCTAGGTCTATTATTCCTTGTTGCTAGATGTACTATGGCCTGACCACGCAAGGCGTGCAGCATTACTTAAATGAGTCTCATAATATAATATCATATAATACCTAGGAAAAGCATGTTTGATATTAAACATGCAATGATGCAAATTATTAGAACTTGCATAAAAGAAGTTCACAAATGTGTATTTTGCTTATTGTAACTTTGAGATGCTTTAAGGCCACGATAGTGTCAAAGAGGCACGAGTCATTTGAATTCTCTTCAGGGTTGTAGCTCACCTTTTCTGTCAGTTTTTAACTTGTGTTGGCAAACTAGTGGACTACATAGTCCATTAGCAGAAGCAGTCTAGACTTGCACAGGGACAACCCTTTCAGTGCTAGTTCATCACTTGGTTTTTACTTGGCTCTTACATGTCTTTCTTCAATATGAAGGTAAATAGAGTTTATCCTGTGAATTTTTTCTTCTAATGAGGTGTTTGCTCTATTGACTGACTGTCATGATTCTTAGTCCTCATCTTTTTGTATGATTTGTTAGCTAAATCACTCGTTTTGTTCCTTGTTTCATTTCCACTGTGGTGTTAAGGACTAATCATCTTCTTTGTTCGTTGATTCTGCAGATATCAAAAGCTACAAAAAGGGCATTGTGAAGATGATCATTCGGGATCACCTGCAAGAAATGCTTCGGCAAAATACGTTATTCTTGAGGAGATGGAGGATCAAGATGATGAAACTTGATTACTGCAGGAATATGATCCTGTACTCTTGATGAGTCTCAAGTGAGTTTATCTCCACCGTAGCGGGATTATATTAAGTTGCTTGATATATCATGTCTGTTGCACTTCAATAAATCTTTGGAGCTGTGCTTTAATGTCATGCTTATAAATCTCGCCTGCAAATGCATGACGATGCATAGCAATTATGCTTGTTGACCTGTTCTTTTTTCATTCAGGACAGCTTCTTGAAGCTTTGTGAAAATGTCTCATCACTTCTGGTGCTGAGTTTTGTTTCTCCACAACGGTCACTGCGAGGCCCTGTCTGTTTTTATATGAAGACACGCATTTTGGAATTTCAGTAAGACTAGCCACGCATCCTTGCCGCTTGAGTGCCTGCAATCAATTAAAAGCCGATGCTCTTTTCTCGAGCATCCGTCAGAGGTTTCCCATTAGGCGGTCGTTGTTTCTACACATCAAGACTGCTAAGTGGCAAACCTTTATTTCATGAGATGTAATTCCAAATTGGATAGCCTTTTTGCGCTAAGATGCTAAACACGTAGACGACCATTGTGTACTTAGAATTATTCCAAGCATTCTGCCTTTTGGTTTTCTCCGTTTATTTCACTCTTCCTTCTCATCTGGTCCCATTGTGGGATTGTTATGGCTGTAACATGTGGACCACTTTACGTGGCATCTATAGTGGAAGTCGGTTCTTTGTTCGAGCAGTGTCCTTTTTGATTGCATCTTCTTTTTCCCTTTGATCTAATAATGCAAGACCTTTCCTGCACGCGAAAGCAAATTTATCTTGGACACTTTGTCCCGATCGAGTTTTTCGCTCTATTTTTTTTTTCTTTAATCAAAACTAATTGCGTCATTACCGAGTGCGGTTGGTGTCAATCCAAAAGGACTTGTCATATCTCGCCCTTTGGATAGTGTTGCCTTGTGGAACGCGCTAGCGACAAGAAATAAGTGGGAAGCTTATCTCAATGCTAGTGGAATTGAACTATGTGGCTGCGTCCAACCAAAAACGTTCTATTCTTTATTACACGTTTATATCCTTTCAATGATAGAAGCTCTTGAAGTGAGTGCAGGTGCGAGGATTGAAACTGAAACTTAGTAGCATAATCATAAGCAGCAACTGGAACTTATGCGCATAGAAATGCCGTCACGAAAACTGCAATGAACTTGTTCTTCTGGCGTTTGAGGGCATCCCCTTTCTTGACTTGATAACTATTTGCACCGGCAAAAACGATATGTATTTCCATAATGAGCGAACCTCTAGTGCTTGTTCTGGTTCCTAAGACACAAGGAAAGTTCTGCTAACTAGAGGTTGCGATTGTTCTCGAGAATCAGTGAATAGGCACTTGGTATTAATTTCTGTGGAATCAATCATTCTTGAGAGGAAGCCATCAATTTCTGTGGAATCAATCATTCTTGAGAGGAAGCAGACGGGAAGTTTAATAGGCGCAAAAGTCAATGTAGACGGTTTCACGAAGTCACGTTCTCTGTCTTGCGCAATTAATGTTGTTAGATAGTGACAATAAATTTTCTTCCAAAGACTGTTCTCCCTTGTTGTGGAATGTTAGTTGATCTATCCATTTCTTCTGGCCTACTTGGGGAGGCCAAAGTTGACCCACACTCTTATGGTTCAAGATTTCAACATAACCTTAATGGTGCCAACCAGACCATTAAATTCTAGACCATGTAAAAAAGATTATAACAGCACTTGCACTCAACAGTGTCAAAGAGCAGCTTTCCAGCTCACATGGAGGTGATTCCGGATCGACCTTTCGTACCTTTCTTATTAGTATTTACTTACCTGTTCTTCCAGATATCATGACTATCGCTCAGTCGCAGATAACCTCTTGCAAGAGACATCCTTGTACACGACTCTAACTGGTCTCTGGTAGGATGATTTCTTCTTGTCTCCGTGCTCCTTCTCCGAATCTCCTCCTTCTCTCTCTTCTAGTACTCCTTCCATCACTAACTATGGCCGAGTCCTGGAATGGATCTTCATCGGTTAGTGCTCCTGCTGCGTGGAACGCCAGTAGACCTTACGACTACAATCTACCTCGAGATGGTTTTCAGGTGGGTATCAAGATCGTGCTTTACCGGCAAAACTCAGGGCCAAGTTTCTTTTATGGCTTCACATGCTACTCCGATGGCCTCTGCGACTTTGGCCTGTTCATTTTCCAACTGATTGAGGACATGAAAAGCGTCTCGCCAGTGAGCGTGTGGTCGGCTAACCATGGTAAACTCATGGAGGACACTGCTCAGCTGCTACTCACCGAGGAGGGCAATTTAGTCTTACTGGGTAGCAATGGAAACAAGATTTGGTCCACGGATACCGCCGATAGGCGTAGGTCAGCCGCAGGGTTAAACTTGACCGAAGCTGGAAATGTCGTGCTCTATGACAGAAGCAACGCAATCATTTGGCAGTCTTTCAATCACCCTGCAGATTATTTCCTTCCTGGACAGGTGCTACATCCCGGAATGAAACTTACGGCGACGTCACCCACGCCAGATGGGAGGGCACCAGTCTACACATTCGCTGTTGAGGATCGTGTAGGCTTTGTGGCATCTGTAACAACACGTGGTTCTCCCCAGACTTACTATAAAACGAGTGATGTAAGTAAAATGACAAGCGACATCGGACAGGTTGCAGCATTTTACACGAATGGAAGATTCGGTGAGTTTGTTCTTCCCACCACGTCATTGGCTCAGTTTATAAGGCTGAGTTCTGACGGGCATCTGTGGCTTTACGTTCACGATGGGAACTATAGCTTCAATTTTAAGGATGTTCTCACAGATATGATTGGCTATTGCGGTTATCCACTGGTGTGTGGGACTTATGGCATTTGTTCAGAGGCGTCTATGAGCCGTCAATGTCTTTGTCCAATTGAGACAGGATACTTCAAAGAAATTAAAGAGAGGCAACCGGAAAAAGGTTGCAATGCTAGCACGTCCATCTCTTGCGATTCTCCAAATCACACTTTTGCAGAAATTAAAAATATCTACTACTTTGCTTTTTCTTGTGATATTCGTGCCGATATCCCAAACACGACCATAGAGATTTGCAAGGAAGCTTGTTTGAGTAAAGGGTGCTCATGCACAATGGTATTATTTCACAATGATACGACTTTCTCTGGTGGAGACTGTTATTTGGTGTCAGATTCCTTTTCGTTTATGGATAACACTTACACGGGCCGTACCCCTAATGCCTTAGCGTTGATTAAAGTAGACAATGCTTCCAGAAATCTGATGTCACCGCCTACAAGAAGGGGAAGGGGACGAACTAGGATCATACTTGGGACTACTGTTGCAGTCGTCTTGATGTTTTTGGTTGGCACATTTGGCATTTTTGCCCGATGTAAGGTAAAAGCAGATGATGTTGAGGATGATGATTCAGACTTACCGAGGCTGCAAATAACTCGATTCTGTTATGAGGACCTGAAGGCCATGACAGGAGATTTCACCGTCAAGCTAGGGGAAGGAGGATTTGGCTCGGTGTTTTTAGGAACTTTACCCAACGGCATTAGGATTGCAGTTAAGCGCCTTGATGGTTTTGGTCAAATAAAGAAATCATTCTTGGTGGAGGCTGAAACCATTGGCATTATCAATCATGTCAATCTGGTAAGACTACTTGGATTTTGTGCTGAAAAATCACTTAGGCTTTTAGTGTATGAGTACATGTGCAATGGTTCTCTTGATAAGTGGATCTTCCATAAAGTTGAAGAGTTTGACATCTGTTGGCAAGTAAGAAGAAAGATTATCCTCAACATTGCCAAAGGACTAGCCTATCTCCATGAGGAATGCCATCAAAAAATAATTCACTTAGACATCAAACCCCAAAATATACTACTGGATGAACATTTCAATGCGAAGCTTGCTGATTTTGGGTTGTCGAAGCTTATTGGTAAGGACGAAAGCCATGTCATGACGACCATGCGAGGAACACCAGGTTACTTGGCTCCGGAATGGCTAAACTCTGTTATCACGGAAAAGGTAGACGTGTACAGTTTTGGCATTGTGACGTTAGAAATCCTATGTGGGAGGAAAAATGTGGACCGATCTTTGCAGAGTGATGAAGTGCATATGTTGACCCTTTTCAAGTGCAAAGCAGAACAAGAACAACTACTGGACATGGTTGATAAGTCTAGTGGTGACATGCAACTACACGGCCAAGAAATTGTCAAGATAATGAAAATCGCAGCATGGTGTTTGCAAGATGATTATAGTAAGAGGCCTTCCATGTCTACAGTGGTTAAATGCTTGGAGGGCCTAGTTAGTATAGACAGCTCAAGTTATAGCTTCTCTGTTCCTTCTAGTCACAGCGAGCAGATTGTTGACGAAGTTACTCAGCTATCAGCCTTGCAATTATCAGGTCCTAGGTGAAGAAGTCCAATTTCTAACGTAAGTTCTGACGCTTCGATGGTTTGACTCCTTTGATAGTGCTGAGATTCTCAGTTCATCCAGATTACAGCGATTACATTGTGGATCAATTTACCAAGCTAGCCTCGCGATCATCACATCCTAGGTGAACAGAACTTGTTTTACTCATAAGTTCCTAGGCATTAATTCTTTAAGAGCTCTCACTGCATTATTAAACCTTGGTATGAAGTCTTCGTGCAAGATAATGATATGAATGGGGTAAATGAGTTTCATTAGGGGCTGACATAATCTCAAAGGACAAGAGGATGATGAACGATGGTCAAAGGCAGCATTTAAATGGGATATCATGCATTGGTTTGTTGTTCTTGAGCAAACACTGAGCCACTAACAAGTCTAATTTAAGGTATTTTAAGATGCTTGTCAACCTGTGCAATCTCCCATTCAGATCAGCTTCACTGAAGCTTTGTGAAAATGTCTTGGTCACTTGCTTCTGGTCGAGTCCTGGTTTCTCAGGTTCGCCATTTCACTCAAGCAAGGCTCCTTCTGCTTCTGATACGAAGACAGGCAACTAGTAATGCTAACAAGCGATTAGCAATGCTGGACATCTCCATCTCATGAGATGGACTCCCGATGGGATTTAACCGTTTTGCCGTATTTTCCAAGATGTTAACATGCAGAGGGCCACTGTAAGCTTCATCATTTCGAGCATTTGGCGTTTTCATTTCCACCATTTTCTTGTACTCTGCCTTCTCATTTGGCTCATTGTGGGATTTCTATTGCTGTAACATGCGAACGCATTAGGTGTCATTCATAGTGGAAGTCATTTCTTTGTTTTAGCAGTTTGCTCCCATTTATAGTAATGTTCTTGTTCTTTTCTCTAACAGTGGTTAATCTTTCCTGTGTGCGAAACCAAACTGTGCTACATGACTTTGTTTTCCCATTATCATCACTCAGACCTGCCTGCGTTCTTGTTAGCTTCATCAGCGGCTAAAGCAGGTTATGAAGAACCTACAAAAATTTGCACATCATCTGCTTCAGGAACACAAAGGAGAACTTTTCAGTTTAAAGGAAGAGATTAAAAGGTGTTTGATATTACGCTTTGACCTTAGAAAAACCCGAACATCTTGGGTCTATATATCTTTTCATCAAGATAAAACCCAATGTTGATAAAGATTTGTACATCTCAGGATATGGAATTCCATATGGCATGATCTATAAACTATATGAATTAAGATTATCATTTGGGCCATTGTTGATGATGAGTTTGCTTTATGTGGTCTAAAGATCATATAGTGTCATTTCGGGATTCCCATTAATATAGGATATTGAAATGATCAAAAGGTTTTGAACAATTGTTCTCAAGAACTCACATAATTAGAGATGAGTAGTTTGATCACTAGAGATGGGTTCCAAGAAAATTACCATCCAATTCACTTGTAAATTATATAAAATATGATTGGGCCATTCTTCTACCTCTATCGAGATATCCGATGGTTTTACTTTCAAAGAAGTTTGATATTCAATCCCTCGAAAGGAAGAAAATAAACCTTGACTATTAGTATACAAGGACAAATTAAGAAAGTAAATGTTAATAATGGAACACATAGCATAACTGTTAATGTTGATCAATTAAATATATCAGCTCCTAAGTGAAAGTGCTAGTACGTGCACCTAGAGGGGGGGGGTGAATAGGTGTAAAAACAGATTCTGCAAAATGCAGTGAAAACCTTTACTTTTTTAACCTGAGTCTGAATAATAACAGACTTTTGAAACTGAGTCTGAAGAGCAGCAGATTTTGAGCAAGATTAGACTTTAGCAGTTAAATAGAAGTATGAACAAAATAAAGGAGTTCAGGGAAAAGAATAGAACACAAGGTTTATAGTGGTTCGGCTTAGACCAAGCCTATGTCCACTTTCTCACGCTAACAACCTTCTTGGCTGAATTCCACTATGCAATCAACAAGAGATTACAACTTTGAGTGCAAACACTTAGTAGTAGATCACACTATCTCACTAAGTCACTCTTTTGATATTTCTCTCACGATTACAAACGTTTAAGCTCACCAAAGACAAGTGTATAAACAAAGATCGCTCAGACTTTGGAATTATAAATTCTACGCTCCGTCTCTTACTTGCTCATCGGTCCTTCATCTCCTTAAATACCCCTTTACTTCCAAACTAGCCGTTGGACAATATCTTGAGGATCGTCTTCCAATCTACCCGTTGGACAGATCTGTATCTAGAAGATTTGGTAGCCGTTGAGTGACAAAGGTAGAATCCCAAATTGATTTCGATCGCCCATACAAACAGAATCTTGGTTTCCATAAGTAGAGTTTCTTCGTATAAAAAGTTATTGTCTCCAAGATTTAATTGTCAATCAATTAGATTGAGTCAATCAAATCAATCTTGATGCAGAATCCAAACCAGATCACTAGTCGATATATGTTCGGGGCTTGTGTTACGTTCTGTCGAATCTGGATGTAAAGTTAATAGACTTTACATTCTGAGTCTGAGTGCAATAGATTTTATAATCTGAGTCTGAGTGCAATAGACTTCACAATCTGGGTCTGAACATATTCTGCTTCTGAACAATTTTAGCTTTAAGGTCTGAACATAGTCTGAATAAGTTCAGCTTCAGTATAGAGTTGTCTTCTAGTTCTTCATTCTCGTTCAGTCTGGAATTTGTCAGAGTGAGCAAACTTCTGATGTAGAACAGACTTTGACACTAAAGTTTGGCAATCTTTAAACTTTGACATAGAAGTCTGGAAATTTTCAGAATATACTTTGGACATGTGTTACGTTCAGTCTTCTGGCCGTCTTCAGACTTTGACAATATCCTTTACATGTTCTATCATCTGCATAGTCTATTACTTAACCATTAAATATGTTAGTAGCCTTTGATTTATTTTGTCATTTTCAAAATATCATAAGGAATTTCCCTAACACTAAGTAGCACCGACACCGATATATAATACGTAATATGATATGACACGCTGACATTTCATTTCTCAAATAATAGAGAATTCTAATACGTTGGGACACGTTATATATTAAATTTATATTTTTATATATACATGATAAATGATCATTTTTATGATTATTTTAATCAAATTAATTTGATTTAAATTCACAAATAGATAAATAATAAAAAATAGCATAGAATGAATTTACACTAAAAATATTAATCCACCATTTGTTAATTTCATACATTGTTTCAATTTGACAAATTCAACTCTATTTCAATAATTCATAAAACTTGGAGGGAAAAAAAAAGAAAAAGTAATCCACATTCTAGACTCAAGTGTCATAACGTGTTGGAAGAGAAGATAAAAAAAAAAAAAAACTCAGGGGGTGAATTTTATATTATGGGAAGTGAGAATCATAAGGGAAGAGAAGACTAGTTTTTTTTTTTCTTTATATATTTATGTGGCACCCCACGAACGGCCCCCAACGGCCCCCGAAACCGTTAGGGTCGCCACTGTTCGCTTACCTTTCACTTGACCTGATAATATAATACTCTGATACCAAAGAATTTCATTATAATTCATAAATCCTAGGGGTTTACATCTTTTAGATCGGTCCCTGCGCAATTTGTATGGCGGAAGCGTATCCAACAACTCCATTCCCTATATTCAGAAAACGATGCACACCAACTAAACATTTTTATAAGTTAAAGCCGAACACTTTTATTTACATAACTTGATGGACATCATTAATCGGTACATCAAAATGCCAAGGTTTTTTATACTCGGTTATATTTTAAAAGATGACCGATATCTTTTCCAACAGTTATATACTTAAAGTCTATCGATCAGTGTCAGCGTCCAAAAGTTCCTTCCTTTGCTATCCTCCTCCTCACAGCCATATCTAACCACTCGGTCCATCTGCTGGTGGCGGCGGCGGCAGAGGTATATTGTCTAGTCTGAAATGTTAGTCCCAAAACGGGGTGAGTACAACCACTCAACAGTAAAAGATTTATCAAGCTACATCAAGCAGTACCATCAATATCTAGACTCATGCAGGATAGACAAGATCAGGTAGTCAAGGGATCATTATACATCAAAATCATGAAATTCTTTAATGCAATGGCAAATGCAATTTCAAAAGATTCAGATGCATCATGTCCAGATTACACAAGTCCCGATCATAGGGCCAAACTATAATGACACGTCATGCCATACAATTTAGTCCCATAACCAGACCACACTCACACTTAATATAATCGTCCGTTTTATTATTCAAAAGGTTTCATCCCCCAGAGGACCAATGTTTGCATTATTCTGGGATTTCGCACCCATTCCTGGTGTCACGGAAGCCTCCGGGCATATATTCAAAATACAACCGGGCATCCAAAGGGCATCGAATCATTCGAACCTTTGGGCATCTCGCACTTCACCTGGCATCACGAGGAATCACTGGGGACCATAGACATGGTTACCTCGGCCATCCGGAATTACGTACCGACAAGCATACCACTGGGCATCCCGAAGCTCTTGGGGAAAAACCTCTGGGCATGTATTCAAAATACAATCAGACATCCAAAGGGCATTGAATCATTCGAACCTTTGGGCATCCCGACTCCCGAGGCATCGTTGACTCGAGGTTCCAACGGTAATAATTAACATCTTAATTTTCAAAAACACTTTTCAATGCAATGACAAAATGTCTCTTGAGTCTCATCACATCTCAATATTACACGATATGCCAATGCCAGTATCATCATATCACATAACAACCCAAGATGCATTCACTTTTGAAATCAGTTGAGCAAAGTCGGAGTAAAACAGCTTAAAAACCAGAATGTGCAGTTTTAATGAAAATTTCGGAATAACCCCTAAATGAACTCAGAAAATTATGAAATTTGGATATGTTGTAAAAAAGACCTAAAGGAAAATGTTTTATGAAGAACACTAAGTCAGATTCATTGTATATCGAGAGCAGTAATTTCGATATTCCTTACTAACACTCTGTAATAGCTTCCAGATTTAACATTTATAAGGAAAATCGTTTTACTGACCAAAACTTGTCCATTTATTCTCAAATTTTGATATGTTATTCCTAAGGATGTTTCCTACAACTTTAATTAAGGATTCGAAGTCTAATTCCGGCTAGATAATTACAGAAAATTCATGGAGTCACCGAAGGTCACGCTGTTCTCTACAAAACAGTATACTAACCTAAAGAGAATTATTCCTACCCTTGAATCTCGGCATCCAACGCCCACAATTAAGTATATACAAGTATATTACACTACAACACACCCTCTTCACTTCCAAAAATCCACCATAGTTAGATCTCTAAATTCTTGTTCCAATTTAAAATTCGAAATCCACAATACATGCCCTGTTTTTACTTAGCTTCTAGGTCTAGCTTCATCTTATATGTCAAAATCAACATGCAGCTCTCAATTTCACATTTTCTCACATCTACCAACTCTTCACTAGATAATAACAGCATGTAAATACATAGGTTGATGAACTTCCACTTGCCTCACTCCTAAGCTCAATCGACAAACTGAACAAGAAGCTCGCGGGTCTTTGGATGCGGCTCAACAGCGGCGAAGACCGACGGCGGCAGCTTGCATGAGCATGGACGGAGGGCGGTCTCCTTTCCCTCTTCCTTCGCTGCCCTCTCTCGCAGATCGCTCGCTAGAACTCTCTCTCGCTCGCTGGTTATTTCGCTCGGTTCCTCTCTCTCCTCTCTCTCAATCACACGAGCACTTTGCTCTTTCAATTCTTTAATTAATCTAATTACTGCATGCAGGTTATTTGGTGGCATCATCCAATGAAGCCAGCTGGTGAACGTGGCAGGTGGAGGAAACGTGTCCATCTCCTCTGGCCGCATGGGCCTCGACGGCTGCCCCTTCGTGCAGCTGTCCTCGCTTGAATTCCCTGCTGGCATGAGGTCTCGGTTGCGTGGCTTTTGCTGGCCGACCCATCTCCATGCAGTGAACGTGGCAAGGAAGTCAGCCTCTCCAAGTTTATTGACTCTTGAAGGAATAACGTGCATGGAGCATTGTCGATCCCATGGTCTTCGTGGTCCAGCCATTTTCCTTTCATTCAATCCATCAAATGTACTTGTTCATGACTAAAATTCTTGCATAGGGGAAGAACCCGACAAACTTGTACGGTGATTCAAATTCATCTCTTCACGTGCTGATTCACAAAATGGAGAGGTGTGCAGGGTCCTCGTGCACGATCCAACTTCTCCAAAATTAAATTCTTAATTTCAGCAAATGCGTGGGCTGAAATATATTTACTTAACGTGACTATACGGGGCAGCAGCAATGTACATAGGAGGTTTAGTTCGTAGGGTACGAATGTAAGTGGAAGAGGGTCTCAGTCATGATGTTACACAGGGATAATTTTTGACGGTCGGACCATTACCAAAAGTAGCATATCGGTCCAACAATAATACAAATCAATATCCATAAATGGCACCAATGACATAGTCCGAATGATACCTCCATCACTTAGCTACAGACCATCGCGCGTCAGCAAAATTTTTCGGATGCCACAATTTATTATTTATTATTATTTTAAAATACTTTTACATTTTGTTCTCTTATTTATTACAAATTTTTAAAATTGACCTGTGTGTGTCGGAATTCCGAACTTATATTTTGAAATTCTCGCCTCACGTGTCGAAGAGTGTCGGGAGAGTGATCGGGTGTCGAATATTTTGACACTTGTTGACCGAGTGTCGAGAGTGTCTGACACGAAAAGAAAAGAGAGTGTCTGACACAACATGAAAGCTCTCGAAAAGTGTTGGTACTTCCTAAATCAGCTCATAAATAGAGGATGGATTTGCTATTGTTCTTCATGAAGAAAATAATTAGGGACGAAATTAAATAGTCAACTTGTTTCATTCTTAATGGTTCTAGCAAAAATTAACAAATTTCAGAAGAAATTATGAATTTTCTGCTACAAGGTTTAAGCGGTTTAGATTAGAGAAAATATTTCTGATTAGATGTCAAGTTTTGTTGACCAATTGATGAAAGATGAAAACCATATAATCTAAACAATCACACGGTGTTGTTGTAACAAGCAATTTGGAATCTTATGGGAAATTGGGGATGGACACGAGAGCGTTGCGTAGCTTGTAGCCTTTCCGTGGTTCGCAATAAAAGTTATGTAACTCGAAGGTTTGAAGATATGCTTGTGTTCTCATTACTTCTATGAAGGTTGACTTCGTCAATAAAAAGTACTTTGTCTTTTGTTCTTGTTTCTTGTTGTGGCCACTGCCGGCGCTTGCCAACCGTCGGCCACCTCTTGCCGCCCGTGGCCATCGTCGGTAGTTGACTGCTGGCGACGGTAGCCGCCGCCCACAGCCCACCGGCCGCCACCCCCTCCTGTGGTTGGTGGGTTGTGGGTGGCAATCCTACAGCGGCAGTTGGCAGCGACGGTCGGTGGTTGTGCGGCGGTCGTGCGACAATCGTGTGGCGATCATGTGATGATCGTGCGACGTTTGTGTGACGATCGTGTGACAATCGTGCGATATTCGTGTGACGATCATGCGACATTCGTGCAGTGGTCGTGCGACGATCATGCGACGTTCGTGCAGTGGTCGTGCGGCGACGAGTGTCGTCGGCGTGCACGTGAGTATGAAGAAAAAATAAATAAATACAAAAATTTATAAATTTTTACCAAACTCATTTCTATTCTTTTTATATTCCAAGAATAGAAATTTTGTATAATTACAAAACACCATATTTTACTCAGAAATTGTTCCCGGAGTAGAATTAGAAAAAAACTATTTTTGAAAAAAAAAATAATTCCCTGGAATAAAAACGTTGCCATGTGCACCTTAACTATCGCCAAATTCATGAATGGACCATCGGTCAGTGTTCCCACCGTATGGACCATCAGTAAACTTTACGACTTCGATATGATCCAAATCTCTGACCCCCCCTCTAAACTTTTTAGATATTCATCTCAAGGTCGTGCTTTCCAGGCTAAACTTAGGACCGAGTTTCTTATGTGGCTTCATGTGCTATGGTTTCGGAGGCGGAGAATGCTATTTTCGCCAGCTTGTTTTCCAACCGACACAAGACATGGAATACATCAATCCATCGTTAGTTTGGGGGATTAATCACGGGCTCATGAATGACACTGCGCAGATGCGACTCACCCAGGAGGGCGATTTAGTTTTACTGGGTGACGATGGAAAGAAAATGTGGTCCACAAATACCACTAGCAAGTCAGTGATAGGCTTAAACTTGACTGAAGTTGGAAATCTCGTACTCTACGACAGAAATGACGCCATCATTTGGCAGTCTTTCAATTACCCTGCAGATATAATTCTTCCTGGACAGGAGCTACGTCCCGGCATGAAACTAATAGTGAAGTCAAGTGTGCCGGATGAGACAGAGCGGGTCTACACGTTCACGACTGATGATCATATAGGCTTCGTCGGATCTGTAAGGGCAGCCAATTCTCCCCAAATTTACTACAGAACATCTGATGTAAGCATAATGAAGAGCGACAGTGGATGGGTTGCAGCACTTTACGAGAATGGAACCTTTGGTGAGTTTGAATTTCCCTCGATATCTTCAGCTCAGTTTATCCGGCTGGGGGACGATGGGCATTTGAAGCGTTATGTTTATGTTGAATACTTCAATGATTGGATCCCCACGGATCTTCTTGAGCGTCTTGGAAATTGCGATTATCCACTTGTATGTGGTAGTTATGGCATTTGCTCATATGCCTCTCATGGCTATGATTGTGAGTGTCCAAACGAGACACAGCAAATTGAAGCAAGGGCTTTCATCCTATGGTTGCAATCGCACCTCCCCATTCTCTTGTGATTCGCATAATAACACTTTTGCAGAAGTTGAGAAGATCACCTTCTTTGCTTTGTCAAACAATAATATTAATGCAAACATCTCAAACACAACTGTGAAGAGTTGCAAGGAAGAGTGTTTGAGGAAAGGATGCTCATGCACAATAACAATATTTAATAATCAAACTAATTTCTTTGGTGGAGACTGTTATTTATTATCAGATTCATTTTCCCTCGTAGACGACTCATACGCGGAGCATTCCAACTTAGCCTTTATCAAAGTCAACCATAGTTGAAATGCGCTGATGCCATCATCAATCTTTCGAAGAAAGAAAAGGGGACGAACAGTGTTAATCCTAGGAACTACTGTTGGAGCAGTTTCTTTGGTCTTAGTAAGCATATTTGGGATTTATATTTTCAGAAAGGTGAGAGGAAACGATGTCGAGGATGATGATCCAGACTTACTAAGGCTTCAGATAACTAGATTCCCTTGAAGGCCATGATAGGAGATTTCAGCATCAAGCTTGGGGAAGGAGGATTTGGCTCAGTGTTTCTAGGAACTTTTCCCACTAGAGGTAGGATTGTAGTCAAGCGTCTTGATGGTTTTGGTAAGATCAAAAAGTCATTCTTGGCCGAGGCCGGAACTATTGGCACAATCCATCATGTCAATCTGGTAAGATTACTTGGATTTTGTGCTGAAAAATCACATAGGCTTTTAGTCTATGAGTACATGAGCAATGGTTCTCTTGATAAGTGGATCTTTCATAATGGTCAATGGTTTGACGTTTGTTAGCAAGTGAGGAGAAAGATTATTCTTGATATTGCCAAAGGACTAGCTTATCTCCATGAGGAATGCCATCAAAAAATAATTCACTTAGACATCAAACCCCAAAATATACTTTTGGATGAACATTTCAATGCGAAGCTCGTTGATTTTGGGTTGTCGAAGCTAATTGATAAGGGCCAAAGCCATGTCATGACGACCATGCGAGGAACACCAGGTTACCTTGTTCCAAAGTAGTTAAGCTCTGTTATCATGGAAAAGGTAGACGTGTACAGTTTTGGCGTAGTCATGTTAGAAGTCCTATGTGGGAGGAAAAATGTGGACCGCTCTTTGCCGAGTGATGAAGCACATATGTTGACCCTTTTCAAGGGCAGAGCAGAACAAGAACAACTACTGGAGATGGTTGACAAGTCTAGTGGTGACATGCAACTACGGATGCACATGACAATGTTTCTATTTTGGGGAATTATTTCTTTTCAAAAATAGTTTTTTTATTTTATTTTTTATTTCTACTCCGGGAACAGTTTCTGAGTAAAATAGGGTGTTTTGTAATTATACAAAATTTTTATTCGGAATAGAAAAAAAAAATAAAAATGCGTTTGGTAAAAATTTATAAATTTTTGTATTTATTTATTTTTCTTAATCATGGACCCGACCCGACGCTTGTTGCCGCATGACCGTTGCACGAACGTCGCATGATCGTCGCACGATTGCCGCACGAACGTCGCACGATCATCGCATGATCGCTGCACGAATGTCGCACGATCATCGCACGACCGCTGCACGAATGTAAATGCGTGCCGCACGATTGTCCTATGAACGTCACACGATCATCGCACGATCGTCGCACGAATGTCGCACGATCGTCACATGATCGCCGCACGATTGTTGCACGACCGCTGCACGACCACCGACATTTGCCACCGACTATCGCTGCAGGATTACCACCCACAACCCACCGGCCACGGGAGGGGGTGGCGGCCGGTGGGTTGTGGGCGTGGCCGATGGGTTCTGGGCGGCGGCGATTGTCGTCGGCGGTCGGCTGCGAACGATGGCCGTGGGCGGCAGGAGGTGGCCGACGGTTGGCAAGCGGCCGGCGGTGGTCACAACAAGAAAGAAGAACAAAAGAAAAATAGAAAAGAAAAAAAAACTTATTTCTAGAACTTGTTCCCGAGAATAAGAAGCTACTTTTTTTTTTTTGTTTCTTGTTTCTGTTCCAAATCTATTCTCCAACAATTTTTCTATTTTGGGGAATAGAAAAATAAGTTGGTGTTACCAAACAGATTTTTGTTCTTTTTTGTTTTTGTTTTGGGAACAAAAGAACAGAAATCGGGAGAAATAGAAATGTTACCATGCAGGCCCTACACGGCCAAGAAGCTAACGAGATGATGAAAATCGCAGCATGGTGTTTTTGTAATGACCCGGGCCTCACTGTATAATATTGTCTGCTTTGGACATTGAGTCCTCACGGACTTAAAACGCGTTATACAAATTAAAGGGACTAGCCCAAGACTCCATGCCTAAGCGATGTGGGACTAGACACTCTCCACCCCTTAATAGCACAACGTCCTCGTTGTGGCCCCCACATGCGGTCGGGAATCGGCTCTGATACCATTTGTAACGATCCGAGCCCTATTGTGTAATATTGTCCGCTTTGGACACTGAGTCCTCACGGCTTTAAAATGCGTCACACAGGTTAAAGGGACCTAGGCCTTTATAAACTAGCCCATGACTCCCCCCCTAAGCGATGTGAGACTAGAGAAGACCTCTCCCCTTCCTTGGGCTGTCACAGTGTTTGCAAGATGATGTTAGCATGAGGCCCCCCATGTCGCAAGTGGTTAAATGCTTGGAGGGCTCAGCTAATATAGAAGATGACTTGAGATGCAGCTTCTCAGTTCCTTCCGGTCACAGCAATCATAGTCTTGATGATGCTACTTTGCTATTGCCCTCACAATTATCAGTCCTAGGTGAACAAAACCAACTTCGAGCATAAACTCCAAGGCTTAGATGGGTTGACTTCTTTTGGCGTTTCTGCCATATAAGTTTTTTGTCTCGTAGTCGTGCTTATGATCAAATAATTTAAATGAATTTCTTAGTCGCTTGTCATTTTCGTTTAATTGGCTGAAAAGTCATGGTACAAATAAGGATTCCAACCATAAATCAGTTTTCAATAGACGATGCTCAATTCCATCACTCTTTCTCGTTGCGATCCAAACACAAAATTGACATCAAGGCAACCTTTCTTGTACGATACCTTTTGCAAATCACCATACTGTTTCTTGTTGTCAAGACTATGGTATCTGATTTTTCTCATTTCCAAACAAAGCAGCAGGTCGACACACAAAGCAATGTGTCCTTTTTGAAGTGTTTCTAGGCCTCATTCATATAAAAAATAGCGAGTTTTTCTATACCGACCCAGGTAAACTTAACACATTGTCGAATAAGCAAAACGTTCCTCTTAAAGAAAGAAAGATCCTCTCTCTAATCAAGATGTGTCACGCATCAGATGTGCCCATTAACATTTTGGACACCGTAATTTGAGTAAGAAGAAGTCTGACATGGATGGATCTGAAACTGTTTATAAAATGGGTTGCTTGTAAAAATTGCTCGAACACCCAACTTCAGAGATGTACCACGATAATAATTTAAATTCCAGAACAGAAATAGGTAAATTTGGCAAGAATGGTTTATGTAAGTTTCGCCAAAGGTAGGGATTTTCCAGTGGGAAAATCTACATTGTTTGACTATAAGAAAAGGACTATGGCCAACATACAAGGCCAACTTCAGAGAAGTCCGTTGAGTTAAGAAAAATGCCTTACTGAGGAAGCCGTGACGTCGGTAAAGTTGCTGACGACTCTAACTTATGCCACAAGCTTGCGAGAGTTGACGTGCGACATGGCTGGGCAGAGATTGAATCCAATTCTTCCTCCTGCTCTTTCCCTTTTTCCCCAAAGAAACTAGAAAGAACAGATTATTTACTTCATATTGGCTGCATCTTCTTTATCTTCAAAGCACCAGCTACAATAGAGGAAGAAAAAAAGCAGAGCATCAAATTGGCGGAGGCCGACAGAATCACTTCGCTCTTTTGAACCAGACACAGACATAAAGTTGACAGTGGCGATAGCAAATACCACGTACATATTCCCTCGAGCTTATATCAATCGCATTTGGACACGGCTTCGAACGCCAAAGCTATAAAATTCAAGACGGCAAATGCGAAGTAAGCAACCAAAGCATTGTCGGAATAGGCCGTGAATGACGGTCACTGGACGCCATGAGCGGCAGGGCAAGTAATATCGCTCCAGTGCTGGACGATGAGACATCTCCGTGGGCCTACTTCTTCAATGTTGCTCCTCCGAGTCCAACTGTGCTTCCACTTGCTGTTTCGTACCGAAAGTCTCCACCCGTAAGTACAAGACTGTGGGATATATTGCTTGGGGCGCGTAGAGTGATTTGAAACCACACACAACGACTGTTTGATTTAATGCCTGAGAGACGCTCGAAGATGAGTAAAACGAGTACGCTGGTGCGCTGAAATATGCTGAGGCAACCACGTACGATATGATTAGCAAGGTGTTTGCAAGATGATTTTTGTAAGAGTCCTTCCGTGTCTGCAGGTGTTAAATGCTTGGTGGGATTAGTTAGTACAGACAGTTGAAGTTATTGCTTCTCAGTTCCTCCCGGTCAAAGCAAGTAAATTGTTGATGAAGTTACTCAGCCATCTGCCTTGCAATTATCAAGTCCTAGGTGATGAAAACTAGTTTCTAACATAAGCTCTGAGACTTCAATAGAGAGACATCTTCTCAGTTTGTTCAGATCATGGCAATCACATTATCAATCAATTTACCGAGCAAGCCTGGCTATCATCCGGTCCAGGGTGAATAGAACTTGTTGTGCTTATAATCTCCAATACGTCAATTCATTAAGAACTCTCACTGCATTATTAAACTTTCAGTATCGAGTCTTCCTGTCTGATTGCAATATGAATGGGGTAAACGAGTTCCATTTCTAAACATAGGAGCTGACATAATCTCAAAGGACAGGAGGATGACGAACAATGGTGAAAGGCAACATTTTCTTTTTCTGCTTTACATGCATCGGTTTGTTGTTCTCAAGCAAACACAGAGCCCTCAACGAGTCTAACTTAATTTATTTGAAGATGCTTGCTGACTGGTACGATTTCCATTCAGTTCAGATCAGCTTCATTGAAGCTTTGTGAAAATGACTCGGTCACCTGCTTCTGGTCGAGTCTTGGTTTCTTGGGCTTGCCATTTGAAAAGGCCCCTCCTGTTTCTAATACGAAGACAAGCAACTTGGAATGCTAGCATGAGACTGCTAAGCAACACTTCTTCCTATCACGGGATGGACTTCCGATGGGATGGCCGTTTTGCCTTATTTTCCAAGATGTTAAGCATGTAGAGGGCCACTGTAAGCTAGGATATTTTGAGCATTCGGCTCTTTCATTTACGGCATATTCTTCTACTCTGCCTTCTGATTTGGGCCATCACGGGATTTTTATTGCTGTAACATGTGAACGCACTAGGTGTCACTGATGGTGGAAGCCATTTCTTTGTTTGGGCAGTTCCCTTCAATCGATAGTAATGCTCTTTTTGTTTTTCTATGAATGTTTAATCTTTCCTGCGTGTAAACCACATTGTGCAAGATGCATTGCCTTGATGGTTGCCCAGTTCTCTACTATTTGTTTTCCCATTATCTTTCATCACTGAGACCTACCTGAGTTCTTGTTCAGCTCATCAGCGACTAAAGCAGGTTGTAAAAATTTGCAAATTATCTAAATTAGCACAAATGTAAAATGTTTAGGACTTTTTTGGCACAAAGTAACAAAAGAATTCTTTTTATAAAGACTTTCCTCCATCCATTGCACAATAATAAACTCATAAGCCATTTCTAGAAATGCTTCACCATGCCATTTCAAAATCAACTGCTTGATCTGGATTTATGCAACAATTATGCTTTAAACATCACTTCTTCCATTTTTATAAATAAAATGCCATGCCATGTCTTTCATACTCATACAGTACTCAAATCTATATCAGTTTTAATTAAGACGTGAGTTTTCAAATTCATAGAAAATATAGCATCACTTACCTGGATATGCCTCAAATCAAATAACTAGGCTAACTCGAATCCACGAACTCCGATTCATATTATATAAGTGAGAAATAGCATCAAAATCAAATAAAATACTATCTCAACTAACGACTCAACTAAACTATGCTTATTCATTAATAAAATGAGACTTACAAGCTAAAAAAATAGCATATCTAAAGTGATTATTTAAATTGTCTGCAATGCGGAGCTTTGAGTGTGACACTTGGTCACACTATAATTCTTTCCACCGAATCCTGTTCCGAATGTATTTATAGTCAATAGAAAGCCCTTTCAATGTGCTACAAGAATCCCAACTTGATCATCCCAAAATCAAGCCAAAAATTGACAAAATGTGGGCTCGAAACTGCTGGACGCACACTGTCTACTACTCGCGGGAAACTTCGACATTTTGTTTTGGGTAAATCGTAAGCTCAAATCAACATCCATAAAATCCTACCGCTCCACGACACCTTAAAATATTATTTCTATAAAAATATGTAGCTCAGCGACTCAAAAATCAGATTTTGCCGCTCAATTTTCTCAAAATTCCGAATTTCAAGCCCTAAGTCCAAAATTACTCCGATTGGACGAACGGGGGGCGGGATTACTTACTGGGTGGCTTGGTGAGGTGCCTGTGGCATGAACACACAAAGCTGTCTCTCCTCTTTCTTCTCCTTCTTTCTTCTTTTCTCCTCTTTTCTTTTGCCCGAACTTCTGCTCGAATGTGTGCTATCTTTTCCTTTTTTTTTATTATCTCTTCCCCCCCTTTTTTTTGTCTTTTTCTTTCTATATTTAAAGTGGGTCCGACCTAGTAAAAAAATCTCAAATTACAAAAATATACTACTGGATGAACATTTCAATGCGAAGCTGGTTGATTTTAGGTTGTTAAAGCTAATTGATAAGGATGGAAGCCATGTCATGACCACTATGCAAGGAACACCAGGTTACCTCGCTCGGGAATGGCTAAGCTCCGTTATCACGGAAAAGGTAGACTTGTACAGTTTAGGCATTGTGGCGTTAGAAATCCTATGTGGGAGGAAAAATGTGGACAGCTCTTGCCGAGTGATGAGGTGCATAGGTTGAAACTTTTCAAGTGCAAACCAGAACAAGAACAACTACTGGACATGGTTGATAAGTCCAGTGGTGACAAGCAACTACACGTCCAAGAAGTTGTCAAGATAATGAAAATTGCAGCATGGTGTTTACAAGATGATTATAGTAAGAGGCCTTGCATATCTGCAGTGGTTAAATGCTTGGAGGGCTTAGTTAGTATATATAGTGTAACGACTCGGGCCCCACTGTGTAATATTGTCCGCTTTGGACACTGAGTCCTCATGGCTTTAAAACGCGTTACACAGATTAGAGGGACCAAGTCTTTATAAACTAGCCCAGAACTCTCCTCCTAAGCGATTGGTGACTAGAGAGGGACCCCTTCCCCTTCCCTGCGCACGTCTGAGGACCGAAGTGCAGACGCCCCACCATCCCTTCTCCCCGCGCACCGTCGCTTGGGCTGTCACACTTTCCACCCCTTAGGAGCACAGCGTCCGCGCCAGTGTGGGGCCTAAAAATGACAATATTATGGCTTGGGAGAGGAGTGCCTTTGCCCTTGCGTAATGCGTTTTAAAGCCGTGAGGGCCGAAGGCCCAAAGCGGACAATATTACATAGTGGGAGGCCCTGGTCCTTACAAATGGTATCAAAGCCGACTCTTGACTGCGTGTGGGGCCATATACCCAATGTGCGGGGAGGAGGGATGGCAATGCCTCCACGCCTCGGTCCTCGGACGTGCCCAAGAAAGGGAAATGGGTTTTCTCTAGTCCCACATCGCTTAGGGGAGGAGTCCTAGGCTAATTTATAAAAGCTTTGGTCCCTTTAATCTGTGTAACGTGTTTCAAAGCCGTGAGGACTCAGTGTCCAAAGCTCTGACGCTTCGATGGGTTGGCTCCTTTCATCCAGATCACAGCGATTACATTGTGGATCAATTCACCAAGCTAGCCTCGCCATCATCAGGTCCTAGGTGAACAGAAATTGTTTCATAAGTTCCCAGGCAGTAATTCTTTAAGAGTTCTCACCGCATTATTAAACCTTTGGTATGAAGTCTTCCTGCAAGATAATGATATGAAGGGGGTAAATGAGTTTCATTTTCAAACGTAGGGGCTGACATAATCTCAAAGGACGAGAGCATGATGAACGATGGTCAAAGGCAGCATTTAAATGGGGCATTCAAGTAAGACATTTCCTTTTTCTGCTGTACATGCATTGGTTTATTGTTCTCGAGCAAACACCAAGCCACTAACAGGTCTAATTTAAGGTATTTGAAGATGTTTGTCAACCTGTACAATCTCCATTAATTGAAGCTTCGTGAAAATGTCTCGGTCACTTGCTTCTGGTCAAGTCCTGGTTTCTCAGGCTCGTCAATTCATTCACAGCAAGGCTCCTTCTGCTTCTGATACGAAAAAAAGGTAACTTGTTATGATGACAAGAGATTGCAAAGCTACACATCGTCATCTCGTGAGGTGGACTTCCGATGGGATAGCCATTTTGCTGTATTTTCCATAATGTTAACATGTAGAGGGCCACAGTAAGCTAAGAACATTTCAAGCATTTGGCGTTTTCATTTCTGCCATTTTCTTATACTCTGCCTTCTCATTCGGCCCATTGTGAGATTTTTATTGCTGTAACATGCGAACACCTTAGGCGTCATTCATAGTGGAAGTCATTTCTTTGTTTGAGCTGTTTGTTCCAGTTGATAGCAATGTTCTCCTTGTTTTCTCTGAACAATGTTTATTATTTCCTGCTTGCGCAACCAAATTTCCCATCATCATCAATGAGAGCCACCTGAGTTGTCCAGTTCTTCAGCTATTAAAGCAAGGGTGGGAAGAACCTACAAAGATTGCAAATCAGTGCTTCTGGAAGAACTCAATGGCCAACAATCAACACAAAAGAGTCGTGGCTTTTTCTCCATTTCTTAGAAGAAGATACTAAAAAAAGGCGCATGACATTACTTTGCGACCTTAGAAAAATCACTACCGCGCAGTATGTCAGGAGTAGATAAAATGTTGAGATGTGACATTCTAATTTGACCAAAATATTTAAAGGTAACCCAAAGTTGATGAAAAGTATGTATATACTAGAATATAAAATTCTTAAACTAATATCACATGATCTATAGACTATATGAACCAAGATCATCATCTGAACAGTCATTGACAATGACTTTTGGTTTGCATGGACAAAAGGCCATATGCTATTTGGGAAAAATTGTCTAAAAAATCCGAAACCCATTACATGGTAGCCAATTTAATCTTAAACCTTTTGATAACTCAATCTAGTCCTATATTTTTTAATTGTGCCAATTTAATTCTAAACTTTTTAACGATTTAGCAAACAAGTCTTAAACCTTTTAGCAAATTGCCAACTTAGTTATTCCAACTAATTTTGACTTAACATCGTTGATGTGGTAGCCTAATTAGCGCTAGCTGTCTTATGTGGCGCGACCGTCGCTAATGTTGACAATTTTTCAAATTTCAAAGTTTTTTATTGATTTTTTCTTTTTTCTTTTTTCCCCTCTTTTTACAAAGGGAGCCAGTGACCTCTGCCGCCTTTGGGCGAGGGCCGTCGACCCTGCCTAGCCCTGAGCGAGGGCATTGCCCTTGCCTAACTAGATCTGGCGGTTTGTAGTTCTCAAGCAAACACTGAACCCCCAAGGAGTCTAATTTAATTTAATTGAAGATGCTTGTCAACTTGTACGATTTCCATTCAGATCAGCTTCATTGAAGCCTTGTGAAAATGTCTGGGTCACTTGCTTCTGGTCGAGTCTTGGTTTCTCGGGCTTTCTCATTTGAAAATCACAGCAAGGCCTCTTCTGTTTCTAATACGAAGACAGGCAATTTGGAATGCTAACATGAGACTTCTAAGCGGCACTTCTCCACATATTGGGATGGACCTCCGATGGGATGGCCGTTTTGCCTTATTTTCCAAGATGTTAAGCATGTAGAGGGCCACTGTAAGCTAGGATATTTCGAGCATTCGGCTCTTTCATTTCCGGCATATTCTTCTACTCTGCCCTCTAATTTGGGCCATTGTGGGATTTTTATTTCTGGAACATGTGAACGCATAAGGTGTCATTGATAGTGGAAGCCATTTCTTTGTTTGGGCACCTCCCTTCAGTCGATAGTAATGCCCTTGTTTTTTTTTTTTATGAATGTTTAATCTTTCCTACGTGTAAAACCAAACCCTGCAAGATGCATTGTCTTGATGATTGCCCAGTTCTCTACTATTTGTTTTCCCATTATCTTTCATCACTGAGACCTACCTGAATTCTTGTTCAGCTCATCAGCGACTAAAGCAGGTTGTGAAGACCCTACAAAAATATGCAAATCATCTGCTTCAGGATCACAAAGGAGAACTCTTTAGTTTAAAGGAAGAGACAGAAAGGTGTTTGATATTACTTTTTGACCTTAGAAAAACCCGAACATCTTGGGTCCATATATTTTTCATCAAATAAAAATCCACTGTTGATGAAAGTATGTACATACGTCTAAGGATATGAAATTCCCGCGTTAATATTGCATGATTTATAGGCTATATGAATTACGGTTATCATTTGAAACATTGTTCATGATAAGTTTGGTTTACGTAGCCTAAAGATCATATAACATCTTTTCGGGATTTCCATTAATGTAGGATATCGAAACGATCAAAAAGTTTCGAATAATTGTTCTCAAGAACTTACATAATTAGAGATGAGTAGGTTGATTGCTATATAAGGGTTCCAAGAAATTACCATTCAATTTGCTAGTAAAGTATATAAAATATGATTGGGCAATTATTGTACCTCTTACGAGATATCCGGGGGTTTTAGTTTCAAAGAAGTTTGATATTCAATCCCTTAAAAGGAAAAAAATAAACCTTGACTATTAGTATACAAGGAAAAATTAAGAAAGTAAATGTTAATAACATAAAAGAAATGTTATTGACGGAAAACATAGCATAACAGTTAATGTTGATCAATTAAATGCATCAGCTCATAAATAAAGGACGGATTTGCTATTGTTCTTCATGAAGAAAATAATTAGGGACGGAATTTAATATAGTCAGCTTGTTTCATCCTTAGTGGTTCTAGCAAAAATTAACAAATTTCAGAAGAAATTATGAATTTTCTGCTTCCATGTTTAAGCTGTTTAGATTAGAGAAAAGATTTCTAATTAGAAGTCAAGTTTTATTGACCAATTGATGAAAGATGAATACATATAATCTAACCAATCACGCGGTGACGTTGTAACACGCAATTTGGAACATTAGGGGAAATTGGGAACAGACACGAGAGCATTGTGCATGTTGTAGCCTTTCCGTGGTTCGTACTAAAAATGGTCCAACCCGAAGGTTGGGAGAATTACCAAAAAAGTCATAAATTTATTGCAATTATGCCAATTCAGTCCATCGGCCAAAATTGGCCGGCCGGCGCTAAAATGGATGCCGATCGAAGACAGCCGGCCGACAAACGTTGATGTGGCAATTTTTAATATATATATTTTAATATTTTCTATATTTTAATTTTTAATTTTTTTTTTTTTGAATTTTGAATTCTTTTTTTCTTTTTTTCCCCACCTTCTCCTTCCTCTTGTTGGCGAGTCAACCTTGCCGGTCACTACCGATGCTCGCCCCCGTTGGTCTTTGGCGAAGGCAAGCCTCGCTCAATAACGGTGAGGCTGTCGTCGCCACATCTGGCGAGGCTCGGCCTCGCCCAGCCATGGCGAGGTTGAGCCTCCCTAACCACTAGCGAGGTCGACCTTTGCCTTGGCTAGGTGAGGCCCCGCCCTTGTCGGCCACTAGCGAGGTCGACCCTCGCCTTGGCTAGGTGAGGCGGATCGGCTGGGTGAGAGGCCTTGCCCAGCCAAGGTGAGGTGGTCGACCTCGCTAGTGGCCGGCAAGGGCCGAGCCGCTCGCGATCTAGTGGGGCCTCGCCCTCGCCAGCCCTCGCCTCCGGCCGGCGGGGTGAGCCTCACCATTGGTTGGCGAGGCTGACCTCGTCGGCCCTTGTTTCCGGCCGGCGCCGGCTGGCCAAGGGAAGGAGAAGATGGGGAAAAAAAGAAAAAAAAGAATTCAAAAATTCAAAAAATATTTTAAAATTAGAATAAAAGATATTTAAAAATGCCACGTCGGCGTTTGCCGAACGGCCGGCGTTCACATTAGTACCGACCCGGCCAATTTTGGCCGGATGGACTGAATTAGCACAATTATAAAAGATTTATGATTAAATTAACCAAAAAAAAGTTTAGGACTTTTTTTTTTGGGTCAGAAAAAAAGAAGAAGTTTAGGATCAAATTAGCACAAATTGCAATAGGTTTAGGGCTTTTTGGTAATTCTCCCCTCAAAGGTTTGAAGATTGGCTCGTGTA
Source organism: Eucalyptus grandis (assembly GCF_016545825.1). NCBI lineage: Eukaryota > Viridiplantae > Streptophyta > Magnoliopsida > Myrtales > Myrtaceae > Eucalyptus > Eucalyptus grandis. Next base: position 39,221,026 of record NC_052612.1, on the reverse strand, counting down.
TTTGTTACTTATAAGAAAGTTGACTTCGTCAATAAAAATTGCTGAAAATCTCACGTGGTAGTACCTTACCATATCTATTGTCAGTTGTCATGCATGGGATGCCTCCCCACTTTTTTGAAACGAGGGAACATGAACATGAGATTTGTTGCCGAGTATGACCTTCAATTACTTTGTCTGAACTTTGAGACATAAAATTTGGGATATCTATTAGAGAGAGAAGAACTTTTGTCCTTAATTGGTGGCAGAGACGTGTAGGTATCGGTATGTTAAAATAAGGAGTGCAGTATCGTCAACCCATTGAGGTTACTTGATAGGTGGGGCAGCCCCAGCGAAGCTCTTGAGCTCTAGTGTTGTGGTGAGGTACAACCTTAATCACCGCCATGTCTATTGTCAATTGTCATGTTTGGGGATGCCTCCCACTTGTCTAACATGAAGGAATGTAGAACTTTTTGTTGACTATTTTAAGCCTTCGTTTATTCACAAATAGATCAAGAAAAAAAGTTCATAATTTTGAATAGTTTAATTTCTCTTGTATCGTGCATACTCGATGTTAAAAATTGAAGTAATTCGAATTAAATATGCATAAAAAGCACTTGTTAACATGTGAATGATCAATGAAGAATTTTTATCACTCAATTCATTTTTTATTTGCTTGATTTCACAATCTCTTCACACATTGATGTTCATTTAATTACTATTTGTTGATACCTAATTTTGACAACCTTAAGGAAATAAAAGATAAAATTGCATCAAAACAAATAAAAGGAAAAAAAGAGGGAAAATCAATCGATTAATTATACATGTAAGTTGGAAATTTCAAATCTTGATAAATGCGGAAGCAGTCCCGATCGAGGATCAAGATTTAGGGAATCAGTAAATAAAGAGCAAGAATTTTGATAAAATGGAATGAATCAAAACAAAATCAGTGATCGCGAAATTCTTGTGGAAAGTGGCTGTTTGAAATCGTTATAAAGAGAGCCACAATTTTCGTGACAAAGGGGTGAAAAAAATCGAAAATTTCGAGAGCGAATTCGGGGAAAAAAAAAAATTCGAGAGGAAAGTTCGTGCAAGAAAGAAAGAATTCGCGAAGGAAAAGGAGGCTTCTCTTCGTTCTTCTAAAAATACCACAGAAACAAAAGAAAAAAGCTGTTGAGGGAAAGAAGTCAAAGTGAGGAAAAGAGGAGAAAGTACAGCAGAGAGAGAGAGACAGATAGGGGACGTGCGACAGGTGAGGAAAAGAAAAAAAAAAAGAAAAGAAAAAACAGCAAACAGTTCGTCTTCCTCAGGCGTCTTCGCCCCCTGCGGCCTCCGTCCGCGAACATCCACGCCAGCCTCGTAGCCGGCGCTCGCAGCGGGCCTCCGCCGCGCCTCCGCCTCCCATCCTCTCGCCGGACGCCGCTGCTCCAGCGCCACCCAACGCCTGCAGCCGAGCCGCCGATCCCCGCGACGCTGCACCAGCCTGAGAACCCGCGCCGTGCACCGCACCAGCAACGCCTCAGCCTGCTGCAGCCACGATCCAGCACCTCTGCCTGCGCCTCCGCCTCGCCTGCAACCTGCAGATCCCGTGACCCGCCTGCTGCTCGCGCCTCCGCCGATGTCGCCCCTGTCGCCGCGTCTGCCAGCCTCCGTTCGAAGCCCCGTGCCGACGTCTCTTCTGCCCGTCGCCAGCGAACCTATGCTCGACTCCACGGGAGCTCATGCTGCCGCTCCGCCGCCCCTCCGGACGCCGCATCGCCGCTCCGCTCCTGCAGTCAGCCCCTGCTCCACCAGCGCCCGACGTCCGCGACGCCGCTGCAACTGAGCACCAACCTCTGCCCAGCGCTCGTCCCGACCTGCAGTGCCGGACGCCAGAAGCCCCGACGCCGACGCCCCTGCTCCGCCTCCGCCCAAGCCGGATCGCTGCCCTTCCATCCCGACGCCCCTGCGGAGCCTCCGTCCGACACTGCGCCGCTGTCCCTGCTCCGCCCGACGCCGTCCCCGCGCCCGCGTCACCCCCGCGTCTGACCGATCCGCTCCGCCGCGCAGCAGCCCGCGCCGGACGCCATACCTCCGCCGGTCCCCTCGCTGGAGCTCCGTCGCCGGTCACCCTCTGCCCGGCGCCACCCACCGCCGCTGCTGCCCCTTTCCAAGTCTCCCTTTAGGTGGTTTTTGTTATTTTTATTTTTAATTTATTTTATGCTATTTAGTTTTTTTTTTTAAAGTTCTGTTATTATTGTACAAATTGGAAAATTGGAAGTTGATTTTCGAATATTGTAGGCATTACCCGAAATTATCGTAATTATTAATATAATCCGTAAGACGTTGGATCATTTTTTTAATTATATTAATTTTTTGGGCATTTTGGTAGTGTTTTGATTATTAAATAATTATAATTATTAATTTGGTCCGTAAGATTTCGGATCAAATTTTTAATTATTTTGAACTTTCTTATATCTTGTGATATTTATGATTAAAATAATCGTTAATTTAACTTTGTAAGACGACGGATTATTTTTTCGATTATTTTAATCCTTTATTTAATTAATATCTTAATTAGTTTAGATATAATGTTTATCTAATAATTGCTTGTCTCGAAAGAACACTAAAAAAATCCAAAAAAAAAAAAAAATCAAAAATCAAATCTTGCATCGGAGTTGTTGGTTTAGTAAATTAGGATTGCACCTTTAGATAATTTTTGGAATAGAGCATGATTGATTTTTTTTTTTTAATATATAGATAAAATCTTAAATAATGTTTACACATTTTGATAATCTCATTTTTTTCTTAAAAAGTAGTTTTCTAAGATAGGAGAGGGTTTAAGTCAAATTAATCCCTAAAATAAATTAGAAAATTATTCATTTTAGATGGTTTAATTAGATTTCCTTTTTATTACGAATTTTAATTAAAAAAATCAAATATTAGATGCCTGGCAATTAGTTTGCATATTAGGCCCATTTAATTATAAATAGCTTGTTAGTAAAATTAGGTTATGTAGTTAAAGTGCATGTTTTACTTTCGAGATAAAAGAAAAGCCAAAAAAAAAAAATTTGTTTGTTTTGTGCATTAATTCTTTTGATGCAATTTATTTGATTCATTGAGTGTTTAGAAATGGTTGAGCATCCGTGTGATCACTTTATTGCATGATAGTAATTTAAGTTAAAATAAATCCAAGTTGCCTGCAAAAACATTTTTGAAAAATAAAAAGAATGGTACTGATTTCTTACCTTTACCAAAAAAGAAAAAGAAAAAAAGAATGGTACCGAAAGGGTATTAGATAAATAGATAAATCTAGTATAAACAAGTCATCGTATCCAAAGTCTCTAGTTCGTAGAAGTAAAATAATTCTCCAATTATTTATGGACCTAAACTTAGAACTAGGGAAGATGAAGTCAGTTTCCTGCAGGTATGCCTTCCCACAGTAAGTGAACTTTCAGTTCAAGCCCTTCAGGGACAGCCTTTTAGCAGAAAACTACTCAACCCTTTAGTTCAGAGCCTGAAGATACCCAAATAAAACCAGGATGATAATATTTCTAATTATTAGAGCTGCATTTTTCAGAGGATCCTACCAGGCTGGAGAATAAGGAAGAGTTTAGAAAGCCATGGAGAGAATTTCACAAAACACTTACTTTACTTCAAGGGACTCTGCCCAACACATTACATCCTCCTCGCCTTTTATAGGCAATAAGAGGTCACACACAAATAAGGACCAAGCTCATGGGTCTTGGAACAAACAGAGGCTTTCGAAAATTTCGGTAGGGAATTATTCGCACGGTATGAATAGTGACAATGAATAGTGATTTCCCTAGCCTACTGTTATAGTAAAAGTGAACAATAATTTGCTACAGTGAACTTGTACGGACAATGGTCTTGTTTAGTGATCTCGTCTATCGCGAGCATTGTAGTCATAATCTGAGTCATCTGAGCTGTGCACTATTGCTATAAGATGTTCATCATATTTTTGTTCAAGTGCTTCAAGGTCTTCTGGTGAGAGAATCTGGTTCATCTGATATGATGTGGATGTGGATGCTACTTCTTGTGCCCAGTCTGTATTGTCGTTATCTGCAGGAATGCTTGGTTGATGCCAATTAGATGGTTATGCATTAAAGGGTGTGTCCATGCCTTGAGATAAGGACAAAGGTCCTTAATCATTGGGGTCTTGGGAAAGAGGATCTCCCCATTTAGCATGGGGTCTTGAGAAGACTATGCAATGTCATTTGTGTCTACCATTTCATGCTCCTGTGATGATGCAGCTTACTTGAATTCTTCGAGTGCTTCCTTGGCTTTTGATACTAGGTCATAATGATCTCATGCAGTGGGTACATTATAATTCCATGCATCTTTAGGAATGATTTTATTTTCTTGGCACAAAATCCTTTGAAGTTCTCTGTATTGGTGTTCACAGCAACTAATAGGTTCTGGATAAGACTTGTGAACTCGAGCTTCTGCACTGTGTGGTACAGATTTATAGGATGAAGTACCTATACTTAGGGAGGCATTGATGATGTTGCCATTATTAGTGAGAAAAGCCCATGGTCGTCTAAAAAACAAAATAGTATGGACCTCAGGATTTGGTTGTGTGGTTCTCAGTTCTTTTTGCAAGAGCCATTTCCAATGAGTTGGAGGATAGAACCAATTAATAAAATCTAAAAGATTTTTGTCATTTTCATTTTCAATTTTACCTTTGTCGAGTCCAAATATCTTGGTGAGATTGGCAATGAATCTTATGGTTGGAATTTTAATAACTATTAAGTATTTATTGAAAATCATCTTCATTTCAAATTAGAGGATGTATGAACGGATAATTTGCATTTAATTTAAAATGATAAAGAATCGAACATCCATTGAATCTGAATAGATCCTATGAAGCACGGACACGCTCAGCAACCTTCCGTGTCGTGTCGGACACGTGTCGGCGTGTCCGACACGCTTCGACCCGCTCGGACACGCTCGGACACACGGTCAACACGTGTCGGATTTTCCGACACGTGGTCAACTCTTCTCGACACGCGAGTCGGAGCGTGTCCGAGCAAGAGGCTGGGTTTCTAGAGCGGATCTGCAAGCATGAAGGGAGAGTGAATCGTTGGCGATGGAGGGTGAAGACGAGGCGAGGGAGAGGAAGCAAGGCTGCGGAGGCAAGGCAGCAGCAGTGAGGCTGCAACGGTGAGGCCGCGACGGTGAGAGAAGGCTGGAGGAAGAGAGAACCAGGCCGAGATGGCCGCGACAGAGGACCAGAGACAAGGCTACGATCGCAAAAGAGAGAGGACCAGAGGCAAGGCAGCGAGCAACTGCAAGTCTGCAACGAGGTGACCAAGAGAGAGTAGGGATTGAGAGGAAGAGGATCGTGCAATGGAGGAGGGAGCGGTTGTTTTCCGAGAGTTTTCAAGCCTACTCTTGAAGGGTTTCTAAAAGATAAAGAATGGGTGCTGTGCAAGGAGGAGGCTACGATTTAGTTTTCCAAGGAGGGGGTGCCGTAAAGGAGTAGTCAAAGGAGGATGAGGCAGCTAGGTTTGATTTTCAAGGAGGGCAGAAAAAAATTTTAAAATGAGGTACCGTGTGCAAGGAGGACACGCCTAGGAGAAATAATAGGTAGCTAGCGTTTGGGTTTTCAAGGAAGAGCAGGAAAAATAAAAATAAAAAATGATGGTGCCATGAAGAGCCAAAAAAATTAAAATGGGATGCTCTGGGCGGGATTTGTTCTTTTTTTCTTTTCTGTTTTGGAGGGAGAGGATGGAGGGTGATTTCAAAAAGAAAAAAGATAAATAATATTGAATAATAATAAATTATGATCACCACAAAATATTATAAATTTATTTAAATAAATTGACTCTACTCTTTATTTTTGAAATAATTATATGTATATATAAAAATATTTATTTAATATTTAACGTGTCGGAACGTGTCGGAAATCTCTATTTTTGAGAAATGACGTATCGCGTGTCGTGTCGTGTTGTGTCGCGTGTCGTGTGGTGTCGTGTCGTGTCGTGCGGTGTGGTGTCGTGTCGCGTGTCGCGTGTTGCGTGTCGGTGCTACATAGAATAGATCTGTGTAACATTGCCACATGAGCTTATCCAGATTTTTAGTAAGACCGTCTTTCTGGATTTGCTCAATAATCTCCTAGGGGTATCGCCAGCTTGGCCAGTCTTTTATCTTCTCAATTCCATACTTCTCATCACAATGAGAAGTATGGAAAGCATGCCTATGATATACATGTTGATTTCTGTTGGTGCTTTTGATCTTGACAGAAAATCAGCAAGTACATTCTTTTTTCTAGCAATATGTTTGGTTTCAAAAGAATATTTTGAAAATCATTCAACCCGTCGAAGCAATTGAGAATTTTTTTTATTCCATCTTTCTTTGATCTTGCTTTTGTTTGAACTCGGTCATATGGGGAAAAGATGCCATATCCAATTCTACCAGGAAGTGATGGCTAATAAGATGGAATTCAAACTTTTTTATTCCATCTTTTACTGCCAAAATTTCTTTAAAAGTGGAATGATAATGCATTTTAGCTTGATAAAATTTTCCACTTTTATAGGCACACAAATGCCTCTTACCATCAATTTCTTCAAACAGGATAGCGGCCCAGTATTCATCACTGGCGTCGGTATAGAGAATTCTCTTTCCTGTCGATGGAATTCGCAATGGTGGAAGAGTTTGCATAATTTCCTTAAGTTCAGCAACTGCATTAGTCTAAGATTTTCCCCAAGGTGGGGGATTCCTTTTCAGCATTGTCTGCAATGGGATCAGCAGCTTGGCAAGATTTGGAATAAAATCTCTGAGATAATTAATTATCCCAAGAAATTCTTGAACTTGCTTTGTGGTGAAGTTTTTTTTTTCAGGAAATTTCAGCAATTCCTGAGCAATATGTGGCATTGGATAGTATGTCCCTTTGTTAAGGTGCATACCGAGAAATTCAATTTTTGTTTGGGCGATGTTCATCTTTCTTTGAGAGAGCATGATTCCATGCTTTTTTCACAATTTCGGCGGACTGCTCAAGAAGTTGGCAGTGCGACTGTTCATTAGGACTGTAGAGCAAAATGTCATCGATGTATACCGCTGCACTCGACAGAATTGGTTGAAAAATTCAACACATGACCTTTTGAAAGAGGGAGGGTGCAAACTTTAGGCCAAAAGGAAGAAATTTTCACTGGAAATGTTGATTCGGGATACAGAACCTTGTCTTAGGTCTGTCTTCAGGATGAATGCTCAATTGCCAAAATTCAGCTTTGAGATCAAATTTGGAATAGATTTGGGCCTTGGATAATCCAGCAAAAAGAGAGTTTCTGAAAGGTAAACGGAATTTATCATCTTGGAGGAAAATGTTAAGAGGCTGGTAATTAATTAACAATCTCATCATTCCTTGGTTTTGCTCAGCACGTTTGTTGACATAGAAGGCTTCGCAAGCCCATTGAGAATGTGAGACCTCAATAAGGTCTTGTTGCAATAATTCCGAGCATTCCCTTTGAGCCAAAATCAGGTGTTCTGGATTCATTCCCATATGGTTTGCTTGGATTGATATCTTCATTCTTTTTGAAAGGAAGGCGAACAAAGACTCAGGGTTTTCCATAAAGGATGAGAACACTTTTGAGTGAACTTAGAGTGAGATTCTAAACAGGATTCCAACAGTTTTTGCATGATCAGATCTAATCGATTCATTTGAATAGAAAAAAAATCTTTGAATATTGACAAATTTATAGAATTGGTCTTTATACTTAAGACCTTTCTCAGGAATGATGCGAAGTTGAGAAATCTAAGTCATAATATTCCAACTGATGATCAGATCTTTGTTGGGAAGACTTGAGCCAAAATTTTTTGTGGTTATGGAACACTGTGGAAAAAACCGGACAGTTATCGGAGTGGTTCTCACATTTGTAGAGAAAGTATCCCCTGAAGCAGAGTTGAAATATTGGACACAAGAACTCCAATATTCTTCGGGAAGAAGTTTAGTGTCTAGAATTGAAGAAGCTGCTCTAGTGTCTATAAGAGCAATGACAGTGATTGGTTTGGCAAATTTTGAAGTAAATATTTTCATAGGAAAATAGGGACAATGAGTTTGGCTTGAAAATATGTCAGTGCTTTCTTTTGAAGGAGTCAAAGATATGTGAAAAATATCTTTAGGATCTGAATCTGAATCAGTTTCACTGGGAGTTTGATAACAAGGGATGACACAAATAGTTTGTTCACATGGTTCTTCATCCGTAGAAAATAGAGATTCGATATCATCATTTTTAAGAGAAATACCTGTTTCATTCTCTATATGATGTATCAAATGATTCTAACATTTTTTTTGCGGATGAAGTATCGATTTAATTTTTTGTGGCCTGAGCGATCTTTCCTCTTGTGTAGGTATCGCCATTTCTTCTTTCTTCGGTAGTGCTTAGAGCTATGCCTAGATTTGTTTATCTAGAGCTTCTTAAAGTGCTTATTCTTTCTGGAGGATTTTCCATAAGAACCATCACAGTCTTTCTTGAAGCATTTGATCTTTAGCCTCTGGTGAGAACAGGTTGCGTCAAGTTCTTTGTTGTCGTTGACATAACTCTGGATCATTTGGCGTTTGATACACAATTCTTCAAGGCACAAATGAATTTCTTGTTGAATTTCTCCCAATGGAACATCCTGGACCCTTCTCTGTTTAGACATAAAAGTTCTCTCTACCGTTTGAGATAATTCTTTGGGAATGGAAGTCAGGAAAACATGCTTCAAATTTGCATCAGCTCCGATTTGATAGAAGAGCTTAAGCATCTCATGATAATGCTTATCAAGATTTTTTTTTTTTTTTTCTGGAGAGAGCAGCACATTCTTTCGAAAAAATTCTCTTCTTTTGAGTTCTATGAGATCAACGGGTTTTTCCACAAAGAAATGATATAGAAGAGTAATGGCATGACCAAAGTTTGGTGAGAGTAAAAAATGAAGCTGATCTTATTCTGACACAGATTGCTACCAAAGTTTGAGGCTACCTGTGAATCTTGTGACAAAGTTGAAAAGAATATCATACTTGTCCTGGTTGGTAATGGCTTGGGTATTCAGCCAAGTAGAAAATTCTTCAAGTCTTTTTGGCCATTTGTGATAAGGAATGTCATCAATAGTGAAAAACTATTTTGGTGAAGTGGACACATTTTGAGAGGGATTGTTTGGCAAAACAACCTCGGTTCATAAGGGTTTGATTCCATGTCATGGTCTGGAGGGTCAGCCATGAATATTGATGAAGTCACTGGTGCTTTGGGAAAGGAATCAATGGTAGGAATTGAAAGAGATGATGAAGAAGAAAGAGATACCGAATCTGATTCAGTATCAAAGATGTTTGGAAAGGCTGATTCTGTTGAAAATAGAACTTGATCTATCGGAATGACATGATCAATTTGCAGTGGAGGTTGCGAAGTAATAGGATCAGGCTGTGGTTCTTGATTACCCAAATCTCTGAGGAAAGATTTTAATGGATTTGACATCATCAATTGATCTTGCCTTTCTCTTATGACAAGCGAAGATTCTTCAGACTTTTTCTCGTTTCCCTTTTCTTTCCTTATTCGGTCTAGTTCTTTGAGATGATTTCGCATCTCAGTCACATCTGTCTTATCTTGTCTGATAGGAATATCTGTGATGGCAGCAAAAATAGACGTCTGAGGTGATGGAGGAGGGAGTCTCTGTTCGCAAAGTAGTCGAAAATGGATTGAGTCTTCTTTCCTCAAGAATCTAGATTTGCCTTTTAAGCTTTTCTATTTCCGCTCTAGGATTTTCAAGATGATGATACCCTAAATGTTGTCCAGATTCCAAGGCATAAAGCATCTTTTGAAAATCTGAAAGCATCTTCTTGGTGGTTTCATCAAATCTTCGCAATTCTTGTTGCACATTTCCAATCTTGGAATAAATTGTTTTGAAAGCATTGTTATGTGCTAAAAGAGTTTTCGATTGCCAATTTAGGACAGCTTCAGCAATAAGAGTTCTTTTCTGTCTTCCATGCTCATCCACATAAGTGGGGGCGGGTATCTTAAGGACATGCCTATATATGCCTTGTGGATCAATAAACTCTTCTGGAGCGGGAAATGAGAGTTTAGAACCTTCTCAAATAGGAGGAGGAAAGTCTGTTTCTTGGAACATGGCGATGGAAGAGCTGGCTGGTGTTTTTGCCGAAACCTGAAGTGGGTAGGAATGTTTCTTTGCCCACTTTACAATTGGCTTATAAAACAGAGAAATGGTTGGTTTTTCTGAGGAGGAGATGGAAGAGGTGATGGTGGTGGATTTGGTGATACTGAGGGAGAAGCAGTAGACTCTAGTGGTGGAGTCGGTGCATATGAAACCATGAACTGAAATTTATCACACTCACCAAGAGTATCAATGGAGGAATCTCTGTTCAAGTACATTTGGTACATAGGATCTTTTGGCCTTTTATGCTTCCTTCGTGATGGAGGTTTTGCAAATGGATCTACCTCATCATGAGAATTTGTATAGTAAGAACATTGACAAAAAGGATCCCAAAAACAATGATCATACTGGTCTTTATAGTAATGAACATGATGTCCATCACTTTTGAAATATTTGACAAACTTTTTTGGATCTGGCTCGGAAATTGACCCAATGACACATGGTTCAATCATAAAGAGAGTCTGGAAGATAGAAGGACTTTCTTCCTTTTCTTTGCCGAATTTGATGGAAACAGTTCCATCTTTCTTTCTAACGAACTCAGAGTTTGGGAACATGAATGCAGGATGCTTGGTCATTCTGCATGGAAATGAACAAAGCATCTTCATTTCCATTGTGGAAATTTAAGTCAAGAGCATGGTTCTATACTCTGTAAACCATTTGGTAGTGTAGTGTTGCTGCTACAGAGTCAGCAGTTTGAGGGGCTCCAGTGAGCTAAACTTGGACTTTTAGAAAAAAGAGTAATTGAGGGTCTGAAAGAGCAATATTGAAATTTGGATACAGAGTCACAAAGACTGTTCCAGCATTTAAAGTGGTTTGAACAGTACCGATGCAAGCATGCTGGTATTCTAAGAACTCGGTATCCAACAACGCAATTCTTGCCACAACTGGCAAGCCTTTACAACCATGAAAAGTGAGAGCAAGACGAACTGACTCTATAATGGACATGAGAATATCCTTGCTGGATCCACTGTTTGGGAAACTCTGGAGGGATCTGAAGAGTAACAAAGTACTCCTTTTTAGTGGCAGGAATGGGATGCCGGTTAAACTTGGAGGACTGAACATACTCCTTTACTTCCTTCGGAGTCTGGCGAATGAGTTGGCGAATAGAACATATGGGAGAGAATGACAAAGTGGATTTGGCGAAAGCAGAATAAGGGTTCATCAGTGGAAGTTGAGTTTCAGAGATCTTAGTTTCGTCACTAAGAGAGACTTCATAGAGATAGTCTATCTTAGAAGCATTTGAAACCCGAAAATCAGAAAGGGTTGAAGAAGACGGAGTTGCAACAAGAGAAACAGGTGCTTTTAGTATTTCTGGATGGTCTTCCATAATGTGGAGAGTTCTTCTCAGCACTGGATTCACCTACTAATAAACTGATTAGTGGCGACTCATAGATAAAATTCATTTGCATGTTAAAAAACAGAAACCTAAGTCGCGAATTGGTATGGGCTTAGGAGGGCCTGAGCTAAGTCTAAACTTAGCAGTCCATTAGCCTAAATCCTAAGTGGTGCACCCAAAATTTAGGTCGCGACACTATTGATGTGTCTTTGATTTGGTTTATGATTCTACTTCAACATATTCTATCCAAAAGTCATGAGGTTAGTACAACAAGGAAAGAAAGTGCCCGTGTGTGGAAAATAACCAATCACCTAGTGATGTTGGAACCCGCAAGGGCGTTGACACACATTGTCGCCTTTCGGGTCCGCTATAGAAATGGTGCCATCTAAGGCTCCGTTCGTTTTGTGGAAAATGTGGCGTTTTTGGAAAATATTTTTAGGAAGTCATTTTCCAAGAAAATGTAGTTATTATTTTTTTTTTTATGTTCGTATGAAACCTAAAAATGAAGTGGAAAATATTTTTCTTTGGTGGAAAATATTTTTTGATGTTGTAAGAAAACTATTTTCCTCCATATACTTTTTTTCATCTATTTTATTTTTAAAAAATGGATTTTTCATATTTTAAAATCGATTTTTAATTATTTTTATTTTTAAAATAGATTATTTAATTATTTTTTCATATTTATTTTTTTCTTTTTTCTTTTCTTTGTTATCCATTTTCTTCTTTCTTGGCTAGTCGATGGCTATGGTGATGGCCGGCAATCGGTCACGGCGAGCCTTGAGCTCTCCGATCTAGCAATGCCCGAGTCCAGCAAGGTCAAGGCTCACTAGATCGGCCAATGCGAGCTTGTGGCCAATGAGTGGCAAGCTTGAGCTCGCCAGAGGTAGGCGAGCCTCGTGCTCGCCAGCAAGCTCGAGGCTCGCTTGTGACCAATCGCTAGCCGTCGCCGTGGCCGGCAACTGGCTAAGGAGGACGATGAAGCATGGTCAAAGGCAGCATTTAAATGTATTATCCTGGTAGAAGATTTTTTTTCTCTGCTTTACATACCTTGGTTTGTTGTTCTCGAACAAACACTGAGCCACCCACAAGTCTAATGTAAATTATTTGAAGATGCTTGTTGACCAAGAAACGTCCATTCGATCGGCTTTATTGAAGCTTCATGAAAATGCCTCAGTCACTTGCTTCTGGTCGAGTCTTGGTTTCTCGGGCTTTCCATTTTAATCACAGCATGGCCCCTTCTTCTTCTGATTCGTGAGAGGTGACTTGGAATGCTGTGAAGAGACTGCTAAGCGGCACATCTTGATATGACTAGTATAAGTACCTAGAGGGGGGGTGAATAGATATAATGAGTAATTTCTAATGATAATCGCACAATACTAGACAGTTGATAGAAATGAGACAATTTTTCTTCGTCAATAAACAAACAACGATCAAAGTAAGCGAGAGTAGGGAAGAGAAAATTGAACACGGGGTTTATAGTGGTTCGGCTTATTTCAAGCCTACGTCCACTCTTTTGCATTGACAGCCCATTTGGCTGGATTCCACTATGAACAAAGAGATATTACAGACTTGTTCTTCCTTGATTTCTTGGTGTAGAAGATCTACCACACTCTCTCAAGGTATCACTAAGTATAGACTCTCTTTGTGTGTACAGTTTCGCTCAATATGAATCGACTAATAATCAAGGAGCTTCGGACTACGGAATTTCTCTATCGAGCACTTACTAGAATAAGCTGGAACGTCTTCTTTTTATACTCCTTTATGCCATCATACCCGTTGGCACTTACCAAAGGAATTCTTCCAATCTTCCCGTTGGACATAATCAATTAAGAAGGTCATTCGAGCTATTAAAGGAATATGTCGATAGCCCATCAATCCTGTTCGCCCATACAATCGGGATCTTGGTTTCCAAGAATAGAACCTTCCAAGAATATTTCGTCAATCATCGGATCTTCAAACGATCTTGATTTCAAATAATTAATCCGTTGTATCAAATCCAGCCCGGGAGATCTTCTCCGGTCGACAAGACCAAATCCTTAACCAAACACTTTAGCTCTGGATCGCCTTCGTCGCTAGATTAGAAGCTGTCAATGAGAATAGTCTTGAGTCTTGAGTCTTGTGTCTTTGAGTCGGTGATCGAAAGTCTTCGGACTCTAAGTACAAGGGTGCGTACGGCTTCCGGACTAGATCGATAGAAATGTTTTGTCGGCTTCAAAACACTCTAGAGAGATTTCTCCAACAATCTCCCCCTTTTTGATGGCGACAAAACTTTCCTGTAGATTTGAACAACTTTGACCTGCAAAACATTACTCAAGCGGTATGGATATCTCATAAAGATTAATAACTCAACTAGACTCTGCATCCACAGAAAATAGGTTAGTCTTTCATGAGTAAAGCCATACAATAACACTTGATATAAATAATGCAATAGTCAATTTCAAATCCACACACTCAAGTCAGTCAAATTCACCAAGTCCACCACACTCAAGTCATACTCAAAAATAAATATCCAAATAAACTGAAATTAAAGACAGATTCAAAATCAAAGTTTAGTTCAGTTCAAAGCTGGCAATTCTCCCCCTTTTTGTCATCATTAAAAAGGTGAGAAAGAGTCAAGTCTGCTTGGGAATGCGCACAACTGAAATCTCCTATCGATCGTACGACGCCTTCCAGCCTCTTCAAGTCTTCCCTTAGACGAGTCACCTCTACTCCTTTGGCATTTGCTTGAATTTGATGAGCGAGGTCTTGTATTTGATCCGACAGGGTAACAGAAGACGCTTGTCCAGAATTCTTCAGGACTTGAAGTTCACATTCCAAAGCATATATTTGACCTGCATTGCCGAGAAGAAGATCAAGGATACGACGAAAATCTGCGGTATTGTCCGTCTGCAACGTCTTTGGCATTTGCTCTATCGGATGGAGTAAAGGCGGACGATGGAACTTCGGTGTAATTGCGCAAATTTAGCGTTGAGGTGTCATGTCCTTCCTCAGGCATTTGAGAAGCCTGAATATCTTCTGGATTTGCTTGCGAGCGACTCACACCTTCACTGTGATCAGGATATGGTGTAGTCCTTCCTTGCTCGTCATCTCCCCCTGTTTCTAAGGCCTCATTTGGGGAATAGTGATGGTCATGCTTAGTAGAATCTTGATTGCCTTTCTCTCCAGCTTCATCTGCAGACTTTTCTTTGACTGCTTCTTCTTCTTCTTCAACTTCTTTCTCCTCTTCTTCTTTTTCTTTCTCTTCTCTCTCCTCTGCTTCTCTATGTTCTTGTTCCTCTGCTTCTTTTCTTTTCTCCTGTCGTTCCATTGATTTGGATACAGAACGACTGAGTCTTTTCAAAGCCAAGGCAGAGATAGTGAGTTCATCCTCTTCATCTTCATCCTCTAAGATTAGAGCTCTTTTCTTTTTGGATGGAGCACCCATGGGCTCCTTCCCTTTCCTTTTCGACGCTGAAAAGATTTGGATGAGATTTAAGCGGAGTTTTCACTTTGAACTTCTCCATTGCCTTATCAAGCTCTTTCAGACGCATTTTTGTCAGCATTTTCAAACCCACCACCATTTTGTCGCATGGTCGAACGCAAAGAGTATGTGGAGGTTCAATGTTCAAGTGTCTGAAGATCTTAGTCACAAGACCTGAGTAAGGCAACTGGCCATTATCCTTCACCATTGCTCTGTACATGTGGAAGAGAATGGTGTGAGGAAGAGAGAACTTCTTCCCTGAATTGATCGCGTACATCAATTTCGCCTCGAATTAGACACGTCCTGTCTTGGATGTTGATTTTGGCCTCGAGACGGTTGATCACGATTTTGTGCGGTAAGATGTTGATGGCATGCATTCTTGTGTAAGTAACTCTTCCTTCGTACTCTGTCTTTGACAAGTTCCGGTGTGGTACGAGCGATTGAAACCTTGATCGGTTGATATCGTCCTCTTTCAACTCCAATTATGTCTGCCAACATGTCCACATCTATCTCATAGTCTTGGTCTCGAACAACTTTGAAGGATATTCTATTCGCATCTAAAAGCTGAGATTCGAATAGAAATATGCTGTCAATTGTGCATAGCCGTCGTGATGTCGAGCAAAATTGCTCTAGTTGAAGCGATTGAACTTCTCCTTTAAGTTCACATTGATGGCATCCAGAAAATCAAAATCAACGCTCCTGGGGTTTATTACCCCCCGTTTCAACAATTTGAAGAACAGATCCTCCTGTTCCTTTGATTTGAACAACTCCGTTCTTTTTCCTTTCACTTTCGCAGCAACACCCATCCTGGGTTGGAATTCTCTAAATAGTTTATCATCGTCATTCCCATCGGTCGGATTAAATCCCCTACACGAGGGTCACTTGGAATGTTCGCAAGTGCTTCCTCGGCCTTTCCTTTGGAAGCAATTCCCAAATCCTCCATCCGTCGCAAAAAGATATACTCATTTTTATACCCTTTGTCTTTAAGGAAGGCATCCACATAGTTCAGTGGTGTACCTATGCTTTTCAAAGCACGATAGAGCTTATAAATAAAAGAGGGTTTTGGACTCTTACAAGTCCTTCCTCGATTATTTCTTCTGTGGTAGTCGATCCACATTCGTGGGGTAGATAATGGAGATTGACGTGGCGAGAGTGAATCGGGCTGTTGCTGTCTCGGTAACCCTTCTTCCTCGGTGAGATCGAAATGGGTAGGACCCTCCCTCATTCTTTGTGGTCCCACCTTGCGATTCTTGAAGACCTTCTAGAAGAAGACATCGTTTCTTGTCGTTGAAAGATTCCTTGACTCGCTTTCCCAAGAAAAGATGACAACTTTCTCAAAGATGAACACGAAATCGAGACGAGATTGAGAGGAGAATGCCTTTTAGGGTTTTGGAGTTAAGCGAAGAAGACAACTTACTTGTATATAACCCAGTTAAAGAAAGGAAAAAACCAATTGACATAAAGGAAAGTGAGCAGTCGTCCCTTTTAAAACAACGATAATCGCCTTTTTAATAGAGATTATCTTTTTGAAAAGACAAGATTCCGTTTTCTCGGAAATTAAAGATAAATCAAATATAAGCGAACGAAAGATCGTACCTTTTCGAGATTGAATATTAAAACAACTTACGTCTATGGCCGTGAATGATTGAGTGCGAGAGTCCGAGAGTCTCTAGACTTTGATTTCCTCAAGCTTTAAAATGTTGAGTCGGAACGGATGATATCGAATTGATTCTTCTCCAAAGGCTTTGTGAATATATCCGCTAGTTGGCTCTTTGACTCAACAAATTGAATCGAGATTTCTCCATTTTGAACATGATCTCTAATGAAGTGATGGCGAATCTCTATATGCTTTGCCCTTGAGTGAAGGATTGGATTTTTAGTAAGATTGATTGCGCTGGTGCTGTCACATCTAATCTCAGTGCATGAGTCTTCAATTCCAAAGTCTTGTAGCTGTTGTTTTATCCCAGAATTTGCGAACAACAACTTCCAAGAGCTACATACTCGCTTCGTTGTAGAGAGAGCCACAGTGTTTTGTTTCCTTGAAAACCAAGACACCGGCAAGTTCCCAAGCAATTGGCAAGTTCCCGAGGTGCTCTTTCTATCAACTCGCAACCGGCTAGATCGCGTCTCGAATATCCAAGAAGATTAAAGTCTCCCTTCTTAGGATACCAAAGACCGATACTTGAAGATGAAGCAATGCATTTAATAATTCGTTTCGCAGCACTGAGATTGAGATTCTCTAGGGTCTGATTGAAACCTAGCACAGATGCACACACTCAACAAAATGTCAGGTCTAGAGGAAGTACGATAAAGAAGTGAACCGATGATACTCCTGTACAGTTTTTGATCAACTTTCTTCCCTTCTTCATCTTTGTTTATCTTCAAAGAACTTGACATTGGTATGTCGGTCTTTTTGCACTTTTCCAGTCCAAACCTTTTGACAAGATCATTAGCATATTTTTCTTGATGAATGAAAGTTCCTTCCTTCAATTGTTTTACTTGAAGTCCAAGAAAGAAGGTTAACCCTCCTATCATACTCATTTCAAACTCATCCTGCATAGACTTAGAGAATTTCTTACACAGACTTTCATTAGAGGATCCAAAAATAATATCATCCACATATATTTGAACAAGTAGAAAGCTTTTGTTTTCCTTTTTGATAAATAGAGTAGTATCTACTTTACCTTTGACAAAACCATTATGTATTAAAAACTTACTTAGTCTGTCGTACCAAGCTCGAGGTGCTTGCTTTAAACCATACAAGGCCTTTTTCAATCTGAAGACTGAGTCTGGTTTCTTTGGGTCTTCAAACCCTGGTGGTTGTTCCACATAAACTTCCTCATGGATAAATCCATTTAGGAAGACACTTTTGACGTCCATTTGGAATAACCTGAAATTTTCATAACAAGCAAAAGCAAGCAATAATCGAATAGCTTCTAACCTTGCTACTGGAGCGTAGGTCTCATCATAGTCTATCCCTTCTTCTTGCGTATATCCCTTGGCCACGAGTCTTGCTTTGTTTCTTACGACTTTTCCTTTCTCGTTCATCTTGTTCTTGAAAACCCATTTAGCTCCAATAACAGATTTAGCTTTTGCTTTAGGAGTCAATTCCGGACATCATTGATCTTTGAATTGCACGAGCTCTTCTTGCATAGCTTCAATCCAGCTTTCATCGATAAAGCTTCTTCTATGCTTTTGGGTTCTATTTCGAAACAAGTGCCACAAAGCACTAGACTCTTCACGCCTTTTGGATGGTGCGAATTCCTTCATTAATTTCG
Source organism: Eucalyptus grandis (assembly GCF_016545825.1). Lineage (NCBI taxonomy): Eukaryota > Viridiplantae > Streptophyta > Magnoliopsida > Myrtales > Myrtaceae > Eucalyptus > Eucalyptus grandis. The sequence goes on along the minus strand of NC_052612.1, from coordinate 39,202,833 downwards.
CCAATAATGAGATCTTTGGGATGGTGGACTTATGCTTCCGATTCTTGGTTGATTTGTCTCGATTGATGATCTCTTTTTTTACTTGAATCTTCACGAACAACTTGATCTTTGGTCTTCCGAGTCCGAGATGCTTCTTGAGATGTAAGCTTTGAAGAGTACGGGAGCGGGTTGATTCTTCATGTTGAGTCGATTTGGATTCATTTTGCATTGAATCTTGAAATTTGACATTCATTGATTCCTCCAGCGATTGACTCTTCTTGTTATAGACTCTGTAGGCTTTGCTTGATGTAGAATATCCAAGGAAGATGCCTTCATCTGATCTTTCTTCAAACTTGCCAACTCGATCTTTTGCATTTTTCAATATAAAGCATTTGCAACCGAACACATGAAAGTACGAAACAATAGGCTTCTTACCTTTGAATAACTCATAAGGGGTTTTCTCTAGAATATGTCTTAAAAAGACTCTATTTATGATATAGCATTTGTTGAAACAGCTTCAGCCCAAAATTGTGAAGAAATCTTACTTTCAATTAAAAGAGTTCTAGCCATTTCTTGAAGAGATCTATTCTTTCTTTCCACAACTCCATTTTGCTGAGGAGTGTATGGAGAGGAGAACACATGCTTGAGGCCAGATTCATCACAAAATTTTGTAAAATCTTGATTTTCAAATTCACCTCCATGGTCTGTTCTTATACTTGAAATAACATATCCTTTTTCATTTTGAACTTTTTTAGCAAATTTTTCAAAATACGAGAAGGTTTCAGACTTACTTGCAAGGAAATATACCCAAGTAAATCGGGAGTAATCGTCCACGATTACTAGGCAATATTTCTTACCTCCAATGCTCGGGTTGGTTGGTCCGAAGAGATCCATATGCAACAACTGCAGTACATGATTAGTAGAGACATGATTTATTGGCTTAAATGAATTTCTTACCTGCTTTCCCAATATACATGGAGTGCATAGATCGAGACTTTTGGTATGATAAATTGGGTAGACCACGAACAAGCTGCTTTGATGAGATTTTGGCTATCTGCTTCATATTGATGTGACCAAGCTTTCTGTGCCACAAGCTTGCTTCGTCTTGAATTGAAATTAAGCATTGCGATTCATCCGGTTTCATATCCGGAAGATAGATATTTCCATGCCTTCGACCCATAAAAGGCGAGTAGAGTCTTTGCGATTCCAGAACATATTCATTCTTGAAAGAAGATCTTAAAACCAGTATCACATAGTTGGCTTATCTTTGAGAAGATTATAATTGAGTCCTTCTACTAGGAAACATTACTTATTGTGAGATTTCCAATTTTCACAGTTCCAAATCCCACAATTCTTCCTTTTTTGTTTCCACCAAATGAGACTTTTCCACCATTTACTTGAACGAGTTTTATAAAGCAATTTGAGTCTCTGTCATATGTCTTGAACATCCATTGTCAGATACCACTTTACCTTTTCTTTGATGGAGACTGCATTTAAAAGAGAGTCTCAAGTTTTCTTTGGTACCCATATTTTCTTGGGTCCATTGGTGTTAGTAAGATAAACAATATTAGCCCATGTTTTCTTAACAGGTTTCCAAACCATAGGACACTCTTTTTCAAAGTGATCCGGGCTATTGCATTTTGAACACCTGAGAGCATTTCGACCTACAGACTTTACAAAAACCTTCTTGAAATGATTTTTGTAGGCCTCTCTTGAGGGTCTTTGCTTGATTCTTTCTTTTACTTTAGGAAAATCAATCAAGGGAATAGTTTCCAGATCATACCTAAACCAGACTTATTGAAATAAGGTCTTTGAGCTGAAAAGAATTTTTCAAGTTTTCGGACCCTATTGAAAATTTCTTTGAAATATTTGATGAGTCAATTTTTAAAAGAGCATTTTCTTTCAAAAGATTTTCTTCACTTTCTTTAAGAGTAGAAACATTCATGTCTAAACATTTAACTCTTTCTTTCAACACATTTTCCTGTTGTTTTAGAACAACGTTTTCTTTTTAAGTTCGGAAATCCTTTTAAGAGAAGTCTTAAGACTAAAACACAGCTCATCAATATACTTAGAAACCTTGACAGGAATTTTTAAATTACTTACCTCAAATTCACTGTCTGAGTTTGATTCAGAGTTTGAGTCTGAGTCTGATTGCGCCATCAGACACAAATTGACATATTCATCATCACTTCCTTCACACTCTGTATCACTCCAGGTTTCGGCTTTGAGAGCCTTTCGAGGCTTTTCAGCGTTTCCTTTCTTCTTCTTTAGAAGGGGACAGTTGGGTCTGATGTGTCCATTTTTCTTACATTCAAAGCAAACTATATCTTTGTTTGATTCATCATCATCAACAGACTTGGTCTGTTGTCTTTGAAAGCTTTGTTTCTTTGAGTTGAATCTTCTTCCTTTTCTATTCAGCTTTCTAAATCTTCTTATCATGAGAGCAAGCTCCTCATCGTCCATATCATATTCAGAATCTGTAGCATCAGAATCATCATTTGATTTTAATGCAATGGATTTCTTACCTTTTGGATCTTCATCTTCGTTAATTCGTTCCACTTCATAAGACTAAAGAGTTCCAACCAGCTCATCGACAGATAGTGGCATGATTCTTTGCGTCTCTCTTATTGAAGTCTTTATGTGATTCCAATCCTTGGAGAGTCCATGCGTAGCTTGTTTACCTTCATGGGATCGAAATTGGTTGTCCTTGATTTTCAAGACCATTTACAATTTCGTAAAACGGCTAAACATGTCGGTTATAGATTCTCCAGGTCTCATTTTGAAGGCTTCATATTGACCGAGAAGGATGTTGATTCTAGTCTCTTTTACTCGATCAGTTCCTTCATAGGTGATATGTAACCTATCCCAGACTTCTTTTGCTGTAACACAAGAAGATATTCTGTTATATTCAGTGGGTGACAAGGCACAATATAAAGAATATATAGCTTTTGCATCAAGAGTTTGTCTCTTGATTATCTCTTCCTGAGACATTCCGCTGGTCTCAACAGTTTCTTTCCCTCTTTCTGAGACGAATGCAACTTTAGGAGTGATTCCTTTTCTACAACGTCCCATTCAGAGGATCCTTTGATCGAAGAAATGCTTTCATTTTGTTTTTCCAGATGTTGTAGTCCTTTCCATCAAAGTAAGGAGGTGCGGTATTGCTTTGACCTTCCACCAGCCACGGAGCTAGCATACTAGCCATGGATCTTTTACTCTGAAGTAAAACACTTCAAATAAAGTGAGTACACGAGCTCTGATACCAATTGATATGACTAGTATAAGTACCTAGAGGGGGGGTGAATAGGTATAACGAGTAATTTCTAATGATAATCGCACAATACTAGACAGTTGATAGAAATGAGACAATTTTTCTTCATCAATAAACAAACAACGATCAAAGTAAGGCGAGAGTAGGGAAGAGAAAATTGAACACGAGGTTTATAGTGGTTCGGCTTATTTTAAGCCTACGTCCACTCTTCGCACCGACAGCCCCACCTGGGCTGGATTCCACTATGAACAAAGAGATATTACAGCTTTGTTCTTCCTTGATTTCATGGTGTAGAAGATCTACCACACTCTCTCAAGGTATCACTAAGTATAGACTCTCTTTGTGTGTACAGTTTCGCTCAATATGAATCGACTAATAATCAAGGAGCTTCAGACTCTGGAATTTCTCTATCGAGCACTTACTAGAATAACTGGAACGTCTTCTTTTTATACTCCTTTATGCCATCATACCCGTTGGCACTTACCAAAGGAATTCTTCCAATCTTCCCGTTGGACATAATCAATTAAGAAGGTCATTCGAGCTATTAAAGGAATATGTCGATAGCCCATCAATCCTGTTCGCCCATACAATCAGGATCTTGGTTTCCAAGAATAGAACCTTCCAAGAATATTTCGTCAATCATCGGATCTTCAAACGATCTTGATTTCAAATAATTAATCCGTTGTATCAAATCCAGCCAGGAGATCTTCTCCAGTCGACAAGACCAAATCCTTAACCAAACACTTTAGCTCGGATCGCCTTCGTCGCTAGATTAGAAAGCGTCAATGAGAATAGTCTTGAGTCTTGAGTCTTGTGTCTGAGTCTGGTGATCCGAAAGTCTTCGGACTCTAAGTACAAGGGTCCGTATAGCTTCCAGACTAGACTGATAGAAATGTTTTGTCAGCTTCAAAACACTCTAGAGAGATTTCTCCAACACATCTCCAAATTGTGGGATGGCCGTTTTGCTTTGTTTTCGAATTTATTAAACATGTAGAGGACCACTCTAAGGTAGAATATTTCGAGCATTCTGCTCTTTCATTTCCACCATATTCTTCTACTCTGCCTTCTCATTTGGGCCATCGTGGGATTTTTATTGCTGTAACATGTGAACACATTAGGTGTCATTGATAGTGGAAACAATTTCTTTGTTTGAACAGTTTCCTTCAGTTGATAGTAATGCTCTTGTTTGTTTAAGAATGTTTAATCTTTCCTACGTGCAAAACAAAACTGTGCCAGATGCATTGTCATGATAGTTGCTCAGTTCTCTACTATTTGTTTTCCCGTTATCATTCATCACTGAGACCTACCCGAGTTCTTGTTGAGATCATCAGCGACTAAAGCAGGTTGTGAAGAACCTAAAAAAATTTGCAAGTCGACTGCTTCAGGAACACAAAAAAGAACTTTTTTGTTTTATAAGCAAGAGATTAAAAGGTGCTTGATATTACTTTCTGACCTTAGAAGATAAAACCCAATTTTGATAAATATATGGACATCTTGAGATATGGAATTCCATATCGCATGCTCTATAGACTATATGAATTAAGATTATCATTTGGACCGCTGTTGATGATGAATTTGCTTTACGTGGTCTAAAAATCATATAGTGTCTTTTCAGGATTCTTGTTAATGTAGTATATCAAATGATCAAAAGATTTTGAACTTGAACGATTGTTCTCAAGAACTCACATAATTAGAAATGAGTCGTTAAATTGCTATAGAAGGGTTCCAAGAAAATTACCATTCAATTCGTTGTAAATTATATAAAATATGATTGGGCAATTCTTGTACCTCTAATGAAATATCCAGCGGTTTTAGTTTCAAAGAAGTTTGACCCTTGATATTCAATCCCTTGAAGGAAGAAAATAACCCTTGACTATTAGTATACAAGGGAAAATTAAGAAAGTAAATGTTAACAAAGAAAACATAGCAAAACAGTTCATGTCGATCAATTATATACATCAGCTCATAAATAGAGGACGGATTTACTATTATTATTCACGAAGAAAATAATTAGGGCCGGAATAAAATATAGTCAACTCGTTTCATCCTTAGTGGTTCTAGCAAAAATTAACAAATTTAAGAGGAAATTATGAATTTTCTGCTTCGAGTTTAGGCTGTTTAGATTAGAGAAAATATTTCTAATTAGAAGTCAAAGTTTTGTCGACCAATTGATGAAAGATGAAAATCATATAATCTAACCAATCACGGTGTGATGTTGTAACACGCAATTTGGAACATCACGGGAATTGGGAGGTTTAAAGATTGGCTTGTGTTCTCATTACTTACTTCTAGGAGGGTTGACTTCGTCAATGAAAGTACTGGAATTCTCACGAGCTAGTACCCCTCCATGTCTATTATCAATTGGCGGCCATGGGATGCCTCTCCACTTTTTTTTTGAAACGAGTGAACATGAGATTCGGTGCTGAGTATGACCATAAATTACTCCGTCTGAACTTTGGGACGTAAAATTCGGGATATCTACTGGAGAGAGAGAATAAGAACTTTTCTCCTTAATTGGTGGCTGAGATGTGTATGTATCGGTATGTTAAAATAAGGAGTGCAATATTATCAACCCACTAAGGTTACTTGATAGGCGGGGCGGCCCTCAGCGAAGCTCTTGAGCTCTTGTGTTGTGGTGAGGGACAACCTTAATCACCGCCATGTCTATTGTCAATTGTCATGTTTGGGGATGCCTCCCACTTGTTTGACACGAAGGAACGTGGAATTTTTTGTTGACTATTTTAAGCCTTCGTTTATTCACAAATAAATCAAGCAAAAAAAGTTCATAATTTTGAATAGATTTACTTTCTCTTTTATCATGTATACCCGACATTCGAAAATTAAAGTAATTCGAATTAAATATGCATAATAAGCACTTGTTAGCATGGGATTGACTGACGGAGAAATTTTATCACTCAATAAACTTTTGTTTGTTTGATTTCACAATCTCTTCCCACGTTGATGTTCATATAATTACTACTGATGTGCGTTCGATTTGGTTTATGATTCTACTTCAACATTATTAGACAAAAGTCGTGAGACTAGTACAACGCGGAAAGAAAATGCTTGTCTGTGTGGAAAATTTGTGAATTAACCAATCACAAGGCGATGTTGTAACGCGCAAGAGGGCGTTGACGCCCGTTGTGGCCTTTCTGGGGTCCGCAGAAGAAATTGTGCATTCTGAAGGTTTGAAAATTGGCTCACGTTCTCATTACGTTTAAGACGGTTGACTTCGTCAATAAAATGGCTGGGATTCTCACATGGTGGTGCCACACCGTGTCTTTTATCATGTATCGGATGCAACTATTTAAAAAAAAAAAAAATTGATTTAACCCTTCGTTTATTAAGAATAAATTAATAAAATTTCATAATTTTGAGTACACTTAATTTTTCTTGTATCATGCACTCAATGTTGGACATTAAACCAGCTCGTACTAAATATGCATAAACGCTTAACAACACGGCTATAACCTAATCGCATAAATGGAGAAATTTTATCACTCAATTAGTCTTGTATTTGCTTGATCTCACAATCTTTTTGGTGATTGTGTTCACACGTTGATTTTTATATAATTAATATCGATGCATGTTCGATTTGGTTTAGAATTCTCCTTTTAACATATTTTACTCAAAAGTCTTGATATTAGTATAATGATAAAAGAATGTGCTTGCATATGGAGAGTAAAGATACGACATGATACGGTTTTCCAAATATGTGATACGGTTTTCCAAATTCATATTTGGGTAATTCATTCGGGTTTAAGCTCATGATTTATTTCATCTATGGTATTTCATACACTTAGAGTTATTTGTTCGAAGAAAGCTTTTCCGTCTTAAAAAAAATGGTGTTACATACAAAACAAGTTTGTCTTACCCTATCGGCACGTTTGGTTGACTGAAAGATTGTCTTTGTCAAGATCAGCATCCCACCGACCATCTTTAACTTTTGTCGAAAAGGTCATCATGGAGACAGAGCTGGTCTAAGGTAAACAGAAGAGTCAATGTAGTGAAGGAGCCGAATAAGACTAGCTATGATCTTTATTTTGTTAACACATTTAAAAGACTTCAATTTTTGTTTTAATTTAACTAGCAGTTTCTTTTATCATACTCCATATTTCTTACTAACGTTCATAAGGCAAATGATTTTGGTGAAAGATAATATTATTGATTGATTATTTTTATTTTAGGAGTACAAGAAATAGTCAATACTTATTTTCGCATAATTTAAAAAATTAGCTTAATCCCGCTATCCACAATTTTCTTTCAAATCCAACAAAAGATTGCTCTATCCATAAAATTTAGCTCTCCATTGTTACATTTAAACTTTCCAAATTAACATCTTATTACCTCCTCAGGATTAACTTTATATGAATTTGAACTTATAAATTTATCAATGATATTTTGAAAATAGAGTACTTACATATCTTATCAATGTTCTTAATACTCTATTCAGCAAATTTCTTTTCATTTTATATATATATTTAGTTATAAGTGAAAAAATACGGAAGTGAGAGATTTTTCACGGTATGAAGCAGGAATATACTATTCCGAACTTTGAAGTCTTTGCACAGGAAAGGATCCTCTTGTTTATAAAAGGCATCATCATTCGCAGATCTTTAGTACTAGAGGGTGTTCCTCCTCCTAGTTCCCACCCGAAATACCTTGACCTTACTTGCACACATGTCAATGGTCCTTCCTGGTCGGAAAATCCCTTCTTGTTTCCCCGCTCCTTTTCCGGGCCGCCGCCTCCTCCTCCTCCTCCTCCTTCTACTACTGCTTCCGCCACTAATTATCGCCAAATTTAGGATTGGACCTTCGTCAGTCAGTGTTCCCACCGTATGGACGCCCAGTAAACCTTACGACATCAATATAACCAGCAAATCCGGTTTCAAAGTCGTGCTTTCCAGGCTAAACTCAGGACCAAGTTTCTTTTTTGGCTCCAGGAGCTATGAAACATCTGTTCGCGTTTCATGCCGTTTTGGCGTGTATATTTTCCAACCAACACAAGACATAAAAACCATATATCCATGGTCAGTTTGGTCGGTTCAGCAAGAACTGATGAACGACACTGTCCAAATGCGACTCACCCAGGAAGGCGATTTAGTTTTACTGGGTGCCGACGGAAAAAAAATGTGGTCCACAAATACTGCTGGCAAGTCAGTCGTAGGCTTAAACTTGACTGAGGTTGGAAATCTCGTGCTCTACGACAGAAATGACACCATCGTTTGGCAGTCTTTCGATCACCCTTCATACGCAATTCTTCCTGGACAGGAGCTACGTCCCGGCATGAAACTAACAAGGACATCTACTAAGCAGGATGGGACAGCGCATGTCTACACGTTCACCACCGATGATCAGATAGGCTTTGTCGGATCTGTAAGGGTAGCCAATTCTCCCCAAATTTACTACGAAACAAGCAATGTGAGCAAAATGAAGAGTGACAATGGACAGGTTGGAGCACTTTACAAGAATGGAACCTTCGGTGAGTTTGAATTTTCCCTAACATTATTGCCTCAGTTTATCCTTCTGGGGTCGGATGGGCATCTAAATCTTTATGTTTATGATGAGCACTCCACTAATTGGATGCCAACGGATCTTCTTATGGATCGAATTGGTGCTTGCACCTATCCATTCGCGTGCGGAAGTTATGGCATTTGTTCATCTGCCTCTCATGGCTATGATTGTCTGTGTCCAAATGAGACACAGCAAATTGATGCAAGGGCTTCATCCTACGGTTGCAATCACACCTCCCCATTCTCTTGTGATTCACATGATAACACTTTCGCAGAAGTTGAGAACATCACCTTCTTTGCTTTGTCGTACAATAATATTAGTCCAAACATCTCAAACACAACTGTGGAGAGTTGCAAGGAAGAGTGTTTGAAGAAAGGGTGCTCATGCACAATGGCACTATTTCAAAATCAAGCCAATTTGTTTGGTGGAGACTGCTATTTATTATCAGATTCATTCTCCCTCATAGACGACTCATATGGGGGGTCTTCCATCTTAGCATTTATCAAAGTCAACCATAGTTCAAACACACTGATGTCGTCATCAATCTTTCTGAGAAAGAGAAGGGGACGAATAGTGTTAATCCTAGGGACTACTGTTGGAGCAGTTTCTATGGTCTTAGTAAGCATATTTGGGATTTCTATTTTAAGTAGGGTGAGAAGAAACGATGTCGAGGATGATGATCTAGACTTACCAAGACTTCAGATAACTAGATTCTCCTATGAGGACTTAAAGGCCATGACAGAAGATTTCAACATCAAGCTTGGGGAAGGAGGATTTGGCTCAGTGTTTTTAGGAACTTTACCCAGCGGAGGTAGGATTGCAGCCAAGCGTCTTGATGGTTTTGGTCAAATAAAGAAGTCATTCTTGGCTGAAGCCGAAACCATTGGCACAATACATCATGTCAATCTAGTAAGACTATTTGGATTTTGTGCTGAAAAATCATTTCGGCTTTTAGTCTATGAGTACATGTGCAATGGTTCTCTTGATAAGTGGATCTACCATAAAGACCAAGAGTTTGACCTCTGTTGGCAAGTGAGGAGAAAGATCATCATCGACGTTGCCAAGGGACTAGCCTATCTCCATGAGGAATGCCATCAAAAAATCATTCACTTAGATGTCAAACCCCAAAATATACTACTGGATGAACATTTCAATGCAAGCTCGCTGATTTTGGATTGTCGAAGCTAATTGAAAAGGACCAAAGCCAAGTCATGACGACCATGCGAGGAACACCAGGTTACCTTGCTCCAGAGTGGTTAAGCTCTGTAATCACAGAAAAGGTGGATGTGTACAGTTTTGGCATCGTGATGTTAGAAGTCCTATGTGGGAGGAAAAATGTGGATCGTTGTATGCCGAGTGATGAAGTGCATATGTTGACCCTTTTCAAGTGCAAAGCAGAGCAAGAACAGCTACTGGACATGGTAGATCAGTCCAGTGGTGACATGCAACTGCACGGCCAAGAAGCTGTCAAGATGATGAAAATCGCAGCATGGTGCTTGCAAGATGATCATAGCAAGAGGCCGCTCATGTCTCAAGTGGTTAAATTCTTGGAGGGCTCAGTTGATATAGAAGATGGCTTGAGATACAGCTTCTCAGTTCCTTCTAATCATGGTGGTGATAGTGTCGATGATGCTACTCAGCTATTGCCATCAACATTATCAGGTCCTAGATGAACTAGACTAGCTTCGGATCTGAACTCTGATGCTTAAGTGGGGTGGCTTCTTTTGGCGTTTCTACCGTATATATTTTTTGTCTCCTTGTCGTACTTATGATTCCAATACTTTTTATAGAAATTCTAAGTCACTTGTCATTTTCGTTAATTAGTTTAAAGGTCATGGTATTAATAAAGATTCCAACCATGTATCAGTTTGCAATAGACAATGCTCAGTTCCATCACTCTTTGTTCGTGCTGATTCTTGTAGGATACCTATCGTAAATTGCCAAACTGTTTGTCGCTGTCATGACTACGGTAGATGTTTTTTCTCATTTCCAAACAAAGGATCAGATTGACAAACAAAGCACGTGGTCCCGTTTGAATTGTTTCTAGGCCTCATTCATATCAAAGACAGCATAAGATTACTGAGATGTAACCTGCAAGTTTTTTTATCCCAACCCCTAGTAAATGAGCAGACTGTCAAATAAGCATTCCGTTCCTCTGAAAGAAAGAATAATGACTTCTCTAAATCAAGATGTGTAATGCGTCAGATGTCCTCATTAACGTATTGAGCACCATAATCTGAGTAAGAAGATGTCTGGCTGGGATGGATCCGAAACCATCTGTAGAAAGGGTTGCTAGCAGTAGCGCCAAAGAGAAGTACCACATCAAGAATCCCAGTTCCAGGAGAAAAATGGGTAAATTTGGCTAGCTATGGTTTGAGGAAATCTCATGGGTAATGGCGTATGCACATTTCGCCTAAGGAAGGAAAATCTGGAGAGAATAGGATTTTGCTCTTAGTTGGAGACAGGAATGTAGATTATCCAGAGTTTGGAATAGCTGAATTACAGCTAGAAAATTTACACCATTGGCCCACTGAAAAAGAACGATTGGCGACAAGGTGGAGACAAGGAAAGTCATTACCTTGAGGAGATACCACGTATTTTTGCTCGCAATGGCCAAAGCGGAGGCAAGCAGAATCACTTCGCTCTTTTGAATCGGACACGGACGTTTAAAGTTGACAATGGCAAAAGCAGATACCACGTGTTTGTTCCCCTGAGCTTATATCCATGGCATTCGGACACGGCTTCTGATGCAAAGGCTATACAATTTTACACGCGCAAATGCGAAGTGAACAGGCAAAGGATCGCCGGAGTTGGCCGTGAACGACGGTCGGCGCATGCCTGGAAGCAGCAGCTCGAGTAATTTTACTCCGGCGCCAGACCATGAGTCGCCTCCACGGGACTACTTCTTCGATGTTGCTCGCCCGAGTCTTACTGTGCTTACACGTGCTCTTTCATACCGAAGGACTCCACCAGTAACTACAAAACGGTGGGATATTAATGGCTTGGGGTGCGTATGATGTGGTGATTTTAAGTCGCGCACAGCAACTGCTTGATTAAATGCCTGACAGGCTCTCGGAGATGAGTAACGAGTATGCACTCTTGCTTTTCATTGTTTTTGCGTGCTGAAATACGTAGTGGTAAACAGGGTCGATTTGATCAGGATGGTGTTTGCAAGATGATTCTTGTAAGAGTCCTTCCATGTTTGCATTGGTTAATTGCTTTGAGGGATTAGATAGTTAGCTCAAGTCATTACTTCTCAATTCCTTCCAGTCGCAGCAAGCAGATGGTTGACGAAATTACTTAGCTATCAGCCTTGCAATTATCAGATTTGAGGTGAAGAAATCTAGCTTTCAATATAAGCTCTGTCACTTCAATGGATAGCCCCCTTTGATAGTGCTAAGCTTCTCTGCTCATTCAGATCACAATGATCACATTGTCAATCAATCTACCGAGCTAGCCTTGCAATCATCAGGTCCTGGATGAAAAGAACTTGTTTCACTTATAACCTCCTACGAATTAATTCTCTAAGTGCTCTCATTGCAATATTAAACCTTTGGTAACAAGCCTTCCTGTCAGATAATGATGTCAATGGGGTAAATGAGTTTCATTTGCAAACATTGGAGCTGACATAATCTCAAAGGAAAAAGAGGACGATGAAGCATGGTCAAAAGGCAGCATTTAAATGGATAATCCAAGTAGAACATTTTCTTTCTCTGCTTTACATGCCTTGGTTTGTTGTTCTCGAGCAAACACTGAGCCACCAACAAGTCTAATGTAAATTGTTTGAAGATGCTTGTTGACCTGTAAAACGTCCATTCTGATCAGCTTCATTGAAGCTTCATGAAAATGCCTCGGTCACTTGCTTCTGGTTGAGTCTTGATTTCTTGGGCTTTCCATTTTAATTACAGCATGGCCCCTTGTGCCTCTGTTCGATGACGGGTGACTTGGAATGCTATCAAGAGACGGCTAAGCGACACATCTCCAAATTGTGGGATGGACTTCCAGTGGGATGGCAGTTTTGCTTTATTTTCCAAGATTTTAAGCATGTAGAGGACCACCCTAGGCTAGAATATTACAAGCGTTCTGCTCTTTCATTCCACCATGTTCTTCTACTCTGCCTTTTCATTTGGGCCATCGTGGGATTTTATTGCTGTGACATGTGAACACATTAGGTGTCATTGATGGTGGAAACAATTTCTTTGTTTGAACAGTTTCCTTCAGTTGATAATGATGTTCTTGTTTGTTTTTCTAAGAATGTCTATTCTTTCCTGCGTGTAAAAGAAAACTGTGCTAGATGCATTGTCTTGATGGTTGCTCAGTTCTCTACTATTTGTTTTCCCGTTATCATTCATCACTGAGATCTACCTGAGTTCTTGTTGAGATCATCAGCGACTAAAGCAGGTTGTGAAGAACCTAAAAAAAAATTTGTAAATCAACTGCTTCAGGAACACAAAAGAGAACTTTTCTGTTTTAAAAGAAAGAGATTAAAAGGTGCTTGATATTACTTTTTGACATTAGAAAAAACCGAACATCTTGGATCTTTATATTTTTTCATCAAGATAAAACCCAATGTTGATAAAGATATGTACATCTTGAGATATGGAATTCCATGTTGCATGCTCCATAGACTATATGAATTAAGATTATCATTTGGACCGTTGTTGATGATGAATTCGCTTTACGTGGTCTAAAGATCACATAGTGTCTTTTCAGAATTCTTGTTAATGTGGTATATCGAAATGATCAAAAGATTTTGAACAATTGTTCTCAAGAACTCACATAATTAGAAATGAGTCGTTTCATCGCTATGGATGGGTTTACCATCCAATTCTTTGTAAATTATATAAAATATGATTGGGCAATTCTTGTACATCTAATGAAATGTCCGGCGGTTTTAGTTTCAAAGAAGTTTGACCCTTGATATTCAATCCCTTGAAAGGAAGAAAATAACCCTTGACTATTATTATACAAGGAAAAAAATAAGAAAGTAAATGTTAATAACGAAAACATAGCAAAACAGTTAATGTTGATCAATTAAATGCATCAGCTCATAAATAGAGGATGGATTTGCTATTGTTATTCACGAAGAAAATAATTAGGGACGGAATAAAATATAGTCAGCTTGTTTCATCCTTAGTGGTTCTAGCAAAAAATTAACAAATTTCAGAGGAAATTATGAATTTTCTGCTTCGAGGTTTAAGCTGTTTAGATTAGAGAAAATACTTCTAAAGTTTTGTTGACCAATTGATGAAAGATGAAAACCATATAATCTAACCAATCACGCGGTTATGTCATAACACGCCATTTGGAACATCATGAGAATGGGAGGTTTAAAGGTTGGCTTGTGTTCTCGTTACTTACTTCTAAGAAGGTTGACTTCGTCAATAAAAGTACTGGAAATCAGATGGTAGTACCCAGCATGCCCATTATCAATTGTCGTGCATGAGATGCCTCTCCACTTTCTTGAAATGAGCGAACGTAAGAAGTATGACCTTAAACTCTTACATCTCTGAAATGTGGGACGTAAAAAATTTGGAGTATTTGCTTGAAAGAGGGAAGAAGAACTTTTCTCCTCAATTGGGAGCTAAGGCGTGTAGAAATAGACATATTAAAATAAGGAGCGCAGTCTTGTCAGCCCATTAAGGTTTCTTGGTAAGTGGGGCGACCCTCTATGGAGCTCTTGAGCTCTTGGGTTGTGGTGAGGTACTATCTTAACCACTGCCATATCTATTGTCATTTGTCATGTCTAGAGATGCCTCCCACTTTTTTGATATGAAGGAATGTGGATTTTTTTTTTGACTGTTTTAAGCCTTTTTTTATTCACAAATAAATCAAAAAAAAATTTCATAATTTGAATAGATTTACTTTCTCTTGTATCATGTATACTTGATATTCAAAAATTGAAGTAGTTCGAATCAAATATGCATAATAAGCACTTGTTAACATGGGATTGACTGACGGAGAAATTTTATCACTCAATTATTTTTTTTGTTTATTTGATTTCACAATCTCTCACACAGTAATGTTCATATAATTACTATTGATGTGCGTTCAATTTGGTTTATGATTCTACTTCAGCATTATTACCCAAAAGTCGTGAGACTAGTACAACGCGGAAAGAAAATACCTGTCTGTGTGGAAGATACATGAATTAACCAATCAAAAGGCAAATGTTGTAACGCGCAAGAGGACGTTGACGCCCGTTGTGGCCTTTCTGGGGTCCGCAGAAGAAATGGTGCATTCTGAAGGTTTGAAGATTGGCTCGTGTTCTCATTACGTTTAAGACGGTGGACTTCGTCAATAAAATGGCTGGGATTCTCACACGGTGTTGCCACACCATGCCTTTTGTCATGTATCGAATGCAACTACAATTTTATTTATTTATTGATTTAACCCTTCTTTAATTAAGAATAAATTAAGAAAATCTCATAATTTTGAGTACACTTGATTTTTCATGTATCATGCGTATTCCTTATTAGAAATTTTGAACCGGTTTGTACTAAATATGCATAAATGCTTGAGAGCATGACCATCACCTAATTGCCTGGACATAGAAGTTTTATGACTCAATTTATCTCATATTCACTTAATCTCACAATCTTTTCAGTGATTATGTTCACACTTTGTTGCTTATTCGATTTGGTTAAGGATTCTCCTTTCAACATATTTTTCTCGAAAGTCGTGAGATTAGTACAACGCGGAAAGAAAGTACCTATCTGTGTGGAAAATGCATGAATTAACCAATCACAAGGTGATGTTGTAACGCGCAAGGGGGCGTTGACGCCCGTTGTGGCCTTTCTGGGGTCTGCAGAAGAAATTGTGCATTTTGAAGGTTTGAAGATTGGCTTGTGTTCTCATTACGTTTAAGACGGTTGACTTCGTCAATAAAATGGCTGGGATTCTCACATGGTGGTGCCTCACCATGTCTTTTGTCGTGTATCGGATGCAACTACATTTTTATTTATTTATTGATTTAACCCTTCGTTTATTAAGAATAAATTAAGAAATTTTCAAAATTTTGGGTACACTTAACTTTTCATGTATCATGCATGTTCGCGAAATTGAACCAGTTCGTACTAAATATGCATAAATGCTTAAGAGCAAAATCGTCTCGTACTTGCTTGATCTCACAATCTTTTCGGTGATTGTGTTCACGCTTTGTTTCTTATATAATTAATATCAATGCATGCTCGATTTGGTTTAGGATTCTCATTTCAATTTATTTTACTTGAAAGTCTTGAGATTGGTATTACAATAAAAGAATGTGCTTGTATATGTGGATTAAAGATATGGCACGAACACGATTTTCCAAATCCATATTCATGTAACTTGTTCAGGTTTAGTCTCATGAGTTATTTCGTTTATGGTGTTTCTTTCACTTAGAATTATTTGTCTAAAGAAAGCTTTTTCATCTTTAAGAAAATGTGTTACTCACGTACAAAACAAATGAGTCTTTCCCTATCTCCACGTTTGGTTGATTGGAAGATCGTCCAAGTTTTTGTCAGAATCAAGATCCCACTGATTATTTTTATTTTATTCGAAAAGGTTATCATGGTGATAAAGCTGGTATAAGGCAAATAGAAGAGTCAATGTAGTAAAGGAGACGAATAAGACTTGCAATAATATTTATTTTGCTAACTCATTAAAAAGAATTCTAAATTTTCAATTTAGCATTTTCTTTTATCATACTCAGTATTTGCCGATTAAAGATCATAATTCAAATGATTTTGGTGAAAGATACTATTATTGATCGATTATTTTTATTTTAGGAGTACAAGAAACAGTTAATACTTATTTTTGCATAATTTCAAAAATCAACTTTATCCCGCTACCCTCAATTTTCTTTCGAATCCAACAAAAAAATTTGATCTCTATTAATTAAATTTAACTCTCCATCGTTACCTTTAAATTGTCCAAATAACATCTTATTACCTCCTTAGGAATAAATTTATATGCCTTTGAACTCATAAATTAACCAATGAATAATTAGTAAATAGAGTACTTACATATCTTATCAATTCTCAATACTCCATTCAGCAAACTTCTTTTCATTTTATGCATTTATTTATTTATTAGTGAAAAATAAGGAAGAGAGATTTTTGACAGTATGAAAGCATAAACTATTCCGAACTTTGAAGTCTTTCGACAGGGAGAGGAAAGAGACCTCTGACCTCTTCTTTATAAAAGGCATCATCATCCGCAGATCTCTAGCATAGAGGCGTTCCTTCTTCTAGTTCCCACTCAAAACACCTAATCTTACTTGCACAAAACTCAATGGTCCAACCTGCTGGGAAAATCCCTTCTTGTTTCCCCGTTCCTTTTCCGAGTCTCCTCCTCCTCCTCCTCCTCCTCCTACTTCCGCCACTAACCATCGCCAAATTCATGAATGGACCTTCATCGGTCGGTGTTCCCACCATATGGATGCTCAGTAACCTTTACGACTTCAATACAACCAAAATCTATACCTCCTCCGGAAATTATGTTGGTGTTCGTTTCAAGGTTGTGCTTTCCAGGCTAAACACAGGACCAAGTTTCTTATGTGGCTTCATGGACTCTGGTGGTGGAAGCTGGTCTTTTCACCTGCTTGTTTTCCAACCGACACAGGACATGAAAAACATCATACCATCGTCAGTTTGGTCGATTCCTCACGAACCCATGAACGACACTTCGCAAATGCGACTCACCAAGGAGGGCGATTTAGTTTTACTGGGTGACGATGGAAAAATTATGTGGTCCACCAATACCGCCGGCAAGTCAGTGGGAGGCTTAAACTTGACTGAAGTTGGAAATCTCGTGCTCTACAACACAAATGATGCCATCATTTGGCAGTCTTTCGATCACCCTGTAGACACAATTCTTCCTGGACAGGAGCTACGTCCCGGCATGAAACTAACCAGACCGTCGAGTGCGCCGGATGGGACAGCACTTTTTTACACGTTCGCCACCGATGATCAGATAGGCTTCCTCGCATCTGTAAGGGCAGCCTATTCTCCCCAAATTTACTACGAAACGAGTAACGTGAGGGACATGAAGAGCGACGATGGGCAGGTTAGAGCACTTTACAATAATGGAACCTTCGGTGAGTTAAAATTTTCCCCAATATCTTCAGCTCAGTTTATCCGACTGGGGGACCATGGGCATTTGAAGCGTCATGTTTATGATGAACACTCCAAATTTTGGAACAAGGCGGCGGATCTTCTTGAGGATAAATTAAATAAATGCGATTATCCACTTGCATGTGGTAGTTATGGCATTTGTTCAAATGTCTCTGATGACTCTGGTTGTCGGTGTCCAGACGAGACAGAGCCAATTGATGGGGATTCGTCCTCCAGTTGCAATCGCAGCTTGCCTTTCTCTTGTGATTCACACAATAACACTTTCGTAGAAGTTGGGAAGATCACCTACTTTGCTTTGTCGAACAACGAAATTAGTGAGGACATCTCAAACACAACTGCGGAGAGTTGCAAGAAAGAGTGTTTGAGAAAAGGATGCTCTTGCAAAATGGCACTATTTCGTAACCAAACAATTTTCTCTAGGGTGGACTGCTTTTTATTACCAGAGCCATTTTCCCTTATGGACGACCCTCTCGGGTCCTATTCCACCACGGCATTTATCAAAGTCAACAAAAGTACAAAGACACCAATGCCATCATCAATCTTTCGAAGAAAGAAAAGGGGACGAAGAGTGTTAATCCTAGGGACTACTGTTGGAGCTGTTTTGCTATTCTTGGTAAGTGTATTTGGGATTTATATTTCAACTAAATTGAGAAGAAATGGTGTTGAGGATGATGATCCAGACTTACCAAGGCTTCAGATAACTAGATTCCGTTATGAGGACTTGAAGGCCATGACAGGAGATTTCAACATCAAGCTTGGGGAAGGAGGATTTGGCTCAGTGTTTCTAGGAACTTTACCCAGTGGTGTTAGGATTGCAGTAAAGCGCCTTGATGGTTTTGGTCAAATGAAGAAGTCATTCTTGGCCGAGGCTGAAACCATTGGCACAATCCATCATGTCAATTTGGTGAGGCTACTTGGATTTTGTGCTGAAAAATCACATAGGCTTTTAGTGTACGAGTACATGTGCAATGGTTCTCTTGATAAATGGATCTTCCATAATGATCAAGAATTTGATGTCTGTTGGCAAGTGAGGAGAAAGATTATCCTCGACATTGCCAAAGGACTAGCCTATCTCCATGAGGAATGTCATCAAAAAATAATTCACTTGGACATCAAGCCCCAAAATATTCTTTTGGATGAACATTTCAATGCGAAGCTTGCTGATTTTGGGCTGTCGAAGCTTATCAATAAGGACCAAAGCCATGTCATGACAACCATGCGAGGAACACCGGGTTACCTTGCTCCAGAGTGGCTGAGCTCTCTTATAACGGAAAAGGTAGACGTATATAGTTTTGGTATTGTCATGTTAGAAGTCCTATGTGGGAGGAAAATTGTGGAGCGCTCTTTGCCAAGTGATGAAGTGCATATGTTGGCCCTTTTCAAATGCAAAGCAGAACAAGAACAACTACTGGAGATGGTTGATAAGTCCAGTGGGGACATGCAACTGCACGGCCAAGAAGTTGTCAAGATGATGAAAATCGCAGCATGGTGCTTGCAAGATGATAGCAGCATGAGGCCCCCCATGTCGCAAGTGGTTAAATGCTTGGAGGGCTCAACTGATATAGAAGAAGGCTTGAGATACAGCTTCTCAGTTCCTTCTGGTCATAGCGATCGTAGTGTTGATGATGCTTCTCGGCTATCGCCCTCACAATTATCAGGTCCTAGGTGAACAAAACCAGCTTCAGACATGAACTCTGATGCTTAGATGGGGTAACTTCTTTTAGTGTTTCTGCCGTATAAATGTTTTTTCTTGTAGTCGTACTTATGATCCCATAATTTTAATGAAATTCTAAGTCATTTTTTCATTTAATCGGTTGAAAGGTCATGATACAAATAAAGATTCCAACCATAAATCAGTTTGCATGAGACGGTGCTCAATTCCATCACTCATTCTCGTTGAAATCCAAACACATGAGGGACATCAAGGCAACCTTTCCTGTAAGATACCTTTGGCAAATCACCATACTGTTTCTTGCCATCATGACTACGGTGTATAATATTTCTCATTTCCAAACAAAGGAGCAGGTCGACACACAAATAAAGTCGTCCAGTTTGAAGTGTTTCTAGGCCTCATTCATATCAAAGATGGCATAAGATTACTCAGAAATGTAACCTGCGAGTTTTTCTATGCCAACCCTAGTAAACGAACTGATCCATCAAATAAGCATACCATTCCTCTGAGAGAGAGAAAAATCCCTTCTCTAAATCAAGATGTGTAATGCAGCAGATGTCCTCATTAACATTTTGAACACCATAATTCGAGTAAGAAGATGTATGACTGGGATGAATCTGAAACCGTCTATAGAAAGGGTTGCTAGTAAGAGCGCCAAAGTTGCTACAACACAATTTCAGAGATGTACCGCATTAAGAATCTCAGTTGCAGAAGAAAAGTAGGTAAATTTGGCTAGCTGTGGTTTTAGGAAACATCATGGATTATGGTGTATGTACATTTTGCCAAAGGTAGGAAAATCTAGAAAGAATAGGATCTTGCTCTCAGTTGGAGACAGGAGTGAAGATTATCCAGAGCTGGGAATGGCTGAATTACAACTGTAAAATTACACTATTAGACATTGGAAAAGAAAGATTGGCAACAAACAGGGCAAAGTGTAGAGCACAATATGGAGCACATTGTTACTCAGGTTCTCACTTTAGACATCAGCCGCAATTTAAAACAGAGCAGTTGCTAAAGAGGAGTTGTTATGAGCTTCTGCCTTCAGATTGTACGTTAGACGATGACAGAAGTAACCAAGTGGAGATAAGGAAACTCGTTACCTTGAGAAGAAATGAGTATGTTTGGTGCGAGGCACTAGTCAAAAAGTCATGAACTTTCAGTAAACAAAGCTCAGAACATGAAGGGATCCGTCCAGCCAAGAACATAATCAGTCCGAATCTGGAATTCATGATTTAGCAATGAGGGAGACCCATAATCAAGCAAAAAGAGTCGAAAGAACCTGAACCATCCAACTCCTGGGTGCTCTAGTCGTGGCATGTGGATCGCAGGTGAAAATTGCCTTACTTGCATGCACCTAATGATTGGAACCCTCTGTAGATACGCCACCAATTGCACATTAGAGCTTGTTCATCAGTACTATATCGATTTTTTCTCCTTACAGGTTCGTTGCATCATTCTGGCCGTTGAATAATTGGTATGTCAAATTAGGTACTTTGAGCAAGTAACAGAAGAAAAAAGAATTTGTGAAGACCTCTTCATCACACTTCTTTTAAATTTTGAGTACTCCATGCGGGAAGATTTGTCCCTCGGCTTGAAAATGAGACTTCTTCTTGCATCTTTCGGTTAATTCAAAGTGCATCCGTTCAGCTTAGAGAGAGAGAAGTTCAGCTTAGAGAGAGAGAGAGAGAGAGAGAGAGAGAGAGAGAGATCTACTCGGCAAATTAAAATGCGTAAAAAGCATCTCGACATTCTACCAAGAAAGCAATCTGCGGAAGAAAGCGGAAATTTTGTTCATATGGAACCACGTTAATGGGATGAGTTGTGATAACATATTCCAAAATTGGATTAGGAAAGTAGTTCACAAAATATCAATTTTATCGCATGATTTTACTCCTAATTTTAATAGAATCACATGCTTATTGCACCTTAACTTTTCTTTTATCGGGAGTCGCCTATACCAGGATAAATTCGAATAATTAGCTAATCACCCACAAATTTTTTTAAATATTTATATCACAGGGTTGGCATGTTAAAAAATAAACTAGACAACATAACACGAGTAGTCCCGCCTTCGAGAACACCAAACATTGCTCCCAACAAGAAAAATATGTGCCCGAAGAAGGCGCGACGTCGGCGAAGTTGCTGTGGCCACTAACTTATGCCGAGAGCTCCGAGGGTTGACCGACATGGCTGGGCAGAAACTGAATCCGATTCGTCCTTCCCCTTTTTCCCGAACTAAACTTAGAACCGGTTCTTTACTTCATATTGGCTGCATAAACTTAGAACCGGTTCTTTACTTCATATTGGCTGCATCTTCCTCATCTTCGAAGCACCGGCTAAGAGTAAGAAAAAGGTTGAGGCCAACAGAATCGCTTCGCTCTTTTGAATCGGACAGAGACATAAAGTTGACAATGGCAAAGAGAAATACCACGTATTTGTTCGCTTGAGCTCATATCCATGGTATCCGGACACGGCTTCTCACGCAAAAGCTATACAATTTCTCGCACACAAATGTGAAGTGAGCAGGCAAAGGATCCCCGGAGTCGGCCGTGAAGAATGGTAGGCGAATGCCAGGAGCGGCAGCGCAATTAATATCGCTCCGGCCCCCTGGACTATGAGTCGCCTCCGTGAGGAATGTGCTGATTTTAAGCCCCACACAACAAGTGTTTGATTAGATGCCTGAGAGACACTCGGAGATGAGTAAACGGGTACACGCTCTTGCGTGTCATTGGCTTTTTGTGCTGAAATATGCAGTGGCGACCACGGATGGTTTGATCAGCACGGTGTTTACAAGATAATTTTAGTAGGAGGCCTTCCATGTCTGCAGTGGTTAAATGCTTTGAGGGCTTAGTTTGTATAGATAGCTCAAGGTATTAGCTTCTCAGTTCCCTCCAGTCACAGCTAGCAGATTGTTGACGAAATTACTTAGCTGTCAGCCTTGCAATTATCAGGTCCTAGGTGAAGAGAACTAGCTACCGATATAAGCTCTGACACTTCAATGGAGGGATAAGCTTCTCAGTTCGTTCGGATCACAGCAATCACACGGTCGATGAGTTTACTGAGCTAGCTTCTCAATCTTCAGATGCTGGGTGGACAGGACTTGTTTCGCTTATAAGCTCCTATGCATTAATTCTTTAAGAGTGCTCATTGCAGTATTAAACTTTCACTATCAAGTGGTCCTTTCAGATAATGATACGAAAGGGGTAAATGAGCTTCATTTGCAAACATTGGAGCTGACATAATCTCAAAGGAAAAAAGAGGATGATGAACCATGGTCAAAGGCAAAATTTAAATGGATTATCCAAGTAGAACATTTTCTTTCTCTGGTGTACATGCCTTGGTTTTTTGTTCTCGAGCGGACACTGAGCCACTGACATGTCTAATGTAATTTATTTGAAGATGCTTGTCGACCTGTAAAATTTCCATTCCGATCAGCTTCATCAAAGCTTTGAGAAATTGTCTCGGTCACTTGCTTCTGGTCGAGCCTTGGTTTCTCGGGCTTGCCGTTTTGATGACAGCAAGGCCCCTTCTGCTTCTAATACGAAGACAGGCAACTTGGAGTGCTCACAAGAGACTGCTAAGTGGTACATCTCCATATCCTGAGATGGACTTCCGATGGGATGGCCGTTTTGCCTTATTTTCCAAGGTGTTAATCATGTAGAGGGCCGCTGTAAGCTAGAATATTTTGAGCATTTGGCCTTTTCATTTCCACCTTTTTCTTCTACTCTGCCTTCTCACTGGCCCATTGTGGGATTTTTGTTGCTGCGACATGTGAACACATTATGTGTCGTTTATTTGAGCGAGCTTCTCTGTCTGTCGTTATACCTTGAGAGTTTCCCTCTGTTGACAGGAATGTTTTCATTCGTCTTTATTAGAATGTTCAATCTATCCTGCGTCCGAAACCAAATTGTGCCACATGTTTTCCCAGTATCATCACAGAGACCTACCTAAATTGTTTTTCCGTTCATCAGACTAAAGCAGCTTGTGAAGAACCTACAAAAATTGCAAATCAAGTGCTCCCGGAAGAACTCAATGGCCAACAATCAACACAAAAGAGTTGTGACATTTTCTCGATTTCAGTTCAAAGGAAGTGATAGAAAGGTGTCTGATATCACTTTGTGGCCATAGAAAGATCACTAGCAGCCCAATATGTCATTAGTATATAAAATGTTGAGATGTGACAAACATTCTAATTTGACCTGCACATTTTAAGGTTGGTATATTATTTTTTCGTCAAGATAAAACCCAATGTTGATGAAAAATATTTACATCTCCATATATGGAAATCCCGAGGTGATATCACATGATCTATAGACTATATGAATTAATAGCATCATCTGGATCATCGTTCACGATGAATTTGGTTTATACGGTGGACTAAAGATCATTTGACATTTTTTCGAGACTCCCATTTAATGTAGAATATCAAAATGGTAGAGAGGGTACTAAAAATAATTCTAAAAAATATCTCTAAATAGACGATGAATTTGGTCGACCGCTTGGTGAAAGATGAAAACCACATAAGTTAACCAATCACACGTTATTTTATAATTCACAAATTGAAACATCGTGGGAATAGATACAAGAGGGCGTTGCACGTTTTAATCTCATTGCGGTCCGTATTAGAAGAAGTATGAATAAAGGAGGAAGGTACGAAGAAGATTAGGCTTTGTTCTCTTTATTTCGGCAAGGTTGAGTTTGGCGACAAAATCGCTAAAAATCTAGTGGGTAGTGTCACACGATGTCAATTGTCAAGTACGGGGATGCGTCACACTTTCGACTATGGGGAACGTTGAATTTTCTTTAACTGAGTTAATCCTTCGTTTATTAAGAAATAAATTGAGAAAATTTCATAATTTTGAATGCACTTATTTTCCTTGTATAATGTATACTCAATATCTGGAAATTGAACTAGTTCGTGGTAAATATGCATAAGCACATATGGCCATGACCTACATAAACGGAGAAGTTTTGTCACTCAAATCATCTTGTTTTTACTTGATTCCACAATCTTTTCGGCGATTGTTTTCCCTCATTGATGCTTATATAATTAACATAGGTGGGTGTTTGATATGGTTTATGATTCTACTCTGAAAATATTTTACCCAAAAGCGGTGAGATAGGTATAACGGTAGAAGAAAGCGATTGTATGTGGGGAACACACGGCACAAATACAACCCTTTCATTTCATATTTGGGATACCCTGGTCTATGCTTATGATTTACTTTGTTTATGGTTTTTGTTCTCATATTAATGCGGAAATGCTAATAGATCCTACAATTCAAATTAGTACTAAATCACCAAAAAATTAAATGAGAAATAATAAAAACATCATATATTTACATGGTTCGATTCGAGTGTCAGTACCTACTTTATGGAAAGAACCAATAATAAATAATCAGCTAATAATTGGATAATTAGAGTTATAACTACTTACACGCTTGATTATTTTCTCCACCTAGATTGAGCCCAAACTTACATTGTTTACAAATAAACAATTCAATTAGATACAAAAGTCATGGCCCAAATTAATTTCCGTGTGTGCTGCTCCTATGCTTGGCCAAATAACAAATAGGAGTGAGCATGGTTTGGGTTGGGCCGGTCCACCCCTTAATCCTAAGATTAACCCGCACAATGCTAATACTCAATTTTTAGGATCAAAGACCGATCCTATTGAGCTTGGGACGAGGACCCAACCGAAATGGGTTCGGTCCAGTTCTAGGGTCAACCCAGGATCAACCGATAATTTTTATTTATTTAATTTTATGTATTCCTTGAAAGGGCAACCGAGGACCTGGACTGATCCGATGGGTTCAGTCCGGTTCGAGGATCAATTCGAAACTATCCAATAATTTTTTATTTCATTTTTTATACTCCTTGAATAGGCGATCGAGGACCGAACCGACTCAATGGGTTTAGTAATAAGTAAGGTTAGCTAAGAGAGGTGAATGTCGAGCGTTAAGTAGGGTGAGCGTCGAGCAAGGAGCAACAAGCGAGGTGAGCATTGAGCAATGAGCGGCACGAGTGACTCAAAGTGAGTGAGGCGTGTGTCGAGTGGCGAGCAAAGTTTTTTTTTTTTTTTTTTTTTTTTTTTTTTGGTAAAAGGCAATAAATAAATAGAGGGGAAGCCAAATGTACAAAAGATCACGGCGTCAAAACTTGCACTCAAGATGAGCAATCATAATGAGTGAAAGGATGCCGTGATGAAAAAGGAAGACAGCGCCCAAAAAAAGATGCACATACAACAAAAGGCACGGCATGAACAACATGCCATGAACAACATGGCATGAACAACCAGCAAAGATACAAATCCTCAACGAAGGAAGAAGGACATCATGTTCAAAGAATCTAAGTTCCGTGAAGTGACAGCCAAATCCAAGGTCGATCACGGTTCACCCGAAAAGATAATGGGATCAATGCCCCAACTCCTTTGCAATCTTCTATTCCTGAAGTTGTCCTTAACATTTCTGAATATGCTGGCTCTATCCTTAACCGCCATAAAAAGGTGATTCTTTATAGCCAGGACGATAAGGGGTTGTTCTTTGAAAAGTATGCTATTTATGTTCTTCCAGATAATGTGGCAAAGAGCCCCAAAGGAAAAACAAGCAATGCACTTGAAGAAATCCTTGCCCTTCAAGAAGGAGGAGGCCCACAGGAGGTTCTCTCCCCAAGACCTGTTTTGCCAAGGCAAATTGCATCTCGCCGCCCAAAAAAAAGCAACTCCGGCTGTGACAGAGCAATCAAAAAATAAGTGATCAATGGAATCAGGTACCCCATTGCAAAAAGCACAGGATCCCTTCTCAATTCTACCGTGAGACAAAAGCAAATCCTGAGTGGGTAATCTGCGCTTCCCCATAAGCCAAAGGTTAAGTTGATACCTTGGTGTAATTGCATTATTCCAAATAAAATCATGCCAAAAGACGCTATTCCACTTCCGCCTGATGGAATCCCAAGCAAAAGCAGCCGTGAAATGGCCCGAAGGGTCCCCCCTCCAGCAAATACAATCCGCACCTTGAGAAAGGGACGTCAAAGGATGATCCCACGACTCAAGAACTGTTCTGAGAGCCTGGCCCTTGTCAGAAAAAAGGTCTGCAACTAAGGCCTGCCTAGATAAACTTGAACTGTAGATAAGTGAGTCAGAGAAGTAAAAGTTCAACGGTCCCCAAGGGTGTCAGTTGTCAAACCAAAGCGAGACCGAGCGGCCATCACCAATCCTCCAAAAGAAGGCGTTCTGATACTCACTATTAAGATTGAGAAGCTTTTTCCAGGCCCAAGAACAAACGAAAGGCTTCCTAGTGACCCAAAAGTTCCTGTCCTTTAAAAAAGTGGAGTGAACCCACTTAGACCACAACACCTCTTTATCTGAGAACAAGAGCCATATATGTTTCGCCATGGCAGCCTTGTTGCAATCTCTAAGCTTTCTAATACCAAGCCCTCCCTCTTTCTTTGGGAGGCATACCTCCTCCCAAGCAACTTTGCCACCCCCTCTACCTAACTCCAGGCTTTTCCAAAGGAATTGCCTGAGGATTTCTCAATCTGATCCAAGACAGCTGCAGGTATAATAAAAACACTTGTCCAATAGGCTTGGATAGCATGAAGAACTGACCTGATGAGCTGCAGACGGCCAAGTAAAGAGAGGAATCGGTGAGTCCAGGATTGAACCCTTGTCGTGATGTGGTTAACGAGAGTGCAGTAGTCAGCCTTGGTGAGCCGCGAGTTGATAATGGGAACCCCCAAGTAGCGGACTGGCAAGAAACCTTTAGGAAAACCCAACTCAGAGATAATCCGATTCCTTAATGACGAAGAGCCACCAGCAAGGAAGATTTCGCTCTTGTTTGGGTTAGGAAGCAAACCACTCCAAGAAGAGAAGGTTTGGAGGCCTTCTTTAAGGAGTGCTACGGTGGGCAAATCTGCCTCTGAAAACAAAAAAAGGTCATCCGCAAAGAAAAGATGCGAGAGATTCGTGGACTTGCATCTCCAGAAGAATTTAAACTCTGATTTCAAGGATCATCTATATAAGATTCTTGAAAGAACTTCCATTACTAAGGTGAATAAGTAGGGAGAGATAGGATCACCTCACCAAAGGCCACGACCACTCGCAAAGAATCTGTGAAGCTCCCCATTCAGCGCAATCGAGAACTTGGGAGTGCGAACACACGTCATAATAAGGCG
Organism: Eucalyptus grandis; assembly: GCF_016545825.1. NCBI lineage: Eukaryota > Viridiplantae > Streptophyta > Magnoliopsida > Myrtales > Myrtaceae > Eucalyptus > Eucalyptus grandis. The sequence goes on along the minus strand of NC_052612.1, from coordinate 39,175,112 downwards.
AGTTATAAACTTGGGAAAACCAAAAGCCAAGAGAACTCCCTCAAGGAAATCTCAATCCACCATGTCATATGCTTTTCTAAAATCCACTTTAATTACACACTTAGGCAAGTATGGATGAAGATGGAAGTTAGAAAAGAGTTCATGGGCCATCAAGATATTATCCACGATCCTCCTGCCCTTCACAAACGCACTTTGATAAGGGCTTATCGCGTCCTCCAAGACTGTTACTATCTGATTGGCAAGCACCTTGGTAATACACTTATAGATAGTATTGCAGTAGGCAATTGCCTGTAATCATCAACGGAAGACGCATTCGGCACTTTTGGCACCAACACCAAAATGGTGTTATTGATCTCCCTCAGGAGCCTCCCAGAGGAGAAGAAATCTAACATTGCCTCAGTCACTAGATGGCCAACCGTTTCCCAATTTTCTTTGTAGAATTCAACCGTGAAGCCATCCGGACCGGTGCCTTACCCCTGGCAAGAGAGAATAAAGTATCTCTAATCTCCAACTCCAAAACTGGACGAGCTAGAAAAATTAATCTGATCAGCCGAGAGAGGATGAAGGATGACTTCATGGTTCTCCTCAATCGAAGGCCTACCCGAGTCCCCAAGAGGCGCTAGGAGATCTTGGAAATAATGAAGAAAGCGTTGTTGGACCAACTACGGATCAGAAACAACGTTCCCCTCAGAATCTTGAACAGATAGAACTCTATTCCTTAGCTGTCTCTTCTTGATATACTGATGGAAGAATTTAGTGTTGCGGTCTCTCTCTTTAAGCCATCTAACTCTCGACTTTTTCCTGAAGAAGGACTCCTCCATGGAGTGCAGCTTGGCAAAGACACATCGTTGCTCCTTTTCCAACTCAGCCAGAAGAGGAGAATCAGGCTCCAACTGTAACGCCGCTTGCGTAGACTCTAAGGCCCCCCTCGCATCTAACGTCCTGACTAAGATGTGAGAGAAAGAATCTCTATTCAAAGTCTTAAGCCATTGCTTGAGAGCCTTAAGCTTGCAAACAAGTTTGTACATGGGAACACCTACCACCGGGCCCCCCAAAACTTGAGAAACAATATCATTGAACTTCGGATGTTTCATCCAAAAATAAAAAAACTTGAAAGGCTTCCTCCGAGGAATCGGGCTAAGCACCTTGACCACCATAGGACTGTGATTAGAGATGCCCGACGGCAAGAATGAAGCTTCAGAGAAAGAGAAATCAAGGCTCCATTTGCAATTGACCAGAACCTTGTCATTCTTCCTTGCCTTCTTGGCAGATCCCACAGAAGTAGACCAAGTATACCTGAAGCCTACATACCTTAGGTCTTCAAGTTCCGCTTGTGCCAAGCACTGCCCAAACTCATCAAAACACAATATCCAAGCATCAGTGCCACCAAGCCAGTCAGAAGGGTCTTTAATCACATTGAAGTCCCCCATCATAAGCCAAGTTGAGTTTTGCCAGATAGAGCTTCTACGAACAACCTCTTCCCACAAGGACCTCCTAAGCGTGAATGTGTGCTCCCCATATACAACTGAGACACAACAAGTCACTCCAGAATCCAGCCATCTAAGGTTAACATGAACTACTTGAGATAAAATAGAAACAGCTTCAAAGCTAACCCAATTGGGATCCCAACCAACCTAGATCCTACCCCTAGGGGAGAACTCATAGTTTGTGATCCAATCCCAATCTCGCAACAAATTACTAGAAATGGAGTTGAGGAGATTTTGAGGTACTTTTGTTTCCAACAACCCAATCAGACATAAACGGTTTGAGGAAGCCAAGTTCCGCACCTCAGCCTGTTTGGTGGGGGCACCAAGGCCCCTCACATTCCAACAACCTATATACATATGTGCAAAGAGAGAGAAACAGAATTACCTCCACTTCGGTGGCTTGCGCTGACTAGTGGACGGGGCATGCCGAGACATGAGTGGCGGCGGCTCAGGCGCTAGGGCCATCAACTTTTCTTGTATGGACTCCACACCCTTAGGCGCAGCAGGAGCTTCCGAAGTTGGGCAAGGGGATAGCAAGTCATCATCCGAGCTACCAATTCGGTTCCCCGCCTCATTCGGTTCCTCCCGGGGGCTCACCGGCTCAATCGGGTCTTCTTTAGGGTTGATCGACTCAACCTCAACGCCGGGAGCAGTAGCCTCCTTGTTAGTAAGGATCCGTAATCCTCTCAAGGCATTACGGGTTGAAGTAGAAGGCATACTTCTTTCACCAGTAGCCGCTGTCTTCTTGAGAGTACGAGCCTCATCTCTCGAGCTAGCCGGAGTTGCTGAAGTAATTTCCCTTGGAGAAGGGTCTTTTTCTTCTTTTCCTTGACTTTTTTCCACCCCAAATCAGCCCCCCTGGAGAATCCTCCACCAACACAGGGTCTTCAGCAAGAGGACGTGAAGCGGTAGGAGGGGATGATGCAACCTCGTTCTTGAGGAATGGTGATCGGTTTTGGAGCAGCAAAGGGAGTATCGCAATTATGGCCAAAAGTGCCACATTTGGAGCATTCGACCAACTTCCATTCATAGTCGATATCAATAGCCCGAATCACCCCATGGAAGGTCACATTAACCGAAGAAACCCTCGGTTGAATTGTTTGAATCTCCACACATACCCTTGCAAATGAAATCATTTGTATTTGTTCCGTGTGTTGATCCACATAAAGTGGCTTGCCCACAGTGCTTGCAATGGCACTAATCAAAGGCGCCGTCCAAAGATCGAACTGGAGGTTTTTCAATCTTATCCAAGTTGGCACTGAGGTTTGCTTGCTCCTTTTCAACTCCAATAATGGCTTCCATTGTTGTAGGATAAGTGGCACCCTTGCCACTATCAAGGGACCATCCTCCAAGATTTTCCTTCGAAAAACCGGGTTAGGGATATGGAAGAAGTAGAAACCTTGGTCATTAGCCATGACCTCCACCAATTTTTGCCCCAAGTTAGCTTGAGGGATTGCTCCGTGAGTTGGTAAGGGAGCCTCCTCCTCACAAAGTACCCAACAAGGCATTCATGTCATTTAGGGTCCGCCGCTTCAAGCACTTCATTCGGGAGAACAACAGCTGAAACATTATTTTCATAAGTAGGAGGGACATATATCAAGTCATATCCCTTGGCAGCGAGACAAGCCACATTCGCCCAAGAACGTGGTTGAGGTGGCTTCGAGTTTCCCGGGGTCTTATGAGAGCCTTAGGGCTTCTTGGAGGCAGATCTTGCATGGCTTCTCCCCTTAGATCGAGCTCAACCACCACGGCCCGAGGCCAAAGGCCGCATGCACACCATGCCTTCTACTGCAAGGGCCTTGCCAGTGATTAGGGGAGGGAGGGCTGAGCGGTTTCGGATCAAAGGGCTGTGAGCCTTCTCACTACCAGCATTTACTCAGGCCTCAACTACACCCAACTCGGCAGATGAGGATGCCATTAACGACCCCAGCAGCACACCAAATTAGCCCAAACCCCTTCTACAAATCATCCATTCCAATAATGAAGCTGAGGAGAGAAGCTAATCGGATTGAAAGGAGCATTAGGGTGTTGACCAAACAGCAGCAGAAAATCGAACCAACTTCAACAAGTCAGATGGAGCATGTCCAAAACAGAGCTTGAGGCGATATTGGTCAAGGAAGGGGAGGCAGCGCCGAACCCACCAGCCAACTAACATCGGCTAAAAGTGGGAGGTACGGGTGTCGAGGCTTTTAGCAATCCTTACTAGGGGGTCTGAAACACCGCCGCGACCGCTTGGCCTAGGCATGAACAGGCCGATTGCAGGCAAGTGTAGGGCAATCGGGCGAGAGGTAGGGTAGTCCCAAGCTTCAAAAGGAGAGTGAAGCAAAGGAAATCCTTCGGTGGGATTCAAGATGCACACCGAGGTAGCAAACCTCCATATCTTGAGAGAAATGGAGGTCTCTATCGACTAGAGCAAGCAGGAAACCATCGGCATGAACAAGAGGAAAATGCCCAAAAGAGAGGATGATGAATAGTAACCTCGAGAAAAACAAAAGGCCCCCTTCTGAAATGTATGGCAAGCGAAGAAGTTGTTTCTTTCTATTTTGGCAAATTGAAGACTAAGAGGACAAATAAGACAGAAGAGAACGAGAACTACAGGAGGATGTTATAAGGAGCTGTTTATACCATTTTGGATGCAAGAAGACTTCTCACAAAAACATTTTCCTCTTTTATAAATTATGGCTGTTGATGCCATAAAAAACATTAAAAATCTAAGTTATTTAAGAATAATGTAAATTACTTGAACTCCTCACTAATGTGTTGTTTAATATTATTATTTTAGGGTTTTTCTCTATATAAAAATTATATATATAGTGCTCGACAGATACGTCATTCATAAGCCAATTTCGTCCTCTCGCGGGTATTGTTCACGCGGTTCCTCTCTACTGGGTTCTTGCGGGTACTGTTCATCCGGCTGGTGTGTAGCTCATTCCCGGAGTTCTAGCCATTCGTTTTGGCTGAAATTTGGAGGGTAGGTTCCTCTCACTTGCCTCCTCATCTCCATCAAATGGATTTGTCTAGTTTCGCCTATAGCTCCAGATCTCGCAATCCCTAGGTGGCGTGCGCGAGCAGCTCGTCTGGTTTGCTTGCTGCGTGGAGCGAGGGTCTCGGCTGGTTCCTGGGCCCATGCATTGGAGGGTAGGGTCGCCTATAGCTCATTCATTGTTCCTCCAAGCCATTCCTCCTCTCTCAACCCACAATCCTAGGTTTGGGGCTTAAGGGCTCGCGGACTGAGTTATCTCACCTTATGCTGATTCGACCGTGGGCTTCGGTTCTTGGGGGTAGAGGCTTCGAAGATTGGTAGGCTTGGTGTCCTTTCTACCTCTCTTGAAGCTTCACTCCTTCCCTCCCCTAGTTGGTCTCATATCTCGAGTTTCCATGGATGGGCTTCTCCTATTCTTCCTGTGAGTTGAGCTAGCTCGTGCAGCCTGTTCAGTGGTCTGTTGGGCCTTCTCAGATTAGGAGCAACCAGCTTCTCTCTCTCCTTGGTGCTGCTGAAGTCTCCTAGGTACTCCGTTCTACTCTGTATGGCTTTCCTGTTGTGATTGTGGACTGCACTCAAGGTATTTGTGAAATGGCCTCAACCACGATTGGCATGGCTGGTATGTCCCGCGAGGCTCAGCCTTCTATGGAAACATATCAAGGCCGGAACCCCTTTGTCCCTGCTCTGTCCGGGCCTTCCAAGGTCAATCAAGCAGATCGAATGGGCAAGCGCCAAGGGCCCGCTACGGGCCCTCTCTGTGCTGGTCATTCTAGAGGGCAAAGCCGTGCTCGGTCCTTTTCCAAGAGACCGAATGGACCTGTCAGTGATCCTGGGAACCAAAAGGCATCCCGCACTCGCACTTGGGCAAATGTGGCAAAGCTCGCTTCCAAAGGTTACGACCTTTTCTACTCTCCCCCCTCTTTTGTGGACAATAAGCCCGTTGTTCACCTTATGGAGGAAGTATTGGAGGCCTTTGATCCGAAGTGGCATGAATGCCTTATTGGCTATTATGTTGGGAAGAAACTTCCCTTCAAACTCACCGAACAAGCCTTGATGCGAACATGGGGCTCGAAGCTAGTGGAGGTTATGGTGGATAATCAAGAATTCTTTTTCTTCCACATCCCGGACCCAGAGTTCTGAAGAAAGATCCTTGAAGATGGACCTCTCACAGTTGCGAGGGTTCCCCTCATTTTGCAGCAATGGCAACCCTTCTTGGACTTGAAGAAGGACAAGCAAACTGCCGTTCCGGTGTGGATTAGGTTGAAAAACCTTCCGCTTGATCTATGGTCGGCTCCAGCTATTAGGGGAATTGTTAGTGCCGTTAGTAAACCTCTCTATGTTGACCAACGCATGGAGCAAGGAAAGATGCTCTCTTTTGCAAGGGTTTGCGTTGAGATCTATGCAAATCAACCAAGGTGTTCCTCCGTGGATGTTGTTTTGAATGGGGTTACGTGCCCGATTGCAATTGATTTTGAATGGAAACCTACTGAATGCCCCTCCTGTGGTACATTCGGGCATAGATGCAAGACTCCAGCTACTGTGGCGGTTGAAGAAGAAGGTGGAGACCGCCTTGGCCCTCCATTGAACTTGCTGCCCCTGTGCAGGCGTCCGAACTTGCCCTTCAGCCCTCCACCGAACCTGCCCCGGTTGTTGATGGCAACCCTGAGGAGTCGCAACTTCGCTGGTATGAGGTTAAGGGGAAGAAGAAAAAGGCATCGAAGGAAGGCTCTGCTTCCTGTTTGCCCTCCTCCTCCGAAAGGGGAAGCCTACCCCTCCTCAAGGAGTCCACCTCGGAGAAGGATATGCCCCCTACCACAGCATGCAAGGCGTTGAGGAGCGTCAGGGGGGCGAAGTTGGTATCTCACCCTCCTAGCCCTATTGAGGAGGATCCTAACTCGGTTCCAGAGACTCCCACTCCTCCTGAGGAGGTGTTGGATCGAGCCGAAGCCTTTAACTTCGATTTGCTTAGGGCTGCTAGGGAATTGGAAGTCTCGGATAACTACTCCGAGGATGATTTGCTCTCACTTCCACCTTCCCCAAGAGCCCTTCCCTCTTCAAGGAAGGTGGAGACCATCCAGGAGAAGCTTGTTGCTCTTGATCTAGCTCCCCCTTCATCGGAGGCTTCCGTGGTTCCGGTGGCCAACCGACCGAAGAAGCCGCATAAGCGGAGGTAGGCCTCCGCTCCTCTTTCAGCTCGGCTACTTCTTAATATCTAAAGATATATATTTGTATTTATGTTTTTTAGTTTTTGGAATGTGATGGGTCTTATGGACCCCCTCTTAGGCAAGCTGAGATTAGAAACCTTATATCTACTAAAAGGCTTTGTTTGGCTGGTTTGTTGGAAACCAAAGTTCCCAATACTCTCTTTGGTTCCATTTATGATATATTGGTCTCTGGTTGGAATTGGGTAGCCAATTATGAATTCTCTCATAAGGATAGAATTTGGATTGGTTGGAACCCTTCTTTGGTGACCTTTGAAGTGATTTCTTCCAAAAGTCAAGTGATACATGGCAGGTTGAGATTTATTATGACCGACATTTGTTGTTGTGTCTCTGTGGTATATGCTGAGCATACTTTTGTAGCTCGTAGGCCTTTATGGGCAGACCTAGTACAGTGGAGTTCTGTGTTCCAGGGATCCACTTAGCTAGTGGCAGGAGATTTCAATGCTATCAGAGATCCTTCTAATCGGATTAGGGGTTCTGACACCTAGATTCCTAGTTTTGATGACTTCAATCAATGCTTGTTTCAGTCTGAGCTAGAAGATTTTCGGTATATTGGCTTTCGCTTTACTTGGTCTACTTCCTCCGGGGCTAACCGCAAGGCTAGGAAAATCGATCGAGTGCTTGTAAATGCCAAATAGAGCCAAGATTTCTCTTATTCGGAAGCTTCTTTTCTTGCACCAGGTATTTCTGATCACACGCCTATGGTGGTTAGAGTGATGCAGCTAGTGTTTTCTAAAAGACCTTTTAAGTTTTTTGACTTTTGGACCAAGCACCTATCTTACCATAGCATTGTCTCACAAGTTTGGGAGACCTCGTGTGTTGGTGTACCTATGTTTAGGCTAGTGAGTAAAATGAAGGTTCTTAAGAGCCGTTTGAAACAGCTCAACAGAGAGTATTTCTCTAATATCTCTGAGAGGGTTACAGCAGTGAGAAGTGCCCTTAGGCTAGCCTAGATTGGCTTGCAGCATGATCCATCTAGTGAACTTCTTGCTGATTTGGAGAAGACTCATCGAAGGACCTTTTTGGAGTTGAGGAGCTAGGAAGAGTCCTTCTTTAGGCAGAAGTCCAGGATCAGGTGGCTTAGGGAAGGTGATCGAAATACCAAATTCTTTCACCATTCCGTTAATAGGAGACAACTAAGAAACAAGATTCTTTCTGTTATGGACACTTCTGGGAATATTATCTCTGAGCCAAGTTTAGTGCAGCAGACTTTTGTCTCTCATTTTCAGGAGCTCTTAGGACCGGAACCCTTGTCTTCCAGCCCCTCCTTGCGGGATATTCGGGAGGTCATATGATGCCCTCTCAAGGATGATCAGATCAACTTCCTCTCCCGTCCGTTTACTGATGTGGAGATTCATGACACATTGTTCTCCCCGCCTCACGGGAAGGCTCTAGGGCCGAATGGTTTTGGTGTCGAGTTCTTTAAGCACAATTGGGAGTTGGTAGGACCTTTGGTCATTAAAGCGATCAAGGATTTCCTTACCACGGGGAGACTTCTCAGGGAAATTAATAATATTATTCTGGTGTTGATCCCGAAAGTTCCTAATGCGACGTCAGTCAATGATTACAGGCCTATTGCCTGTTGCAACACCTTATACAAGTGCATTACCAAGGTCTTAGCTAACCGGATTGCCGCAGTCCTTAATGATATTATTAGTACAAACCAAAATGCTTTCGTTAAAGGCAGGCGTATTAGAGACAATATACTTCTTGCCCAGGAGTTATTTGTTGGCTTCCATCTTGATCCATATGTGCCCAAGTGTGCAGTGAAGGTGGACTTTCGGAAAGCTTATGACACAGTAGACTAGGACTTTCTTGAATTGGTCCTTCGTGCTTTTGGTTTCCCGAATCATTTTATTTGGATTATCATGGTCTGTGTTCGCACTCCCAAGTTTTCAATCTCTTTAAATGGAGAACTTTATGGGTTCTTCTCTAGTGGCAGGGGCCTTCGCCAAGGGGATCCGATATCCCCCTACCTATTTACCTTGGTTATGGAAGTATTTTCTGGGATCCTAAGTGCGCGAGCTAGGGAACCGGGGTTCAAATTCTTCTGGAGATGCAAGACTTTGGGTCTCTCCACCTCTTCTTTGCGGATGATGTTTTCCTATTTTGCAGTACCGACTTGTCTTCCATATCTCTCTTGAAGGATGGTTTGGATACCTTCTCTGCATGGAGCTGTCTCAGGCCCAATTCAAATAAGAGTGAGGTCTTTCTTGCTGGAGGAACGGCAGATCTGCGTAGTGAGATCCTCCTTGCTCTTGGTTTCATTGAAGGGACTTTTCCAGTGCGGTACTTAAGAGTTCCTATTATCTCCTCCCAGCTTGGTAAGGCGGATTGTGTCTCCTTGGTTGATCGTATAACCAACAAGGTTCAATCGTGGACTTAGCGCTTCATCTCCTTTGCTGGTTGTCTTCAGCTTATCAGGTCAGTTTTGCATGCAATCCAAGCCTACTGGGCGAGTGTTTTTACTATCCTCATTCTTGTCTTTGGATTGCATTGAGCAAATCTTGAGACAGTTCCTCTGGAAGGGCCTTGGACTAGGGAGGGGTGGTGCCAAGGTCTCCTGGGATGATGTTTGCCTGCTAAAGGAGGAAGGTGGTTTAGGCATTCGTCGACTGAGGGATTACAATAAAGCGGCTATGTTGAAACACATTTGGATCCTGTTTACGGACAAGGAATCCTTGTGGTGTAGGTGGATCCATTCGACATTTCTGAAAAGGAAGAGTTTCTAGATGGTTAAACAACCCACCTGTGGCATCCCGTAAATTCAAAGCCAAGCCTTAAGGTGTGTTAAAGTCTTTAATTAGGTGGTAGAATTTTCATGGCTTATGTTTTGGCTGTTAGTCTTTTAATTTGATGATTTGTGCTTGTGATTGTGGAAATTTAAATTTAATAGATTAATAATCTATGCTTGGCCATATGATTTAAATTTCAATAAAATAAAATATCCCAAGACTTTGGCCAAGATGAAAATTTGGAATTCAAGAATATTTATAAAAAGAATTTCAAAAAAAAAAAGAAAAGGAAAAAGGGGTTGAAATTCGAAATGGGCCTTGGGCCCATTAGCCTAAAGCTTGGTGGGCCAAGCTAGTTGGCCCATTAGAGGCCCAAAAGAATGATGGCCGGCCCATCTTGCATGGATCAAGACAAGTGGCGCAAAGAAGGGCATGCATTGGCCTAGACTAGGAAGCCATGCATTGGTCCATTTAGGTGGCAAGCAATGATTACTAATCATGAGAAGATGGGGATATAAAAAGAGAGAGAGAAAGGTGAGTGGCCGGTTCTTTGTTCAATTCGTCCAAAGAGAGGGTGAGAAAGAGAGAGAGTTTGAGAGAAAGGGAGAGAAACCGAGAGGGAAGGAGGCGGAGCCGGAGGGGTGCGCCGTTCGTTCGCCGTCCGATCGTCGCCGTTCGTCGTCGTTTGTTCACCTTTAAGGCAAGTGGAGTCCGTAACTTCTCTTGCATGTTTGTTGTGGTGTTTGCATGTTAGATTTTAGGTATGATTTGTGCGAAAAACCGAGGTAAGAGTTGGTTATTTGCAAACCGTGTGACTGTTCTTGTTCGGTTTGTTGGAGTCAGTAGCTTGTTCGAGTTTGCATGTGTGTTTGGGGTTCGATTTTGGCTTTGGTGTCTTCATGAAAGTTGAAGCTAACATCTTGTAGTATTACATACTGAAATTTCGTAGAAAACGATGGAGATTTGAGGGGTCAAAAGTTCTATCATACGGAGACCCTAGATCTGCGAAATCTTCACTGACCTCTTGCTAGATTCTTGTCTGCATGTTGATTTCTGTTGAATATTTGACTTTGATGTCTTCATGAAAGTTGTAGGTAACACCTTAAACTACAACATAATAAAATTTGAAGCGAAAAGAACAAATATATCTTGGTGAATCGGCTAGATCTTGGAAATGATGGTTCTGGTGAAGTATTCCGAGACACCCGAGACTTCATGGACTTAAATGGTGACCATAATTTGGTTATTTGACCTAGATCTCTTCATGAAACTTGTAAAGGACACCTTGATACATAACATATACAAATTTCAGAGGAAACGAAAGAGAATAGAGGGGTGAAATCTTAATATTTCGGAGATGTGTATTCTGGACGATGCGGTAAGGGTTCCAGAAGCTTCGTGAGGTTGAATAAAATAATCTATAAGGAATTTGACTTGGAGTTCTTCATGAAAGATGTACGAAAAATTCCTTGGCTATCACCCTGTAAAATTTCGTAATTTTTGGAGGCCGAATGGATATTTTAATTGGATTTATTCGGAAACTGTGCATTTGGTTTAAATCCGATAATCATAGGATGTTTTGGGAAAATTATGAATGTTATAAAAATTCAATTTGGCCATGAATTTTGCAAGTAATTATCATCCTATGGGTTTGTTTAATAATTTCTTGGATTTTTGTAATTTTGGGAATTTATTGATATTAAATAATAAAATAAATAAATAATAATAAAATAATAAAAAAATAATAATAAAATAAAATGGATTTTTATTTGGCCATGGATTCAATTCTATTTGTGTGGCATATGTGTGATGAGGTCTTTGCACATGTATTGGATTGAGATGTATATGTAATAAAGTATTGGTATGCGTATGACATGGTCCTTGTACATGTATTGAATTGAGATGTGTATGGGATAAAGTTTTAGCATGTGTATGACATATGAATTGAGATGCAAGTGTGAATTCCATGTCAAGTGTGATTTGCTTGATACCATGCCATATTCCATGTTAAATTGAGATCAAAATAATGGTAAATGTGGATAATGATAAGTGAGGAAGTGGTTGTGGTGGATGATGATGCTCGGTGGCCTAGTGGCGTAATTCCGAAGATTCCGTGGGAGTGTCAGGATGCTCGATGGTATACGGTACGTAATTCCATGGGAGGCCTGGTGGTATGTTGGTACATAATTCCGGAAGCCTTGTCGGAGGTCTTTGCCCGAAAGGAATGCCTCGCGATGCCGGGATTGGGGTGCGAGATGCCCGGCTAGAAGGGTAAAGGCCGGAAGCCCCGTCGGAGGTTTTCGCCCGAAGGGAATGCCTCGTGATGCTAGTTGGGATGCAAGATGCCCGGAATGTGGGGGCCTGAAGCTCGGTGGCCATGGGATGGCTGGAATCTTTGGGAACCCCGTCGGAGGTCTTTGCCCGAAGGGATGATGAAATTGATGATATGAGAAATGGGTGATGTGGTGATCAAATTTAAAGATAAAAGATGAAAATTAACCCATGATATGATATGCATGATGATATGCATGATGATGATGATGATGATGATATGTGATATGATGATCACCCATGATATGATATGCATGATGATATGCATGATGATATGCATGATGATGATGATGATGATGATGATGATATGTGATGTGATATGATGATCACCCATGATATGATATGCATGATGATGATGATGATGATGATGATGATGATGATGATGATGATGATGATGATATGTGATGTGATATGATGATCACCCATGATATGATATGCATGATGATATGCATGATAATGATGATGATGATGATGATGATGATGATGATATGTGATGTGATATGATGATCATCTATGATACGATATGCATGCTGATATGCATGGTAATGTTAATGATGATGATATATGATATGGCTCGAAGACATGTATGATGAAATGATGCGATGATGATGATGTCATGTATGATGTAATGATGCCATGACATGTATGTTACAATGATGATACACATGAATGTGTTATGAATTGGTATGATGATGCATGATAGTATGCGCATGGCTTCAAGGTAAGTAATGCCTGCAATACATGTATGATTTCATGATGCATTGAGTTGTTATTGGATTTCCCTATCTGCTGAGTGGTTATACTCACCCCTTTTGGGGACCAACATTTCAGATTAGTAGATGGTTTGAGCGGTTGGATATGATCGCGAGGAGAAGGATAGCAAAGGAGGGAACCTTTGGACGCCGACACTAGTTGATGGACCTTAAGCATACGATTGTGGAGAAGATGTCGGTCATCTTTTTTAAAATATAGCCAAGTATAGAAAGACTGTGGCAATTTTGATGTATCGACTAATGATGTTCATCAAGTTATGTAAACAAAAGTGTACGGCTTTTATCTATAAATGTTTAGTTGGTGTGCATCAATTTCTGAATGTAGGGAGGGGAATTGTTGGATATGCTTCCGTTATGTAAATTGCGCAAGGGACCGTTAATAAAAGATGTAAACCCCATGGTTGTATGGACCCGCTACAATAGAAACGGTATCGTGAGTGATATGTTAATAAGGAAAGTGAAAGGTAAGCGAACTGTGGCGACCCAAATCGGATCGGGGGCCGTCGAGGGTTGTCACACCACCTCTTGCTCTTGGGTGTGGAAGAGAATCCTCCATCTTAGGAAGGAGTTTCGGTGGTCTTTTGTTGGAGCATAGGGGATGGCCATTCTATGTCCTTATGGTTCGACAATTGGCACATGAGAGGCCCCCTCAACCTTTTATTTTCGGACTTGTTGATCTATAGTTTTGGTTTACCCAGGTTCGCTACGGTGGAGGATCTTTTCTCGTCGGCTGGTCAGTCCATTCGAGCAGTACTAGAGTCTTGGGAGTAGCCTCTCCCTTTTTTATCACAAGTACTGGATCGCTTTACTTGGGTAGGAAGTACTTCCGGCTTATTTTCGGTGGCGTCGGCATGGCACCTAATTAGGACGTAGAAGCCTCGGGTCAAGTGAGCTTCTTTGATATGGAATAATGCTATTACCCCCAAGATATCAATTCAATCTCTAGCTTATCACCAAGAATCGGCTCCCCACCCAGGCCTTTCTTTTGTCTTATGGCAGGATTGGGGACGCGGTTTGTGCTTTTTGCAAATTGTCGCCGGATTCGATTGATCATCTATTTTTCGATTGTAGCATTACAGCCAATTGTGCATTTCTTTGGGCGGCTCGATGCAACCTTCCTTGGCATAATAGCAGTTGGGCCGATAACCTTCGCTGGGCTTTGAAATTTTTACCTGGTAAGGACTTCTATCACTCCATTGCCCGGTTTTCCTTTGGAGCACTATGCCATCTCATTTGGAAATACATGAATGAGATCCTTTTTAGGAACCTTATATTCACGGTCCCGGCCTTGAAGAATCACCTTATTAGGGTGGTCAAGGATAAGGCCTTGACTTTTACAAATGTGGAGGATAATCCAAGAAACAGAAGACTTGAACGTAGCTGGGGGATTGACCCTTGCATCTTTCATTCATCCTCGGTGGTTCCTTAGGAGTCCTACTGCGGAGTTTCTGCTATATGAGATTCTTCTCTTCCTCTGGCTGCATCCTACCTTGTTCTTGGTTGCCGCGTTGGGCTCTATCGTTTTTATGTTGGGTTTTGGGCTTGGGTTGCCATTGTTTGGCTGGTTGGTTGCCTTCTTTTGTTTTGGTCATTCTTTAGGAGGTGGCCGTCCTTGTGCTGTTTCTGCCTTCTAGCTTTTGCCTTGTTGGCTTTTCCTTTATTTTGGCACCCTTCCACTCATTATGCCTTGTTCGTTTTGAGTGTAAACTGGTACCATTGCTTGTACATATTGGCTTAGCTTAATACAATTACCGTTCACAATATATATATATATATATATATATATATATATATATATATATATAAAGTCGGGGTTGATTCGGGTTGAACCGACCCTAGACTCTCGGACGTGAGGATTAACTTGCACGGTGTTGGTCCAGGAATTCCATGACTAAGGACCGACCCGGTCTCTCGGGAGTCAAACCGGGACCGATAGGATTGGGTCGGTCCAAGGTCGTCTAAGGTTAACCCTAGAACAAACTCTTTTGTGCGTCCAAGAAAGAGTCCTATGTTCGCTTGTTGTTAATTCTTTTTGGAGGACATCATTCGGCTTAAACAAGAGCTGCCCTTTTTCTCGTGCGCCTTTTATGTTAACTAAGGAAGACTAAGGGTGCATGGTTCCATAGAAAATGAGTAATTTCAAAAAAAAAAAAAAAATCGAAAAATAAGCACTTGCATCACATATAAAAATAAATGAATGGAAAATTTTATTATTACATACAAAAACAATTAGGCATAGATTGCTATCGATTATGAAAATATTTTTTGATTAACTAATTTTTTCAATGATACAAGCTATTATTTTTTGGAAAATATTATTCAAATTTGTGACATCCTGAATTTTCAGTATTGTTTTCAATTGAATAAATCGGGCCTTTCATCAACGCGTCTATAGTATTATTCTCAGAGTCGATCACTCGTGAGATAACTAGACTATCTGGGGAAGTCATTAAGATATTTTAATGCAATGGACTTGAGAATTTGACCAGAAGTCGACCGCTTGATCGTGCTAGTCCGCAAGGGTCGTTACGGCATTGTCAAAATCGATCGGTGATCGGGGATAGGTTGATTTGACTGAAATGTGTGATCAAAGTATGGGTGATTTCACCTAATGGCAAAATTCTCATCGAACAGCACTAGACCGATTTTCTATCGTTTTGGGTACCTTGTGCTCGTAATTGAAACCTTAAGATTTTCACGACCATTGAGAGTTACCAATGTGTCGAGTGGTTTCATTGTGGCTCGAAGAAAATCGACCACGGGTCATTTGCACTAAAAATCTCTGAAAACTACCCGGTAGCCTAGGTCGCGCTAAAAATGCGTCGAATGGAAATTAACCGCGAATTCGAGTCCGATTTCAGAAATTGAAGATTCTGTCATGTCACAATAAATTCTAGGAACATCGACTCAGAAGATTTTTCGGAGATCCCGAGATTTTTACGAAAAATCGATTCGGACGTCACAAAAAATTAGCGGAAAATTGGACAGGCCAAATTAAAGGATATTTGGACTTCCAAGCTGAACCTTTGATGTCGGGGACCTATAGAAAATTGTTTGGGATTTTTCTTCATTGAAATTGGACCTCAATTTAG
Organism: Eucalyptus grandis; assembly: GCF_016545825.1. Taxonomy (NCBI): domain Eukaryota; kingdom Viridiplantae; phylum Streptophyta; class Magnoliopsida; order Myrtales; family Myrtaceae; genus Eucalyptus; species Eucalyptus grandis. The sequence continues at coordinate 39,159,489 of NC_052612.1, read as the reverse complement.
GAAATTGGGTGAGAAAATTGAAGACTAAAAATGGAAATTCGGAGCTTTACAATGCTCAGCAATTTTGGGCTTCAAAATTGGTTAATTTAGAGAATTTTTAAGTGGGAAAGTATTAGGGGGCATATAAGATAATACTGAAGACTTTTGGGGACAAGCATTTATGGAATTTGGACTATTTCTCTTAATTTTTCTACCTTATCCCTGCCGGTTTCTCTTTGCGCCAACGACCCCAGCTTTCTCTCTCACTTCCGCTGTCCCTCACCGATCGACTGCCACACAATTCTCTCTCCGTTGCCCTTTGTGTTGGTTTTCATTTCCTCTGCATCTTCATCCAACGAACACCACCCCCCCCTCCTTGCTGCCATTCGTCTAATGTTCAGCCTCCATGGGTCAAAGTTCTTTAAGCAAGTTGTTGGGTTGACCACATGAAGCCATCATCCACCGAAGACACGAAGCAAGCCCAACGTCCACGTCTCGGTCAAATTTGGTGATCCCTCGGCGAGTTGTTGACCCAGCATCGTCCAGACGCCACGCATCATCCTGCTTCTCTCGGTCAAAACTCCAGCGCCCACGATTCCACCGAGCAGTCCAGCGTCTTCGTCCGTGTCTTGCCAGCAGTTCCGTGTCCTGTGCTGCCTTCGTCCGCGTCAGTTCTCTAATCGAGGCAGCGGCCAGCACATCACCCACCGTCCACCAAGTCTTCAGCGCGTGGTCTTCTCCAGCTCGCCCATCTCCACGAAGCAAGTCAACCGAAGCCGCTCCTTTGCTGCTTCTCTCGCCTGGCCCAGCTTGCACGCCAGCCCACAGCCCAGCCCGTGAGTCCTACTGCAAGCCCATCTTCGGTTGTGTTCAAGCCCAACAGTTGGGCCATTTGAAGCCCACGAAAAGTTCAGCAGCCCAACGAAGACAGCCCATTCTCAGTCTATTCAAAGTCTTCAGCCCATTGGATTTCAGCCCAGTCCAGCGAAGCCCAACAAGAGCAGAAGCCCGCAATTTTAAGGCCCAAGCCCGCGAAGTCAGCCTGCTTCAGGCCCGGTCCAATTCAAAAACAAATCTCAGATTAGATTGAGATTTGTTGGGCCAATTTTAGGCCCGCTCCAAGCCCATAGGTGTCGTCGCAAGCCCAAGTTCGGCCGCCGTCGCGGTGATCCGGTCTCCACTTTTAATCAAGTGAGTTTTACTCACTAATGCTTTCTTAGTTTGCTAATTATGCTTAAGGGTTGATTAGATTTAATTAAGTGCAATTAGGTGATTAGATTAGTTTAGAGTAATTTAATTAGTGATTTAATTATGCATGTTATGTGGTTGATTAGTGTAATTAGCAAGTAGAGACGTACTCCTATTTATCGAATGCATCTCAGGATTTTTCCTGATCGGGTTCACCTCCAATCGGGTATTACGGGCATAAATTGGATTTTTAGTAATTGTTTATTAATTTTCGAAATTATTTAATTAATTATTTATTTTCTGGAAATTAGGCAGGGATAGCCGATGACCGGAATTTTATGCTGATTTTCGTGACATAGTCCATTTATTTAATTGAGCTTTATTTTGTGCTAAATTGAATTATTTGTGAAATTGGGAATTATTTTTTAATTGAATAGTCGTTGGTTATTAATTGAAAAATAACCGGGCATCAGTTGATAATGCCAATTTTTTTTTTTGGTGGACTACAGAAAATGGTGGGATTTATAGAAAGGAAATTATGATATTTTGGCTAAGACCGACCGTGTACCCACACACGGCTATTTTTATCGAGAATGATAAAAATGGTGATTTGATTAAATATATAATTTTCAGCATACTATGAAAGTATGGCTGGCAGCTTCTGTTGAGCTATACTACCTATTATCGGCTTATAATAAGCAGTCCTGGGTATGATCGGACTTATAGGTAGTATTGATTGAAACGGCTGGGGAATGGTCATCGTTGACATGAAATCGACTAGGTCGATTGATCGAGATATCGATTTATGATGTGATTGCTTGGGTGCTTATTGAACTGTGCTAATATGCAGGTGGAATCTGAGGCCAAGGTAAGTCCTCTGACCCGTGCGTGCATAGGTAGCCCTGTTAGCGTATTGGTTTATTAATCGAGTCTTAGGGGGTAGAATTTGCTGAGACGTTGTCTCAATGATTATTGTATAATTATTTCAGGACCCTTATGAGGAGCCCGAGAAGGAGAAACCTGAGAAGGAGAACCCTGATGTGAAACTTGAGGATGAGGAAGATTTAGAAGAAGAAGATGATCCAAATGAGGATCCTAAGTACGACCCGGATGAGAACTGAGATCCCATCCTGTTTTGAGAGACCTTGATTATATGTGGATAAGTGTTAGATCAAACTCCTGTGAATAGTATTGTATTATATACTATGAGGTGCTTATACAAAAGTGTGTTTGTGAATTTCAGTATGAAAATTATGGCCCTACTTTCTTATCCCATTGCTTTATTGTCTGAGGATTTTATATGCTTCTGCATGAGTCTTAAAATGAAAGGGTCGGCGATGCATCCTGGGATGTAGCTATTTAATCGACCAAGGTGAGGGATGGGTGCATGCTCGAGGATCGAGGCGTGACAAAATTATTAATTTTCTGCGAAACGAACGCACCTTAAGAGACATCCACTTCTTAGTCAAATAGTCAAACTTGGAGAAGTCACCACCCATATCTTGTGCTGAATCTTGGATTTTATATATATTCCCTATAATCCAAGATTATCATCCGTCAAAGGCAACATCAGATTTTGAATAAATCAAAATCTTCCCATAGAATGAATTTCATACACAGCATAAATTCAAGACATAATTTAATATTATTTCATAGACTTGAAGTTACCTTTTTAAAGTAAGCTTAAGAAAACAAGTTCATTGCATGCAAAATATAGTCTTAAGGTTTGGTTGATTAGAAGATTGCGCGTGTTTTGGGCAAAATCAGGATCCCACCACCGACCAGTCTTTTAACTTTTGGTCAAAAAGGTAATGTGGGGATAAGGGCGGTCTAAGGTGATGATGGAGGTGTGGATGGAATAAAGGAGCCGAACAAGACTAAGCCCAGCTTGTCAGCCCATGAAAGTTACTTGATAGGTGGGGCGACCCTTAGTGAAACTCTTGAGCTCTTGTGTTGTAGTGAGGTACAACATCAACTACCACCATATCTATTGTCATTTGTCATGTCTAGGGATGCCTCCCACTTTTTTTATATGAAGGAAAGTGGAATTTTTGTTGACTATTTAAGCCTTTGTTTTTTTTTTTTTTTTTTTTTTTTTTTTTAATATTGAGGATCTGGCCTGGCACACCTTACGGGTGCTCACAACCCACAATAGACCACCGACTATACCTCGGGGGGACTAGCACATGACCCCACCACCATGACCCCCTACTTAAGACGCATATGGCAATGTGGAGATTCGAACCTTTCGCCTTTTGGTCAGCTATTGGGAACGCCTCTGCCAACGCAGCTACCCGCCGGTGGGTTTAAGCCTTTGTTTATTCACAAATGAATCAAGAAAAGAAAGTTCATAATTTTGAATAGATTTACTTTCTCTTGTATCATGTACACTCGATGTTCGAAAATTGAAGTAGTTCAAATTAAATATGCATAATAAGCACTTGTAAACATGGGATTGACCGACGGAGAAATTTTACCACTCAATTAATCTTTTGTTTGTTTGATTTCACAATCTCTTCACACATTGATGTTCATATAATTACTATTGATGTGCGTTCGATTTGGTTTATGATTCTACTTCAACATTATTATCCAAAAGTCGTGCGACTAGTACAATGCGGAAAGAAAATGCCTATCCGTGTCGAAAAATTGTGAATTAACCAATCACAAGGCGATGTTGTAACGCGCAAGAGGACGTTGACGCCTATTGTAACCTTTCTGGGGTCTGCAGTAGAAATAGTGCATTACATTTAAGAAGGTTGACTTCGTCAAGAAAATTGCCGGGGCTCTCACGTGGTGGTACCATGCCATGTCTTTTGTCATGTATCGGATGCAACTACTTTTGTTTATTTATTTATTGAGTTAACCCTTCGTTTATGAAGAATAAATTAAGAAAAATTCATAATTTTGAGTACACTTGATTTTTCATGTATCATGCGTACTCAATATTGGAAATTGAATTAGTTCATACTAAATATGCATAAATGCTTGATAACACAGCCATCACTTAATTGCATGGACATAAAAGTTTTATCACTCAATTCGTCTTGTATTCGCTTGATCTCACAATCTTTTTGGTGATTGTGTTCACACATATCAATGCGTATTCGATTTGGTTTAGGATTCTCCTTTCAACATGTTTTACTCAAAAGTCTTGAGATTAGTATCATGATAAAAGAATGTGCTTGTTTATGTGGATTAAAGACATGGCACAATACGGTTTCCCAAATCTATATTTGGGTAACCCCTTTAGATTTAGGCTAATGATTTACTCTGTTTATGGTATTTCATATGCTTAGAGTTATATGTCTGAAGTAAGCTTTTTTGTCTTTAAGAAAACGCGTTACTCACAAACGAAACTAGTTAGACTTACCCTATCTACGCGTTTGGTTGATCGGAACATTGTCTAAATTTTTGGCAAAATCAGCACCCCATTGGTCATCTTTAACTTTTTTTTCTAGAAGGTCATCATGGAGACAGAGCTTGTCTAAGGTAAATAGTAAGAGTCGATGTAGTAAAGAAGCCGAATAAGACTCGCAATGATCTTTATTTTGCCAACACATTAAAAAAAAATTCTATTTTTTAAAAATTTAAATAGCATTTTCTTTTATCATACTAAATCTTGGGGAAAAGTACCAAAAAAGTCATAAACCTATTGCATTGGTACCAATTCAGTCATAAACTTTTCAATTGGACCAATTCAGTCCTAAACCTTTTAATATTGGTACCAATTCAGTCCATCCGGCCAATTTTGGCCGGCCGGTGCTTGACATGGACGTCGGCTGGTGGCTGGACGCCGACGTGGCCTTTTAATGATTTTTTAATGATTTTTTGAATTTTTTATTAATTTTTATTAATTTTTTCCTTTTTTTTTTTTTCTGCTTTCTTCTTTGCTGTTACTCGGCGAGCCTCCGGTGAGGCTCGTCGGCCACCGGGCGAGGGCCGCGAAGCCCCGCCCGCCGCCGGTGAGGGTTGCGGCCCTCGCCCGGCCTCTCCCGAGCCGCCGGCAAGGTGGCTTCGCCGGATCGGGCGAGGCCAGCTCGCCCGCGGCTGGCGAGGCCATGGCGGCCATCGCTAGGGCGGAGGCGAGGGCCGCGAAACCCGCCAGCCGCCGGCGAGGGTCGCGACCCTTGCTCGGCCTTGCCCGGGGCTGCGGGCGAGGCCGGCCTCGGAAGAAGGAGAGGAGGGTGTTGGGGCGGCGGGCTAGGGTTTCGAAGGCGAAGATTGGGCGGAGGAGCGGCGGCGTGAGTCGCGAGAGGTGGGAAACCAGGGTCTCGAATTGGGATCTCGTGGAGGTGAGGGCAACGGTGACAAGGTCGAGAAGCTCCAGGGGTCGATAGCGGAGGAGGCACCGGGACTCAACGGCAAGGCTAGGGCGAGGCTGAGCGAGGGTCGCGACCCTCGTCGGCGGCCGTCGAGGGCTTCGCGGCCCTCGCCTCCGCCCTGGCGATGGCCGCCATGGCCTCGCTAGCTGCGGGCGAGGTTGGCCTCGCCCAGATCCGGGCGAAGCCCCCTCGCCGGCGGCTCTGGGAGAGGCCGGGCTAGGGCCGCGGCCCTTGCCCGGTGGGCCGGCGAGCCTCCGATGAGGCTCGCCGGCAACAACGAAGAAGAAAGCAGAAAAGAAAAGGAAAAATAAAAGAAAAAGGAAAAAATTAATAAAAATCATGAAAAAATTCGAAAATCATAAAAATTGCCACGTCAACGTCCGGCCACCGGCCGGCCAAAATTGGTCTGATGAACTGAATTGGTACCAATATTAAAAGGTTTAGGACTGAATTGGTCCAATTGAAAAGTTTAGGACTGAATTGGTACCAATGCAATAGGTTTAGGACTTTTTTGGTACTTTTTTCCCCTAAATCTTGCTTGTTCTAAATCTTGCTTATTAAAGTTCATAACACAAATGATTTTGGTGAAAGATAAGGTTATTGATTGATTAATTTTATTTTAGGAGTACAAGAAACAGTTAATGCATATTTTCGCATAATTTCATAAATTAGCTTAATCCCACTACCCACAATTTTGTTTTAATTCCAACAAAAAATTGCTCTCTATCCATGGAACTTAACTCTCCATTGTTACATTTCTTTCAAATTATCATATAATTACCTCCTCAAGATTAACTTTAAATGCTTTAAACTCATAATTAACCAATAGATAATTTGCAAATAGAGCATTTACATATCTTATCAATTCTCAATACTCCATTCGGCAAACTTCTTTTCACTTTACGTATGTATTTATTTATTAGTGAAAATTAAGGAAGTAAGAGAGATTTTTCCCGGTATGAATCAGGACTAGACTATTCCAAGCTGTGAAGTCTTTCAACAGGAGATAAACCTCTTGTTTATAAAAGGCATCATCATTTGCAGATCTCTACTACCAGAGGGCATTCCTTCTTCTTCTAGTTCCCACTCGAAACATCTGACCTTACTTCTTTTCATTTTATGTATATATCTATTTATTAGTGATGAAAATATTTCTAATTAGATGTCAAGTTTTGTTGACCAATTGATCATAGATGAAAACCACGTAATCTAACCACGCACGCGGTAATGTTGTAACACAGAATTTGGAACATCATGGGAAATTGGGAATAGACACGTGAGCGGCGCACGTTGTAGCCTTGCTATGGTTGGCAATAAAAATGGTGCAACCTGAAGGTTTGAAAATTGGCTTGCGTTCTCGTTACTTTTAAGAAGGTCGACTTCGTCAATATAATTACTAGAAACCTCACATGGTAGTACCCCACCATGTCTATTGTCAATTGTCGTGCATGGAATGCCTCCCCACATTTTTTAAATAAGGGAGCGTGAGATTTGATGTTGAGTATGACCTTAAATTATTTCGTCTGAACTTTGGAATGTAAACTTCAAGGTATTTGCTAGAGAGAAGGAAGAAAAACTTTTTTCCTCAATTAGGGTTGAGGCATGCAAATATCGGCATGTAAAATTAAGGAATACGGTCTTGTTAGCCCATGAAGGTTACTTGGTAGGCAAGGCCACCCTCAACGGAGTTCTCGAGTTCATGTGTTGTGGTGAGGTACAACCTTAATCACTGCATTGTCTATTGTCAATTGTGATGCTTGGGGATGCCTCCCACTTTTTTAACATGAGGGAACCTGGAATTTTTTGTTGACTGTTTTAAGCCTTCGTTTATTCACAAATAAATCAAGAAAAAAAAATAGATTTAGTTTCTCTTGTATCATGTGTACTAAATATTCAAAAATTGAAGTAATTCGAATTAATAAATATGCAAAATAAGCACTTGTTAACACGGGAATGACCGATGGAGAAATTTTATGACTCAATTAATCTTTTATTTGTTTGATTCACAATCTCTTCATGCATTGATGTCCATATAATTACTATTGATGTGCGTTTGATTTGGTTTATAATTCTACTTCAACATTATTACCCAAAAGTCGTGAAACTAGTACAACGCGGAAAGAAAGTGCCTGTCCGTGTGGAAAATATGGGAATTAACCAATCACAAGGCAATGTTGTAACGCGCAAGAGGGCGTTGACGCCCGTTGTGTCCTTTCTGGGGTCTGCAGTAGAAATAGTGCAATCTGCAGGTTTAAAGATCAGCTCGCGTTCTCATTACATTTAAGAAGGTTGACGTCGTCAATAAAGTTACCGGGATTCTCACGCGGTGGTACCACACTTTGTATTTTGTCATGTATCGGATGCAACTACTTTTTTCTTTTTATTTGTTGATTTAACCCTTCGTTTATTAAGAATAAATTAAGAAAATTTCATAATTTTAAGTACACTGAATTTTTCTTGTATCATCCGCTCAATAGTGGATATTGAACTAGTTCGTACTAATTATGCATAAACACTTGACAACATGGCTATAACCTAATTGCATAAACAGAGAAGTTTTATCACTCAATTTGTCTTGTATTTACTTAACCTCACAGTCTTTTCGATGATTGTGTTCACACATTGATGCTTATATAATTAATATCGATGCATGTTCAATTTGGTTTAGAATTCTCCTTTCAACATATTTTACTTGAAAGCCTTGAGATTAGTATAATGATAAAAGAATCTGCTTGTATATGGAGAGTAAAGATATGTCATGATACGGTTTCCAAATCCATATTTGGGTAATTCATTCAGGTTTAGGCTCATGATTTATTTTGTCTATAGTATTTCATACACTTAGAATTATTTGTCTGAATAAAGCTTTTTTGTCTTTAAAAAAACGTGTTACTCACGTACAAAACAGTCTTGCCCTATCTATACGTTTGGTTAATTGAACGATTGTCTAAGTTTTTGTCAAGATCAGCATCCCACCGACCATCTCTAACTTTGTTGAAAAGGTCATCATGGAGATAGAGTTGGTCTAAGGTAAATAGAAGAGTCAATGTAGTAAAGAAGCCGAATAAGACTCGCAATGATCTTTATTTTGCTAACACATTTAAAAGAATTCAATTTTTGCTTTAGCATTTTCTTTTATCATACTCCATGTTTCTTACTAATGTTCATAATGAAAGATAATATGATTGATTGATTATTTTTATTTTAGGAGTACAAGAAATAGTCAATACTTATTTTCGCATAATTTTAAAAATTAGCTTAATCCCACTACCCACGATTTTCTTTCAAATCCAACAAAAGATTGCTCCATCTATAAAATTTAACTCTCCGTTATTACATTTAAACTTTCCAAATTAACATCTCATTACCTCCTAGGATTAACTTTATATGCATTTGAACTTATAAATTAACCAATGATAATTTGTAAATAGAGTACTTACATAGCTTATCAATGTTCTTAATACTCTATTCAGCAAACTTCTTTTCATTTTATGTATATATTTATTTATTAGTGAAAAATAAGGAAGTAAGAGTGATTTTTCACGGTATGAATCAGGAATAGACTATTCCGAACTTTGAAGTCTTTGCAAAGGAAATAAACCTCTTGTTCATAAAAGGGCATCATCATCCGCAGATCTCTAGTATAGAGTCGTTCCTTCTTCTAGTTCCCACTCTTAAAACCTGACCTTATTTGCACACATCTCAATGGTCCTTCCTGGTCGGATAATCCCTTCTCGTTTCCCGCTCCTCTTCCGAGCCTCCTCCTCCTCCTTCTACTACTTCCGCCACTAACTATCGCCAAATTCATGAATGGACCTTCATCGGTCAGTGTTCCCACCGAATGGACGTCCAGTAAACCTTACGACTTCAATTTAACCTCCTATAATGCCAGTTTCAAGGTCGTGCTTTCCAGGCTAAACTCAGGACCAAGTTTCTTATGTGGCTTCTGGTGCTATGATAGCGGTCGCTGCTATTTTGGCCTGTTTATTTTCCAATCGACACAAGACATTGAAAACATCGTACCACACGTAGTTTGGTATTTTCATAGTGGATCCGTCAATGACACTGCGGAAATACGACTCACCCAGGAGGGCGATTTAGTTTTACTGGGTGATGATGGAAAAAAAATGTGGTCCACAAATACCCCTGGCAAGTCAGTCGTAGGCTTAAACTTGACTGAAGTTGGTAATCTCGTGCTCTACGACAGAAATGATGCCGTCATTTGGCAGTCTTTCGATCACCCTACAGACACAATTCTTCCTGGACAGGAGCTACGTCCCGGCATGAAGCTAACAGCAACATCAAGGGCGTCGGATGGGACAGCGCCGGTCTACACGTTCACTACTGATGATCAGATAGGCTTTGTCGGATCTGTGAGGGTAGACAATTCTCCCCAAATTTACTATGAAACAAGCGATGTGAGCAAAATGAAGAGCGACAATGGACAAGTTGGAGCACTTTACAAGAATGGAACCTTCGGTGAGTTTGAATTTTCCACAACATCATTGCCTCAGCTTATCCGTTTGGGGCTGGATGGGCATCTGAATCTTTATGTTTATGACGAGCACTCCACTAATTGGATGCCAACGGATCTTCTTAAGAATCGAGTTGATGATTGCACCTATCCATTCGCATGTGGAAGTTATGGCATTTGTTCATCTGCCTCTCATGGCTATGATTGTCTGTGTCCAAACGAGACACAGCAAATTGATGCGAGGGCTTCGTCCTACGGTTGCAATCGCACCTCCCCATTCTCTTGTGATTCACATGATAACACTTTCGCAGAAGTTGAGAAGATCACCTTTTTTGCTTTGTCGTACAATAATATTAGTGCAAACATCTCAAACACAACTGTGGAGAGTTGCAAGGAAGAGTGTTTGAAGAAAGGGTGCTCATGCACAATGGCACTATTTCAAAATCAAGCCAATTTGTTTGGTGGAGACTGCTATTTATTATCAGATTCATTTTCCCTCATAGACGACTCATACGTGGGGTATTCCATCTTAGCATTTATCAAAGTCAACCATAGTTCAAACACACTGATGCCGTCATCAATCTTTCCAAGAAAGAGAAGGGGACGAATAGTGTTAATCCTAGGGACTACTGTTGGAGCAGTTTCTATGGTCTTAGTAAGCATATTTGGGATTTCTATTTTAAGTAAGGTGAGAAGAAATGATGTCGAGGATGATGATCTAGACTTACCAAGGCTTCAGATAACTAGATTCCCCTATGAGGACTTAAAGGCCATGACAGAAGATTTCAACATTAAGCTTGGGGAAGGAGGATTTGGCTCAGTGTTTCTAGGAACTTTACCCAGCGGGGGTAGGATTGCAGCCAAGCGTCTTCATGGTTTTGGTCAAATAAAGAAGTCATTCTTGGCCGAGGCCGAAACCATTGGCACAATACATCATGTTAATCTAGTAAGACTACTCGGATTTTGTGCTGAAAAATCATTTCGGCTTTTAGTCTACGAGTACATGTGCAATGGTTCTCTTGATAAGTGGATCTTCCATAAAGACCAAGAGTTTGACCTCTGTTGGCAAGTGAGGAGAAAGATCATTATCGACATTGCCAAGGGACTAGCCTATCTCCATGAGGAATGCCATCAAAAAATCATTCACTTAGATGTCAAACCCCAAAATATACTGCTGGATGAACATTTCAATGCGAAGCTCGCTGATTTTGGATTGTCGAAGCTAATTGAAAAGGACCAAAGCCAAGTCATGACGACCATGCGAGGAACACCAGGTTACCTTGCTCCAGAGTGGTTAAGCTCTGTAATCACAGAAAAGGTGGATGTGTACAGTTTTGGCATCGTGATGTTAGAAGTCCTATGTGGGAGGAAAAATGTGGATCGTTGTATGCCGAGTGATGAGGTGCATATGTTGACCCTTTTCAAGTGCAAAGCAGAGCAAGAACAGCTACTTGACATGGTTGATCAGTCCAGTGGTGACATGCAACTGCACGGCCAAGAAACTGTCAAGATGATGAAAATCGCAGCATGGTGCTTGCAAGATGATCATAGCAAGAGGCCGCTCATGTCTCAAGTGGTTAAATTCTTGGAGGGCTCAGTTGATATAGAAGATGGCTTGAGATACAGCTTCTCAGTTCCTTCTAATCATGGTGGTGATAGTGTCGATGATGCTACTCAGCTATTGCCGTCAACATTATCGGGTCCTAGATGAACTAGACTAGCTTCGGATCTGAACTCTGATGCTAAGTGGGGTGGCTTCTTTTGGTGTTTCTGCCATATATATTTTTTTGTCTCCTTGTTGTACTTATGATCCAATACTTTTTATAGAAATTATAAGTCGCTTGTCATTTTCTTTAATTAGTTTTAAAGGTCATGGTATGAGTAAAGATTCCAACCATATATCAGTCCGCAATAGACAATGCTCAGTTCCATCACTCTTTGTCGGTGATGATTCTTGTAGGATACCTCTCGTAAATTGCCATACTGTTTGTCGCCGTCATGACTACGGTAGATGATTTTTCTCATTTCCAAACAAAGGATCAGATTGACAAACAAAGCACGTGGTCCCGTTTGAAGTGTTTCTAGGCCTCATTCATATCACAGACAGCATAAGATTACTGAGATGTAACCTGCAAGTTTTTTTATCCCAACCTCTAGTAAATGAACAGACCGTCAGATAAGCATACCGTTCCTCTGAAAGTAAGAATAATGACTTCTCTAAATCAAGCTGTGTAATGCGTCAGATGTCCTGATTAACATTTTGAACACCATAATCTGAGTAAGAAGATGTCTGAGTGGGATGGATCCGAAACCATCTGTAGAGAGGGTTGCTAGCAGTAGCGCCAAAGAGATGTACCACATCAAGAATCTCAGTTCCAGAAGAAAAATGGGTAAATTTGGCTAGCTATGGTTTGAGGAAATCTCATGGGTAATGGCGTATGCACATTTCGCCGAAGGTAGGAAAATCTGGGGAGAATAGGATTTTGCTCTTAGTTGGAGACAGGAATGAAGATTATCCAGAGCTTGGAATAGCTGAATTACAGCTAGAAAATTTACAGCATTGGCCCACTGAAAAAGAACGATTGGCGACAAAGTGGAGATAAGGAAAGTCATTACCTTGAGGAGATACCACGTATTTGTTCGCAATGGCAAAAGCGGAGGCAAGCAGAATCACTTCGCTCTTTTGAATCGGACACGGACGTTTAAAGTTGACAATGGCAAAAGCAGATACCACGTGTTTGTTCCCCTGAGCTTATATCCATGGCATTCGGACACGGCTTCTCGTGCAAAGGCCATACAATTTTACACGCGTAAATGTGAAGCGAGCAGGCGAAGGATCGCCGGAGTTGGCCGTGAACGACGGTCGGCGCACGCCCGGAGGCAGCAGCTCGAGTAATTTTACTCCGGCGCCAGACCATGAGTCGCCTCCGCGGGACTACTTCTTCGATGTTGCTCGCCCGAGTCATACTGTGCTTACACGTGCTGTTTCATCCCGAAGGACTCCACCAGTAACTACAAATCGGTGGGATATTAATGGCTTGGGGCGCGTCTAATGTGGTGATTTTAAGTCACGCACAGCAAATGCTTGATTAAATGCCTGACAGACTCTCGGAGATGAGTAACGAGCATGCACTCTTGCTTTTCATTGTTTTTGCGTGCTGAAATATGTAGTGGTTGATATAGCTAGTAATAGCACCTAGAGGGGGGTGAATAGGTGTTTAAATAATTTCTCGAGATATGAAAGCAATACTGGACTAACAACAAAAAGGAAGCTCTCCTTTAGTTAACAAATCGAACTATGCTCAAAGTAAAGCGGAGAGTAAGGAAGAGAATATTGAACACAAGGTTTATAGTGGTTTGGCTTATTCCAAGCCTACGTCCACTCTTCTGCACTGATAGCCTACTGGCTGGATTTCACTATGAACAAAAGAGATATTACAGCTTTGCTTTCCCTTGATTCCACAAAGTGTAGATATTCTATCACACTTCCTCAAGGTCTCTCAAAGTATAGACTCTCTTTGTGTACAAGATTTCGCTCAGCAAATGAATTGACTAAGAATCAAAGAGCTTCAGACTTTGGAATTCTTCTATCGTGCACTCCTCGAACAACTGGAACGTCTTCCTTTTATACTCCTTTGTGCCATCATACCCGTTGGCACTTACCAAAGGAATTCTTCCAATCCTCCCATTGGACAGAATCAATTAGGAAGATTATTCGAGCTATTAAAGGAACATGTCGATAGCCCATCAATCCTGCTCGCCCATACAATCAGGATCTTGGTTTCCATAAGTAGAACCTTCTAGGAATACTTCGTCAATCATCGGATCTTTAATCATTCTTGATTTGAATAAAGGAATCCGTTATGTCTTATCCAGCCAAGAGATCTTCTCCAGTTGATAAGGCTAAATCCTTAGAGAAGCACTCAGTTCTGGATAGCCTTTCTTCAACGGATTAGAAACTGTCAATCAGAATAAATTTTGAGTCTTGAGTCTAGGAGTCCGGAGGTCTTCAGAATTTAATAGCGAGTCGCAAATATTCAGATCAGACTGATAGAAACGTTTTGTCAGCTTCAAAATATTCCAGAAAGATTTCTCCAACAATCTCCCTCTTTTTGATGGTGACAAAACTTTCTGCAGATTTGAATAACTTTGACCTGCAAAATATTACTCAAGCAAATATGGATATCTCATAAAGATTAATAGCTTAATGATAACACTAGAATTTGCAACCACAGAAAATAGGTTAGTCTTTCATGAGAGTAAAGCCATTCATAAGATATCAATAGTGCTTAATATAAACAACATTCAAATCCAAATCCACGTTCAGTCATTCCAGACACAGACACACAAGTCACACATCAAAACAAACTAAAAATTCAACAAGTCTCAACAAGTTTCAAGTTTAAGTTCAAAAATTTCAAATCTCTCGCATCTCTCCCCCTTTTTGTCATTATCATGAAAAGAAGTTGAGATGGGAATAGAATGGAGTCAAGTTTGCTTGGGAATGCGAACAAGCTGGAAATCTTCCATGGACTGGATGATGCCTTCCAGCTTTTTCAGATCTTCCTTTAGATGATCCACCTCTTCACTTTTAGCATTGGCTTGAATCTGAAGAGCAAGAGCTTGGATCTGATCAGACAATGAAACGGAAGAAGCTTGTCCTGCATTCTTCAAGTTCTAAACTTCGCTTTCCAAAGCATATATCTGACCCCGCAATTCCAAAAGAACATCAATGATTCTGCGAAAATCTGCTGAGTTATCAGTCTGCGTACTGGCTTCGGCACGATCTGATGGAGCAAAGGCAGACGATGGTATATCAGCATAATCACGCAGATTTGGTGATGAAGCACCATGTCCCTCATCAGGAAATTGAGAGGCATGAATGTCTTCTGGATCTGCTGGAGAGCGCCCGCTCCTTCATTGTTAACGAGGATATGAGGACATTCCTCTGTTTTCACTATCTCCCCTGTCTCCATGGCTTCGAGGTGGAGAAGAGTTTTCCTTATGCTCTCCTTCCTTTTCTTCTTCAAACCTTTCCTCGTCGGTTTCTTTTCTTCAGCTTCTTTCTCCTTTTCTTCCTTCTCCTTTGCTTTCTCTCTCTCGCTTCGTATCTTCTTCTTTCTCCCTGTTCTTATCTCTCCTCTGCTTTTTTTCCTGTTCTACTCTCTCCTCTCGCTTCTTTCTCCTGTCGTTCTACTGATTCAGGAACAAAACGACTCAGCTTCTTTAATGCTATAGCAGAAATTGTGAGGTCATCCTCATCATCTTCATCAGTAATGAGAGCTTTTCTCTTTTTGGATGGAGTAACCATGAGCTCCTTCCCTTTTCTTTTCGCTGCAGAAGAGACTTGATGAGATTTGACAGGGGTTTTCTCCTTAAATTTCTCCAACGCCTTGTCGAGATCTTTCAAACACATTTTGGACACCATTTTCAGTCCTACCACCATTTTCTCACAAGGTCGAACACAAAGAATTTGTGGAGGCTGAATATTCAAATGTCTGAATATCTTTGACACAAGACCTGGATAAGGAAGTTGGCCCTTGTCCTTCACCACTGCTCTATACATATGAAACAGAATAGTGTGAGGAAGAGAAAACTTTTTCCCAGCATTAATTGCGTACATCAACTTTGCCTCTGAGTTAGAAACATCAGTCTTTGAAGTTGATTTGGGTCTGAGGCAATTTATCACAATTTTATGAAGCAGAATGTTGAACGCATGCATCCTTGAGTATGAAATCCTTCCCTCTGTCATTCTGTCTTTAACAAGTTCCAATGTGGCACGAGCTATAGAGATACTGATGGGTTGATATCTCCCTCTCTCAATCCCAATAACATCTGCCAACATATCCACATCCACTATAAAGTCCTGATCTCGGACACTGAAGGAGATTCTATTCGCATCCAAGAAACTAAGATTTGAATAGAAATATGCAGTTAATTGAGCATAGGCTTCTGTGGTGTCGGAACAGAATTGTTCAAGTTGAAGAAAACTGAACTTTTCTCTCAAATTGACATTCACAGCATCAAGGAAATCAAAATCTACACTCCTAGGGTTTATCACCCCACGTTTCAACAATTTGGAGTATAGATCCTTCTGTTCCTTCGATCTAAACAATTATGTTCTTTTTCCTCGAATTCTCGCCGCAACACCCATTCTCGGTTGAAATTCTTTGTACAATCTGTCATCATCATTTCCATCTATCGGATTAAAACCTCCAACACGCGGATCACTTGGGATATTTGCAAGGGTTTTTTCAGCCATCCCCTTAGGAGCAATTTCCAAGCTCTCCATTTTTCGCAAAAAGATGTACTCATTCCCATATCCCTTGTCCTTAAGAAACTCATTGATGTAGTTCAAAGGAGTACCAATGCTCTTTAAAGCACGGTAGAGCTTATAAATAAAAGAGGGCTTTTGAACTCTTATAGGATCTGCGTCTTCGATGATTTCCTCTTGTTGATGAACAACATTCTGTGGACTAGATGGTGGAGAATGACGCTCGCTGAGAATGTTGTGGGCTCGCCGCTGACTTCGTGACTCCTCTTCCTCGGTGAGATCAAAGTGAGTAGGCCCCTTACTCATTCGCCGTGGTCCCCTGCTTGCAATCCTTGAAGACTTTCTTGAAGATGACATCTTTCTCAGTCTTTGAAAGATTCCTTGCTTGACTTTCCCAAGAAAGATGACAACTTTTTGAAGATTAAACAAGGAAGAAAGACAGAATGGAAGATCGATGCTTTTAGGGTTTTGGAGTTAAGTGAGGAGGAACCGATTGTTTATAGCTTAGTCGAAACGGGGGAATGCCAAAAGTCGTAAAGGAAGGTTAAAAGATACCTTTTAAAAAAAAATAACTGCATTTTTAAAAAAATGGATAACTGCCATTAACTCATTTTGAAAAGGAAAAATTGCACTTTTCATGGAAATTGAAGGTAGCATAAATCAATCATGAATGGATAAGTGATCGTACCTTTACGAGATTTAATATAAGAGAAAATAAAATAACTTACAGTTAAGAACCATGATTGTCTGGGCGAGAGTCTCTAGACTTTAACTTCTTCAAGCTTCAAGATGTTGAGTTTGGAACGGATGATTTCAAATTGATTTTTCTCCAAAGGCTTAGTAAATATATCCGCCAGTTGGTTCTTTGAGTCAACAAACTGAATCGAAACTTCTCCATTTTGAACATGATCTCTAATGAAGTGATGTCGAATCTCTATATGCTTTGCTCTTAAGTGAAGAATTGGATTTTTGGTAAGATTGATTGCACTGGTGTTGTCACAGTTAATCTCCGTGCATGAATCTTCAATTCCAAAATCTCTTAATTGTTGTTTTATCCACAGAATTTTTGAACAACAGCTTCCGAGAGCTACATATTCTGCTTCTGCTGTAGAAAGAGCTACTGTATTTTGCTTCCTTGAAAATCAAGACACTGTCCTACTTCCAAGTAACTGACAGGTACCCGAGGTGCTCTTTCTATCAACTCTGCAACCGGCTAGATCTGCATCTGAATATCCAAGGAGAGTAAAGTCTCCCTTTTTAGGATACGAAAGGCCGATGCTTGAAGTTGAAGCAATGTATTTGATAATACGCTTTGCAGCACTTAGATGAGATTCTTTAGGGTCTGCTTGAAATCTGGCACAAATGCAAACACTAAGCAAAATGTCAGGTCTAGAAGTAGTAAGATAAATAAGTGAACCGATGATACTCCTGTATAGCTTCTGGTCAACTTTCTTTCCTCCTTCATCTTTGTCGATCTTCAAAGAACTTGACATTGGTATATCAGTCTTTTTGCAATTTTCCAGTCTAAACTTTTTGACAAGATCATTAGCATATTTTTCTTGATGAATAAAAGTCACTTCCTTCAATTGTTTTACTTGAAGTCCAAGAAAGAAGGTTAATTCACCCATCATGCTCATTTCAAATTCATCCTGCATAGACTTAGAGAATTTCTTGCACAAACTTTCATTTGAGGATCCAAAAATGATATCATCGACATATATTTGAACAAGCAGAAAACTTTTGCTTTCTCTTTTGATAAACGAGTAGTGTCTACTTTACCTTTTCAAAGCCATTTTGAATTAAAAACTTACTCAGGTCCGTCGTACCAAGCTCGAGGTGCTTGCTTTAATCCATACAAGGCTTTTTTCAGTTTAAATACTGAGTCTGGCTTCCTTGGGTCTTCAAACCCAGGTGGTTGTTCCACATAAACTTCATCATGGATAAATCCATTCAGGAAAGCACTTTTGACGTCCATTTGGAATAACTTGAAATTCTTATAACAAGCAAAAGCAAGTAATAATCGAATTGCTTCTAACCTTGCTACTGGTGCGTAAGTCTCGTCATAGTCTATCCCTTCTTCTTGCGTATATTTCTTGGCCACGAGTCTTGCTTTGTTTCTTACAACTTTACCTTTTTCGTTCATCTTTTTCCTGAAAACCCATTTAGCTCCAATAATAGATTTACCTTTTGGTTTAGGAGTTAATTCCCATACATCATTGATACTGAATTGTCTGAGTTCTTCTTGCATAGCTTCAATCCAGCTTTCATCAGATAAAGCTTCTTCTATGCTTTTTGGTTCTATTTCAGAAATAAGAGCCACAGCACTAGACTCTTCATGCCTTTTTGGATCTTGTGCGAATTCCTTCATTAATGTCGCCAATAATGAGGTCTTTGGGATGACTGGAGTTATGCTTCCGATTCATGATTGATTTGTCAGGTTGATGATCACTTCTTTCATTTGAATCTTCAATAACCATTTGATGCTGGTCTTTCAGAGTCTGAGTTGCTTCTTGAGATTTAGACTTTGTAAAGTCTGGAGCAGGTTAAGATTCTTCAAGATAAGTATGAGCAGATTCATTTTGCATAGAATCCTGGAATTTGACATTCATTGATTCCTCCACAGATTGACTCTTTTTGTTATAGACTTTGTAAGCTTTGCTTGAGGTAGAATATCCAAGGAAGATTCCTTCATCTGATTTTTCTTCAAACTTACCAACTCTATCATTTGCATTTTTCAATATAAAGCATTTGCATCCGAACACATGAAAATATGAAACAATAGGCTTCTTTCCTTTGAATAACTCATAGGGGTTTTTTTCCAGAATAGGCCTTAGAAAAACTCTATTTATAATGTAATATGCTGTTGAAACTGATTCAGCCCAAAAACGTGAAGAGATGTTACTTTCAATTAAAAGAGTTCTAGCCATTTCTTGAAGTGATCTATTCTTTCTTTCCACAACCAGATTCATCACATAATTTTGTAAAATCATGATTTTCAAATTCACCTCCATGATCTGTTCTTATACTTGAGATAACATACAATTTTTCATTTTGAACCTTTTTAGCAAACTTTTCAAAGTAAGAGAAAGTTTCAGACTTACTTGCCAGGAAATATACCCAAGTAAATTGTGAGTAGTCATCCACAATTACTAGACAATATTTCTTACCTCCAATACTCTGAGTTCTGGTAGGTCCGAAAAGGTCCATATGCAGAAGCTGCAGTACACGATTAGTGGAAACTTGATTTATTGGTTTAAAGGAATTTCTTGCCCGCTTTCCCAATACGCATGGTGTACATAGATTAGACTTTTGGTATGACAATTTGGGTAGACCACGAACAAGCTTCTTCGCTGAAATTTTGGCTATCTGCTTCATATTGATGTGCCCAAGCTTTCTGTGCCATAAGCTTGCTTCATCTTGAATTGAGATTAGACATTGCGATTCATCTGGTTTCACATCCAAGAGGTAGATATTTCCATGTCTTCGGCCTATAAATGACTGAGTAGAATCTTTACTTGTTCCCGAACATATTCCCTCTTGAAAGTTGATTCTGAAACCAATGTCACACAATTTGGCGATACTGAGCAGATTGTAGTTGAGTCCTTCCACTAGGAAAACATTGCTTATTGTGAGGTTTCCAATCTTTACAGTTCCAAATCCCACAATTTTTCCTTTGCTGTTTCCTCCAAAAGAAACTTTTCCACCATTTACTTGAACGAGCTTTATGAAGCAATTTGAATCTCCTGTCATATGTCTTAAGCATCCACTATCCAAATACCATTTTACCTTTTTCTTGATAGTGACCTGCATTTAAAAAAGAGACTCAAGCTTTCTTTGGTACCCATATTTTCTTGGGTCCATTGGTGTTAGTATGATATGCGGTTTTTGCCCATACTTTCTTAATAGGTTTCCAAACCATAGGACACTCTTTTTCAAAATGATCTGCACTATTGCATTTTGAACATCTGAGAGCATTTCGACCCACTGGTTTTACAAATACTTTTTGAAAATGATTTTTTTGTAAAATGTCTTTGAAGGTCTCTGCTTAATTCTTTCCTTCACTTTAGGAAAATCAATTAAAGGAATGGTTTCTCTGTCATTCCCAAACCTGATTTATTGAAATAAGGTCTTTGTGTTGAAAGAATTTTTTCAAGTTTCTCAGATCCTATTGAGAATCTTTTTCAAATATTTGATAAGTCATTTTTTAAAAATGCATTTTCTTTCAAGATATTATCTTTGCTTTCTTTAAGAGTAGAAATATTCATGTCTAAATGTTTCAACTTTTCTTTCAAAATATTTTCCTATTGTTTTAGTGCAGAGTTTTCCTTTTTAAGAGAAGTCTTAAGACTAAAACACAGCTTATCAATGTATTTAGAGACTTTAACATGAATTTTAAAGTTACTTACCTCAAATTCACTGTCTGAATCTAAGTCTGTCTCGGAGTTTGAATCTGAATCCGATTGTTCCATTAGACATATATTGGCATAATCATCATCACTTTCTTTACACTCGTATGACTCAGGTTTTCGCTTTAAGAGCCTTTCGATACTTTTCAGCTTTTCCTTTCTTCTTTTTGAAGAGGACAGTTGGTCCGATGTGTCCATTTTTCTTACATTCAAAGCAGACTACATCTTTGTTTGATTCATCATCAACAGACTTGGTCTGTTGCTTTTGAAAACTCTGTTTCTTTCGATTGAATCTTCTTCCTTTTCTGTTCAGCTTTCTGAATCTTCTTACCATGAGAGCAAGCTCCTCATCATCTATATTGTCTTCAGAATCTGTGACATCAGAATCATCATTGGATTTTAATGCAATGGATTTCTTACCTTTAGGATCTTCGTCTTCATTGATTCGTTCCACTTCATAAGACTGAAGAGTTCCAACCAACTCATCGACAGATAGTGGCATGATTCTTTGTGTCTCTCTTATTGAAGTCTTTATGTGATTCCAATCCTTAGAGAGTCCACGCAGAAGCTTGTTTACTTTCATGGGATCAGAAATTGGTTGCCCTTGATTTTCAAGGCCATTCACAATCTCTCGTAAAACGACTAAACATGTCGTAATAGATTCTCCAGATTTCATTTTGAATGCTTCATATTGACCGAGGAGAATGTTGATTCCGGGTCTCTTTCACTCGATCGGTTCCTTCATAGGTGATATGTAATCTATCCCAGACTTCTCTTGCTATAACACAAGAAGATATTCTGTTATATTCAGTAGGTGATAAAGCACAATATAAAGAATAAATTGCTTTTGCATCAAGAGCTTGTCTCTTGATTATCTCTTCCTGAGTCATTTCACTTGACTCAACAGTTTCGTTTCCTCTCTCTGTGACAGATGCAGCTTTAGGAGTGATTCCTTTTTCTACAATGTCCCATTCCAGAGGATCCTTTGATCGTAGAAACGCTTTCATCTTATTTTTCCAGATGTTGTAATCATTTCCATCAAAGTAAGGTGGTTTGGTATTGCTCTGCCCTTCCACCAGCCCTGGAGCTAGCATACTAGCCATAGATCTTTAACTCTGAAGTAAACCACTTCAAACAAAGTGAGTACACAAGCTCTAATACCAATTGATATAGCTAGTAATAGCACCTAGAGGGGGTGAATATGTGTTTAAATAATTTCTCGAGATATGAAAGCAATCTTTTGGACTAACATGTAAAGGAAGCTCTCCTTTAGTTAACAAATCGAACTATGATCAAAGTAAAGCAGAGAGTAAGGAAGAGAAGATTGAACACAAGGTTTATAGTGGTTCGGCTTATTCCAAGCCTACATCCACTCTTCGCACCGATGACCCTCGGCTGGATTTCACTATGAACAAAAGAGATATTACAAAGATTGCTTTCCTTGATTCCACGGTGTAGATATTCTATCACACTTCCTCAAGGTCTCTCAAAGTATAGACTCTCTTTTTGTGTACAAGATTTCGCTCGAGAAAATGAATTGACTAAGAATCAAAGAGCTTCGGACTTTGGAATTCTTCTATCGTGCACTCCTCGAACAATCGGAACGTTTTCCTTTTATATTCCTTTGTGCCATCATACCCGTTGGCACTTACCAAATGAATTCTTCCAATCCTCCCGTTGGACAGAATCAATTAGGAAGATTATTCGAGCTATTAAAGGAACATGTCGATAGCCTATCAATCCTGCTCGCCCATACAATCAGGATCTTGGTTTCCATAAGTAGAACCTTCCAGGAATACTTCGTCAATCATCGGATCTTTAATCATTATTGATTTGAATAAAGGAATATGTTATGTCTTATCCAGCTAAGAGATCTTCTCCAGTCGATAAGGCCAAATCCTTAGAGAATCACTCAGTTCTGGATAGCCTTTCTTCAACGGATTAGAAACTGTCAATCAGAATAGACTTTGAGTCTTGAGTCTGGCGGTCCGGAGGTCTTCAGACTTTAATAGCAGAGTCTGCAAATCTTCAGACCCGACTAATAGAAACGTTTTGTCAGCTTTAAAATATTCCAGAAAGATTTCTCCAACGATTGTAAATGTGGTCGATTTGATCGGGATGGTGTTCGCAAGATGATTCTTGTAAGAGTCCTTCCATTTTTGCATTGGTTAAATGCTTTGAGGGATTAGTTAGGATAGGTAGCTCAAGTCATTACTTTTCAATTCCTTCCAGTCGCAGCAAGCGGATTGTTGACGAAATTACTTAGCTATCAGCCTTGCAATTATCAGATCTGAGGTGAAGAAAACTAGCTTTCAATATAAGCTCGACACTTCAATGGATAGACCCCTTTGACAGTGCTAAGCTTCTCTGTTCATTTGGATCACAGTGATCACATTGTCAATCAATCTACCAAGCTAGCCTCGCAATCATCAAGTCCTGGATGAAAAGAACTTGTTTCACTCATAACCCCCTACGAATTAATTCTCTAAGTGCTCTCATTGCAATATTAAACCTTTGGTAACAAGTCTTCCTGTCAGATAATGATGTCAATGTGGTAAATGAGTTTCATTTGCAAACATTGGAGCTGACATAATCTCAAAGGAAAAAGAGTACGATGAAGCATGGTCAAAGGAAGCATTTAAATGGATAATCCAAGTAGAACATTTTCTTTCTCTGCTTTACATGCCTTGGTTTGTTGTTCTCGAGCAAACACTGAGCCACCAACATGTCTAATGTAAATTGTTTGAAGATGCTTGTTGACCTGTAAAACGTCCATTCTGATCAGCTTCATTGAAGCTTCATGAAAATGCCTCGGTCACTTGCTTCTGGTTGAGTCTTGGTTTCTTGGGCTTTCCATTTTAATCACAGCATGGCCCCTTGTGCCTCTGATTCGATGACAGGTGACTTGGAATGTTATCAAGAGACTGCTAAGCGGCACATCTCCAAATTGGGGGATGGACTTCCAGTGGGATGGCCGTTTTGCTTTATTTTCCAAGATTTTAAGCATGTAGAGGACCACCCTAGGCTAGAATATTTCAAGCGTTCTGCTCTTTCATTCCACCATATTGTTCTACTCTGCCTTTTCATCTGGGCCAGCGTGTGATTTTATTGCTGTGACTTGTGAACACATTAGGTGTCATTGATGGTGAAAACAATTTCTTTGTTTGAACAGTTTCCTTCAGTTGATAGTAATGCTCTCGTTTGTTTTTCTAAGAATGTTTATTCTTTCCTGCGTGTAAAACAAAACTGTGCTAGATGCATTGTCTTGATTGTTCCCAGTTCTCTAATATTTGTTTTCCCATTATCATTCATCACTGAGACCTGCCGGAGTTCTTGTTGAGATCATCAGCGACTAAAGCAGGTCGTGAAGAACCTAAAAAAATTTGCAAATCAACTGCTTCAGGAACACAAAAGAGAACTTTTCTGTTTTAAAAGGAAGAGATTAAAAGGTGCTTGATATTACTTTTTGACATTAGAAAAAACCGAATATCTTGGATCTATATATTTTTTCATCAAGATAAAACCCAATGATGATAAAGATATGTACATCTTGAGATATGGAATTCCATATTGCATGCTCTATGGACTATATGAATTAAGATTATCATTTGGACCGGACCGATGTTGATGATGAATTTGCTTTACGTGGTCTAAAGATCACATAGTGTCTTTTCAGAATTCTTGTTAATGTAGTATATTGAAATGATCAAAAGATTTTGAACAATTGTTCTCAAGAACTCACATAATTAGAAATGGGTCGTTTCATCGCTATAGATGGGTTTGCCATCCAATTCTTTGTAAATTATATAAAATATGATTGGACAATTCTTGTACATCTAATGAAATGTCCGGCCGTTTTAGTTTCAAAGAAGTTTGACCCTTGATATTCAATCCCTTAAAAAAAGAAAATAACCCTTGACTATTAGTATACAAGGAAAAAATTAAGAAAGTAAATGTTAATAACGAAAAAAAGGCAAAACAGTTAATGTTGATCAATTAAATGCATCAGCTCATAAATAGAGGATGTATTTGCTATTGTTATTCACGAAGAAAATAATTAGGGACGGAATAAAATATAGTCAGCTTATTTCATCCTTAGTGGTTCTAGCAAAAATTAACAAATTTCAGAGGAAATTATGAATTTTCTGCTTCGAGGTTTAAGCTATTTAGATTAGAGAAAATACTTCTAAAGTTTGGTTGACCAATTGATGAAAGATGAAAACCATATAATCTAAACAATCACGCGGTAATGTCTTAACACGCAATTTGGAAAATCATGGGAATTGGGAGGTTTAAAGATTGCCTTGTGTTCTCGTTACTTACTTCTAGGAAGGTTGGCTTCGTCAATAAAAGTACTTGAAATCACATGGTAGTACCCCACCATGTCTATTATCAATTGTCGTGCATGAGATGCCTCTCCACTTTTTTGAAATGAGCAAACGTAAGATTTGGTATTGAGTATGACCTTAAACTCTTACATCTCTGAATTGTGAGACGTAAAATTTTGGGTATTTGCTGGAGAGAGAAGAAAAACTTTTGTCCTCAATTGAGAGCTAAGGCGTGCAAGCAGCGGCATATTAAAATAAGGAGCGCAGTCTTGTCAGCCTATCAAGGTTATTTGGTAAGTGAGGCGACCCTCAATGGAGCTCTTGAGCTCATGTTGTGGTGAGGTACAATCTCAACCACCGTCATATCTATTGTCATTTGTCATGTCTAGAGATGCCTCCCACTTTTTGATTTGAAGGAAAGCGGAATTTTTTTCCAACTATTTTAAGCCTTCATTTATACACAAATAAATCAAAAAAAATTCATAATTTGAATAGATTTTCTTTCTCTTGTATCATGTATACTCGATATTCGAAAATTGAACTAGTTCAAATTAAATATGCATAATAAGCACTTGTTAACATGGGATTGACCGACGGAGAAATTTCATCACTCAATTAAACTTTTGTTTGTTTGATTTCACAATCTCTTCACACATTGATGTTCATATAATTACTATTGATGTGCGATCGATTTGGTTTATGATTCTACTTCAGGATTATTACCCAAAAGTCGTTAGACTAGTACAACGCGAAAAGAAAGTACCTATCTGTGTGGAAAATACATGAATTTGTTGGATACAACTTCCTTATTTGTTTTGAAGTTGACAAAACATTTCAATCAGTTTAGTTTGAAGACTTGCAGACTCTATCGTCAAAGTCTGAAGACATCCAGACTCAAGATTTAAAGTCTACCCACGCTGATAGCTTCCAGACCGATGAAGAAAAGATTTATCTGATGATGAAGACTTATCCAGATGCAAGTATATCTTTAAGGATTTGGTTCGTACGGTTGAAAAAGATCTCACAGCTGGAGATAGCATCTCATGACCAATTTTTCTTATTGAAATCAATTTGAATAATTAGATTTGTTGATTGGCGAAGTATACTTGGAAGGTTCCACTTATGGAAACCTAGATCCTGATTGTATGGGCGAGTAGGTTTGGTGGGCTATCATCACATTCCTTAAATAACTCGAGATCTCCCTAATTGATTCTGTCCAACGGGTAAATTGGAAGAATTCATTCGGAAGGTGCCAACGGTTATAATGGCATGGAGGAGTATATAAGAAATACGCTCAAGTTATTCGAGTGTGTGCGTGAAAGAAAAATTCCAAAGTCTGAAGCTCCTAGTTCTTTGCTGATTCATTTGCTGAGTTTAAGTTGTAGTCAAAGAGAGATTAAATACTTGTGAGACCTATTTTACCCAAAAAAAAAAAAAAAATACTTGTGAGACCTTGAGGAAGTGTAGTAGAGTTTCTATATTATGGAATCAAGGAAGTGAGATTGTAAAAATCTCTTTTGATTCATAGTGGAATCCAGCCAATGAGCTGTTAGCGTGGGAAAGTGGACGTAGGCTTGGTCTAAGCCAAACCACTATAAACTTTGCGTTTCAATTCTCTTTCCCTAAACTCTTTACTTTAATAAGTAGTCTAACATAACTGTTTACATCTTTTACATCTTCAGTCTACTATTCTCTTAAAAGTCGAATTAAGTTGTTGAGTCTTGTAAAAACTTCTTTAACACCTATTCACCCCCCTCTAGGTGTTATTACTAGCCCTATCATTTGGTATCAAAGCTTGTGTACTCATTTAATTGAAGTTTTTTTACTTCTGAGTTAAAGATCTATGGCTAGTATGTTAGCTCCAGGTTTGATTGAAAGCTAGAGCAACACCAGACCCCCTTACTTCGATGGAAAGGAATACATCATATGGAAAAACAAGACAAAAGCATTCCTAAAATTGAAAAATCCTCTGGAATGGGATGTGGTAGAAAAAGGAATCATTCCTAAAGCTGCGTCGGTTTCAGAAAGAGGAAAAGAAGTTGTAGATGCTAGCGAGATGACTCAAGAAGAAATAATCAAGAGACAAGCTCTTGATGCTAAAGCAATTTACTCTTTATATTGTGCGTTATCTCCTATTGAGTATAACATAATATCGTGTTGTGAAACAGCCAAAGAAGTCTGGGATAGACTACACATCACCTATAAAGGAACTGATCGAGTGAAAGAAACAAGGATTAATATTTTATTCGGATAGTATGAAGCCTTCTAAATGAAGCCAGGAGAATATATTACTGATATGTTTAGTCGTTTTACTGAAATTATAAATGGTCTAGAATATCAGGGACAGCCAATCTCAGGACCAATGAAGGTCAATAAATTGATGCGTGGACTTTCTAAGGACTGGAATCACGTAAAGACGTCAATAAGGGAAACACAAAGGATCATGCCGTTTTCTGCAAACGAATTGGTTGGCACACTTCAGTCCTATGAAGTGGAGCAAATCAACAAGGAAGAAGATCCTAAAGGTAAGAAGTCAATTGCTTTGAGATCTAACGGTGATTCTGATGTTACAGATTCTGAAGATAATATGGACGATGAAGAGTTAGGGGGTGAATGATAACTATTCTGTTCCGAAATAAGTTTGGAAGAGAAATAGATTTTTCTATTTCTATTTCTGGGCCGAGTTTTGAGCAAAAAAATCTGTTTGATAATGATACAAAATTTCTGTTTTAGAAAGAGAAATTCGTTTGATGACAGTATAAAATTTCTATTTCATAAAACAATTTTTTTTTTTTTTGGAGTAAATGAGATGTCCATTCTTACAAATTTCATATACTTATGAACCCATTGGCCCAAATACAAAGTAAGAGTTTTTTTTTTTTTGGTAAAGTCTCCTTTTTGAAAAAAAAAAATACAAAGTAAGAGTTATTATATCAAATTTTCTAAATTTTCACACAACATTCTTTAGCATCCACCTAGATAGGCAATTACGGTCAAACAATATACTTATCAATAGTCTCCATAAAATAGAAAAAAAGAGATCCATATGCATTACTCTTGAGCATGATAGAAGGTTCCCAAAACTCTAGTAGAATGAAGGTGGGCAACCATATTCTAATCCCCTTCATGTTAGTGTGTCACGTCGATCGCCGCCACGGTTTATGATATCGAGCAATCGTTTTAGAAAGAAACACAAAGAAGTGTATTGGGCAATTTGCGGCAAATTTTACAAAATCGGGCGAATTTTATGAAGCGTAATAGAGCTTGTCATAAAGGACCATTACAAATTAAGGAAATCCTTAAGTACAACATCACATTACAAGAATTGAGATAGGAATTACAGTATCATATTACAAAAGAAAAAGATTGGAAATCCCCAAATACAAAATAATAGAAATACATTACAAAAGTTGAAAACACAATTTCATGGAATCTTTGGCATATTATGATCCCTTGCCATCTTATTGGCAATACTTTTTCTAAGTATATTCATCTCAATTTCCTCCTCGGTCGATGTATCGCATATAACCTCATCTTGTGTAGGTTCAAATGAGTACTCTGGATCTCCATATAAAGAAAATTTTCCATCCCTCTTGTCTTGATCACGGATGTAATTATGGATAGCACAATATGCAATTACAATATGTGCTTGCTTTCGAATTGCAAATGTAGGCATGTGTTTCAAAATAAAGAAGCGATTCTTTAATGCCGCAAATGATCTCTCAATGACATTCCTTAGTGAAGAATGCCTATAGTTGAACAACTCTCTCGCTGTTCTTGGTCGTCTTGCTCTACCCCTATAATCATTTAGATGATACCGTTCACGTCTAAAAGGAGTTAAGAATCTCGTAATTGATGCATAACCAAAATCTACAACATAGTATTTGCCTATAACAAAGTATTCATATATTAGTAGTGATTTGTAAATACAATACAATCTTAAAGAAAATTGATAATTCTAGAACAAATAAATATCTAGTGGTGGTGAGGAAATTCCAGCGAAGAGTCTCGAGTCTTTGCTAATACACCCAGCAATCGTTGGCGAGATCCTTCCCAACCAGCATACACAAAAAGTGAATTTCATATCAAACGAACATATGCACACATCATATTCTTACCTTTTACCAAAAAAAAAAAAAAAATACACACATCACATTTTGAGTGGTAATTCATTTTCTGCCTCTAAATGGAATTTGCTTTGACAAAGGTATAGAAGCATGACCATGAGTACCATCAATAATGCCCACACAATCCTATAATTTTATCAAAGACTACTGTTATATAAGATTAGCAACAAAATAAAACCGATATTATAAATGAATGTATGAAAATCTTACCTTGAAGTAAAGTTTATGGTTGGGATCCATAAGAATCTCATTTGGGACCACATCAAATGAAGGTGGTATGATAATCTCTTTTGCAAGTTTGAGAACTACTTTCAACACTATAATGAAGTATTTGCTAATAGTTTGTCCTGAACGTTGGAATTTCTCGCATAAATTTCTATTCGAGTTCTTGTGACAAATCATAAATAAGAATATCCCAATTTGTTCATCTACCTTTATATATCGACTATCTTCCAGCCAACCTCTTGCCTTCATCAAATTAAAAAGGTTGAGAAAGACGTGTCTCTCCATTCTAAAGATTCATATATTCTATCTGAATGTCCTTTAAGAACCTCCCTCATCCATTCGGGTCCTGACAATATGCTATCCCTAATAGGTTCTCTCGAGTGCATAGACATATCCACCGCAACGATGCTCAACCATGCTATCACAATATCGTTATCAAAATCATCAAAGTTTAGTTCAACTGATTTACCTGTTGCTACTTTATCACTATACATGCTACTTTCATCCCCCTCCATATTACCTATGCCATCACATGAAAAAATAAGATAAACACAATATATAAGTAATGAATCTAATAATAATCAACAATAGCCACAAAGTTTTAATAATTGCATCATAAAAAGACCAAAGTATCTCAAATACATAAGTCATAGAGTGAAATTAAACAAAATATATAAATCCATAGCATGTCTTGCTCAACATCTGTTTAAAGAGATTCAAGAAATCCCCGTCTCCTTTCAGGTAGCATTATGATGAAAGCCTCTCTCTAAGTGGCATTAAAGCATGATTGGTTCACAGCTTTGTTGTACAAATTCTGCTCTAAATCAGGCGTGCTATTTAGGACGGCAACTACGGCTGCTATGGAGTAGGGGTCTACAGTTGATGGGGCATCTGAGGTCACAGAGCCACTTGTTGATTGACCAGTCCCGATTTTAATCATTTCTTGAATGGTTTTGCAGGTGTCACTAACATCATATCTGTTACTTTTCCTCCTCCTCATCCTGCTTGTGTTTCTTACGATTTGAGGTAGTAGTCGTATCAGGTCTGAAGATTTCCTCATCAATATGCTGTTCATCAAGTTCCTCTAGATTATCTACTGCATAACCACTACCACCATCACCATCGTCACCACCATTGTCATCTCTCTCTGAGGACACTACCACTTCTTCTGCATTTCCTGCTGCATACTCCCCAATAGCATATGTATCACCAAACACGATACACAAATCAGGATACTGAGGAAACCCATCATTTCTAAATTTTTAGCCCATTCGTTGTTATTCTGGAATTTATACAATAATGACAGATGTCAGCAACATAATCAAAGCTTGCAATACAATATGAACAAAATGACCTTGGTAAATTGATACCTTGATGTGAGACTCCCACACACTTTGATCCTCCACAGCAACCTTATTGTTTATATTATTCCATCAAAATCCAGATTGTGACAAAAGTTTCTTGGAAAAACTATACTGTCTCTTCAGTTTGTTGACCCTGTTCTTCAACTGAACTATACTAAAGTGGAGTCCCGTCCATTTATTGAATTTGACATGTATGTTATTCCATCCTGTTTTGTTGTAGGTAGAAGTGGTGCGATTTCCCTATGTTACCTCTGTTACCAACAAACTTACAAGCTCATTAGTCAAAGGCTCAGTCCACTTTGCCATACAAACCTCTTTTTGGGAAGCCATTTAACCTTAACTAGTTGAGCATCAAATGAGCCATATCAATTGGTGTACCAGTTCAAGCGCATAGACTTTGATGTCGATATCACATCAATATAATGTTCTATGACTATCAATAAAACAAAATGCACAAAAAAAATTAAAAGAGAATCATCCTCATATAAAATTTTACAAGCAACCATATATTGCAAGCAAAAGGAACATTCCTACCAACCAATGCCCCATCTATTTGCTCATAATAACCAGTAGTAAATATTCCCACTAAAAATTAATTCATTCGCCTATATCATCGGCATTCTAAAGAGCTAGACTTGAAATATGGAGATGTCAAATAATTCATCACACAAATATAACAAAATACAACAGCCGCACAGAAGTTTCGTTTAAAAAATCCTACATAGAAGTTTCAAATATACGTTCCTAGTTCACAGATGTTGAGTTATGCATACACTCATATAAAATTGCAACATTTAATCCACTAGGGCCCCTAGAATTTACAAATGAGGGAGAGGCAGAGCTAACCAGTGGAGGAGACAACATCGAGGAGATGAGGAGAGGGCGTCGTGCGATGTTGCTGATGTCGAGTCGCGAGGCGGTGGCGGCTTACGGTGAGACGGAGCGGAGAGGGGAGCGGCTCAGGCATCGGTTCTTGGGATCTGTTGCAGAGGGCTTTTGGCATCAGCGCGGTGGAGCAGTGTAGATGTTGGGCGGTCTGGCGTCGTAAGGGAAGGAGCGGCGGGGGTGCGGGCGAGATCTGTTGCCAAGGGGTGCTTGGACAACAAGCGGGGACAGTGGGTCGCGGCGAGGGGGCGGATTCGCGAGCAACTCGTCACTGGATAAGGAGATGACGTTGATGATATGAGGAGAGGCAACTTCGAGGAGATGAGGAGAGAGACGAGGCTAACCCGGTGGAGGAGACGACATCGAAGAGATGAGGAGAGGGTGTCGTGCGACGTTGCTGAGGTCGCGAGTGGTGGCAGCTTCTGGTGAGACGGAGCAGAGCAGGAGAGGCTCAGGCGTTGGTGCTCGGGATCTCGCATGCAGAGGGCTTTAACATCGGCGCGGTGGAGCAAGGATTGAGCTGCAAATGCTGGGTGGTCTGGCGTCGCAGGGGAAGGAGCGGCGGGGGTGCAGGCGCGAGTTCTATTGCTGAGGGGTGCTCGGACGACAAGCGGGGGCTGTGGGTTGCAGCGAGGGCGGATTCTCGAGCAACTCGTCGCTGGATAAGGAGACGACGTTGATGATATGAGGAGAGGCAACTTCGAGGAGATGAGGAGAGGTAGAGCTAACTAGTGGAGGAGACGACGTTGAGGAGATGAGGAGAGGGCATCGTGTGGCATTACTGAGGTCGCGGGCGGTGGCAACTTCTGGTGAGACGGAGCGGAGCGGGAGCGGCTCGGGTGTTGGTGCTCGGGATTTGCTACGAGAGGGCTTCTAGCGTCGGCGTGGTGGAGCGGGGACCGAGCTGCAGATGCTCAGTGGTCTGGCGTCACAGGGGAAGGAGCGGTGGGGGTGCAGGTGCGAGATTTGTTGCCGAGGGGTGCTCGGATGACAAGCGGGGACAGTGGGTCGCGGTGAGGGGGCGGATTCGCGAGCAGACATCGATGAGATGAGGAGAGGCAGAGAGTGTCCAGTGGAGGAGACGATCTAAGCGTCCAGTGGAGGAGGAGATGATGTCTCGAGGAGATGAGGAGAGGTGGAGGAGGAGGAGGAGGCAGAGACGTCGTAGAGGAGATGAGGGAGTCACCGAAATTAGGGTTTAGACGGTTTTGTGGGAGAAATTATTTCTGATTTCAGGTTCTAGAAATAGAGAAATAGAAAATTTCTACTTCGATTTCTATTCAAAACATATTTCGAAACGAGAAATCTATTCCAGAAATATAAAAACGGAATAAGTTTATCAAACGGATTTTTATTCGAAACGAGGCTTGGAATAGAAAAATTGTTTAAGGAACAGAAATAATCAATTGTCATGCACCCCCTTAGCTCTTATGATTAAAAAAAAAGGTTCGTGAAATTGAACAAAAAGGGAAAAAGATTCAATTGGAAGAAACAAAGCACTCAAAAGTTTCAAAACAAATCAGCGAGGATGATGAAGCCAATAAAGATGTGATACATTTTGAATGTAAGAAAAATGGACACATCGGACCAACTGTCCTATATTGAAGAAAAAGAAAGAAAAAGCTGAGAAATATAGGAAGGCTTTCAAGGCAGAAATATTGAGTGATACTTGAATACGAAGAAAGTAATGAAGATTATGCCAACATTTGTCTAATGGCAAAATCAAAATCAGACTTAGACTCCAAAATAGATACTGACTCGGACTTAGACAGCGAAATCGAGGTAAGCAATCAAAAATTCCCACTAAAGTCTCGAAATACATTGATGAGCTTTGTCTTAGTCTCAAACCTCTCTTAAGAGGATTTCCGAGCTAAAAATGGAGAATTCTACATTGAAGCAACAAGAAAATTCTTGGAAAGAAAAGTTTGAAAATTTAGATAAAAGTTTTGTTATTTTAAAAGAAAATGCATATTCTCTCTCAAAAGAAAATACTTTTTTGAAAAATGACATTTCAAATATTTCAAAAAAAGATTTTCAATTGGATACGAAAAAGCTGTAAAAGATTCTTTTTGTGCAAAGACCTTATTTCAACAAGTCGAGACTTGGGAATGACTTCAGAAAATATTCCTCTAATTAATTTTCCAAAAAGTGAAGGAACAGAATCAAACAAAGACCTACAAAAACTTTTTACAAAAATCATTTTCAAAAAGTCTTTGTAAAACTGTTGGCGAAGTGCTCTTAAATGTTCAAAGTGTAACAACTCGGAACACTTTGAGAAAGAATTTCCTATGGTTTGGAGACCTGTTAAGAAGGAATGGGATATCGCTCCTCTGGACCC
Organism: Eucalyptus grandis; assembly: GCF_016545825.1. Lineage (NCBI taxonomy): Eukaryota > Viridiplantae > Streptophyta > Magnoliopsida > Myrtales > Myrtaceae > Eucalyptus > Eucalyptus grandis. The sequence continues at coordinate 39,125,576 of NC_052612.1, read as the reverse complement.
AAAATGTGGGTACCAAAGAAAGCTTGAGTTTCGTTTTTAATTGCGGGTCACTATCAAGAAAAATGTTAAATGGTATTTGGATAGTGGCTGTTCAAGGCATATGATTTGGAGATTCAAGTTATTTTATAAAACTTGTGCAAATAAATTGTGGAAAAGTTTCTTTTGGTGGAAACAACAAAGGAAGAATTGTTGGGTGTGGAACTATAAAAATTGGAGGTCTCACAATCAACAATGTTTCCTTGGTGGAATGATTTAATTACAATTTGCTCAGCATTAGCCAATTGTGCGACACTGGATTCGAAATCAAATTCCAAAAAGGAGTATGTTCGGGAACTAGTAAAGATCTTTCTCAATCTTTTACTGGACGAAGACATGAGAACATCTATCTTCTAGATATAAAACCAGAAAAATCTCAATGTCTCATTTCAATTCAAGATGAAGCAAATCTTTGGCATCGAAAGCTTGGCCATGTCAACATGAAGCAGATTGCCAAGATTTCTTCTAAAAACCTTGTTCGTGGGCTGCCTAACCTGAAGTTTCAAAAATCTAACTTATGCACACCTTGTATATTAGGAAAACAGTTTAGAAGTTCTTTTAAACCATTAAATCAGGTTTCTACTAATCGTGTTTTGCAGCTTCTGCATACGGATCTCTTTGGACCAACCAGAACTAAAAGCATTGGTGGAAAGAGATATTGCTTAGTAATTGTGGATGATTATTCACGATTTACTTGGGTTTACTTTCTGGCAAGTAAGTCTGAAACATTTTCTTACTTTTCAAAATTTGCTAAGAAAGTTCAGAATGAGAAATGATATGCTATTTCAAGCATATGGACAGACCATAGAGGTGAGTTTGAAAATCAAGATTTTGCAAAATTTTGTGATGAATAAGGTTTTCAGCATGTTTTCTCCTCTCCATACACTCCAGAATAGAATGGAGTTGTTGAAAGAAAAAATAGATCTCTGCAAGAAATGGCAAGAACTCTTTTAATAGAAAGTAGTATTTCTTCTTGTTTTTTAGCTGAAGCAGTTTCTATAGCATGTTATATTATTAACCGAATATTTTTAAGGCATATTTTGGAGAAAACTCCTTATGAGTTATTCAAAGGAAAGAAGCCAAATGTTTTTACTTTCATGTGTTCGGTTGCAAATGTTTTGTTTTGAAAAATGCGAATGATCGATTTGGTAAGTTTGAAGAAGAATCAGACGAAGGAATTTTCCTTGGTTACTCAACCTCAAGGAAAGCTTATAGAGTATTCAATAAGAAAGCATAGAGTATTCAATAAGAAGACTCAGTTCGTGGAAGAATCTATGAATGTTAAATGTCAAGACTCTTTGCAAAATCAATTGATTCAAACTCAACCTGAAGAATCTGAACACGCTTCGAGACTTTACAAAGTCTACCTCCCCTGAAGTAGCTCAGACCTTTAAAAATCAACAACGGACAGAAATTGAAAAATCAACTGAAGCAGAAGATCAACAAATTGTCAGACCGACAAGTAATTGGAAGCACAAGTCTAGTCATCCCAAAGAACTCATCATTGGTGACATTGATGAAGGGATTCGCACCATATCCAAAAACCAAGAAGAGTCTAGCGTCGTGGCACTTATTTCTGAAATAGAACCCAAAAGCATAGAAGAAGCTTTAGTTGTGAAAGCTGGATTGAAGCAATGGAAGAAGAACTCAGACAGTTCATCATTAACGATGTTTGGGAATTAACTCCTAAACCGAAAGGTAAATCCATTATTGGAGCTAAATGGGTTTTCAAGAACAAATTGGACGAAAAAGGAAAAGTGGTCAGGAATAAAGCAAGACTCGTGGCCAAAGGATATACGCAAGAAGAAGGGATAGACTATGATGAAACCTACATACCAATAGTCAAGTTAGAAGCAATTAGATTATTACTTGCTTTTGTTTGTTATAAAAAATTCAGGTTATTCCAAATGGACGTCAAGAGTGCATTCCTAAATGGATTTATCCAAGAAGAAGTCTATGTGGAACAACCTCCTAGATTTGAAGATCCAAAAGACCAGACTCGAGTATTCAAACTGAAAATGGCTCTATATGGATTAAAGCAAGCTCCTCGAGCATGGTATGACAGGTTAAGTAATTTTTTAATGCAAAACAATTTTGTCAAAGGAAAATTGGATATTACCTTGTTTGTTAAAACGGAAGGTAAAAACTTTTTACTTGTTCAAATATATGTTGATGATATTATATTTGGATCTCCTAACGAAAACCCGTACAAGAAGTTTTCTAAGTCTATGCAGGATGAATTTGAGATGAGCATGATGGGCGAACTATCTTTCTTTCTCGGATTACAAGTGAAACAATTGAAGGAAGAAATTTTCATTCACCAAGAAAAATATGCAAAAGAACTCGTTAAAAAGTTCGGATTGGAGAATTGCAAAAAGACTGAGATACTAATGTCAAGTTCTTCGAAGCTAGACAAAGATGAAGGAGGAAAGAAAGTTGGCCAGAAGTTCTACAAAAGTATTATTGGTTCACTTCTTTATCTTACTGCTTCTAGACCTGACATTTTGTTTAGTGTTTGCATTTGTGCCAGATTTTAATATGATCCCAAAGAATCTCATCTAAGTGCCGCAAAACTCATCATCAAATACATTGCAACTACTTCAAATTTATGTTTGTGGTATCCCAAAGAAGGAGACTTTACCCCCCTTGGATATTCAGACGCAGATTTAGCAGGTTGCAGAGTTGATAGAAATAATACCTTTGGTACGTGCCAATTGCTGGAAAACAGGACAGTATCTTGGTTCTCAAGGAAGCAAAGTACTGTAGTTCTTTCAATAACGGAAGCAGAGTATGTGGCTCTTGGAAGTTGCTGTTCTCAAATCTTATGGATAAAACAACAATTGAGAGACTTTAGAATCGAAGACTCATGCACCGAGATCAAATGTGACAACACTAACACAATCAATCTAACAAAAAAATCCAATTCTTCATTCGAGAGCCAAACACATAGAGATTCGACATCATTTCATTAGAGATCATGTTCAGAATGAAGAAGTGATGATACAGTTCATCGATTCAAAGAATCAACTGGCAGACATATTTACAAAGCCATTGGAGAAAAGCCTATTCGAGTCTATTCGCACCAGACTAAACATCACATTTATTAAAGTTTGAATGAGCTCGGACTTAGAAGTAAAGTCTGAAGGTGCTCAGACTTAGAAGACCAAGAGTTACGACTGTAAGTTATTTTGGTACTAGTAATTTAATTCTTGGTTAAAGAGTTGAAAAGGTACGGTTATTTATTAATTGCTAATTGATTGAAATGATCTTTCCAAGTTTTTCCTTTTCAAAAAGACAGTTATTTTCAAAAAAGAAGTTATTCTTTTTCGAAAAGGTACTTTTATTTTTTCTTTTATGACAATTCATTTACTTCGCTTCACTTGCTTTATATACTGTTGAAATCCATCTTCTTTGTTTTCACTCTCAAACCCTAAAATACAGAACCTCCACTTGCTCTCACTTTCACTGTTGTTTAATCCAAAAAGTTTTCACCTTTTCGAGCAAGTCTGTGAATTTCTCCCTTGAAGCGACAATGTCTTCAAGAAAGTCATCGAGAATCGTAAGTAGGGGACCACAAAACATGCTGAGGGTCCTACTCATTTCGACTTGGTGAAGAAGAAGATTCTTCTCCACCACAGCAACCAAGTCAGCAACAACCTTCTCAAGGTGTTAGTCTTCTCCACCAACTCAACCAGAAGAAGAAATTTTGGAAGAAGTTGAATCTGTAAGAACGTTAACTCCTAAGGTTGCTTTCAAGCTTTATTCCAGTTTGAAAAGAGGAGGAACTGCTATGTCTTTCATTGATGAATACCTGAGAGAGAGAGGTTATAAGAATGAAACTCTTTTTCTGCGCTATATGGAGAAGATGGGTGTTGCAGAATAGGGATCGGCTGAAAAACCCTTTGCTAATTTCCCTAGTGACCCGTGCTTTGGCACTGCTAATCAACCACAAGGACTGGATGATGACAACCGTATGTTTACCCACTTTCAGCCTAGAATAGGAGTTGCTGCAAATGTTGTTAGTGATGGTTCAAGTCTTTTTAGATCGAAAAATCACAAGAGGGTTTATTCGAGTTTAATGAAGAGAGGGGTTATAAACCCTAGGAGTGTCGATTTTGATTACCTTGATTCGGTGAAAGTAAATCTGCCAGAGAAGTTTGCTCTACTGCAATTAGAGCGTTTTTGTTCTGAATCTATTACTACTTATCCAGAACTCATTGCATACTTTTACTCAAACTTATCTTTATTGGATGCGAACAGTTTCTCTTTCACAGTGAGGGGACAAGGAATTTTTGGTGGATATAGACACTTTGGCTGACATAATTGGGGTGGAAAGAGCGAGTTTCCAACCAATTAGCGTGTCCGTTACTCATGCTACTCTATCATTGGTGAAAGATCGAGATGCTGAAGGTAAGATTTCCTACACTAGGATGAATGCCTCCAACATCTTGCTACATAAGATCGTAATCAACTGCCTCCGTCCAAAGTCGACATCCAAGACCGATGTCTCTCAGTCTGAAGCAAAATTGATGCATGCCATCAATATTGGGTACAAATTCTCTCTGCCTCACACCATCATGTTTCACATTTACAGGACAGTGGTGAAAGATAATGGACAACTCCCTTATTCTGCTCTTATCACACGTCTTTTTAGACATTTTAAAATTCACATCCCTACACCATTAAATTTGACAAGCATTTCAATGGTGATTGGATTTAAAATGGTCACAAAGATGCGTTTGAAAGAGTTTAACAAGGTGTTAGAGCGCATGAAAGAGAAGTCTCCCGTCAAAGCAAAACAAGACTCTACTGTTGCCAAAAGGAAAGGCAAGGAGCCCATGGATGCTCAAGTAAAGAAGAAGAGAACTCTCATCTTGCAAGATGAAGAAGATGAGAATGAAATGACTCTTTCAGCCTTAAGAAACTTAAAGAGTTTTATCAGCTTTCAAGAGACAAGAGAAGAGCCAGAAGAAGAAGAAAAAGAGAGGGAAGATGAAGAATAGAGGAGGACAGAGGAAGAAAGAAGAGAAGAAGAAGAAGAGAGAGAAGAAGAGAGAGACCAGGGTCAAGAAGACCCTCTTGAGCCAACTTTGGCTGTACCCTTATCAAGTGACTCTGAGATGGCTAACGTTGGAACTACTAGAGCACATGATGCAAAGAAACATCACTCTGAAGTTGAAGTTGCACTAGAAGAAGATTTATCTACTCCTCCTAAACGCAAACAAACAGGGGTAGCTATTGAGTCGCTCCACTGCAGATCTAGAGGATGTGTATGCCTCTCATTATCCAAAAGCATCCACTCATAGTCATGGTGGACAATCTGCTGAAGATCTCTCCATTCTCAAAACTCCTGGAATCGACTCGGTTGGACCTAGTGCTACAACAGCTCAAACAGCAGACTTTTCGAGACTGCTAAAGATTCTATTGGAAGTCAGGAAACAACAATATGCTATGGGGTATGAGATGCAAGATCTCAAGAACACTTTCATGGTCACTTCAGTGTCATTGCACGATCAGCTAAATGCCCTGAAGAATCAAGTGCAGTCTACTGTGCAGGGTGAAGATTTCCAGTCACTAAAGCAAAGTTTTGAAAGGCTTGAGAAAACAGTGAATTCTATGGAAGAGTTTGAGTTTGTTCGCCTTCCAAAACAGACATAATTCTAATTCCATTTTCAACAACTCTTTTTTATTCTCCTCTTTTTGCTGTTGACAAAAAGGGAGAGAAGTTTGATGCCGATTTGTTTTGACTTTTGGTTTGGACTTATCTTTTGTTTGGTTGTGATTTGGACTGTTTGATTTGATCTTTTGATGCTTGCAGTAACTTAAGCCATGATGATTATAGAAAGGATAGTTGTTTTGCAAGACTAACATGTTTTTTTGTGGTTGTAGAACTGTTGCTATCTACATCCTAATCTACTTATCTTTTATGAGATATTTTGTTTCGCTTAAGTATTGTTTTGTAGGACAAAAGTGTTCAAATCTGTAGGAAAGTTTTGTCACCATCAAAAAGGGGGAGATTGTTGGAGAAAACTTTATTATTTGTTTTGAAGTTGACAAAACATTTCCATCAGTCTAGTCTGAAGACTTGCAGACTCTATCGTCAAAGTCTGTAGACATCCAGACTCAACCCTCGCTGATAGCTTCCAGACTGACGAAGAAAAGATTTATTCGATGAAGAAGACTTATCCAGATGCAAGTATATCTTTAAGGATTTGGTTTGTACGGTTGAAGAAAATCTCACGGCTAGAGATAGCATCTCGTGATCAATTATTCTTATTAAAATCAATTTGAATAATTAGATCTATTGATTGGCGAAGTATACTTGGAAGTAGCTACTTATGAAAACCTAGATCTTGACTGTATGGGCGAGCAAGATTGGTGGGTTATCATTATATTCCTTAAATAACTCGAGATCTCCCTAATTGATTCTGTCTAACGGTAGATAGGAAGAACTCCTTTGGAAGGTACCAACGGTTATAATGGCATGGAGGAGTATTTAAGGAAGACGCTCAAGTTATTCGAGTGTGTACGTGAAAGAAAAATTCCAAAGTCTGAAGCTCCTAGTTCTTTGATGATTCATTCGCTAAGTTTAAGTTGTACTCAAAAGAGAGAGTAAATATTTGTGAGACCTTGAGGAAGTGTAGAGTTTCTACACTGTGGAATCAAGGAAGTGAGACTGTAAAAATCTCTTTTAATTCATAGTAGAATCCAGCCAGTAGGCTGTCAGCGTGGGAGAGTGGACGTAGGCATGGTCTAAGCCGAACTACTATAAACTTTGCGTTTCAATTCTCTTTCCCTAAACTCTTTACTTTAATAAGTAGTCTAACATAACTGTTTATAGTCTTTTACATCTTCAGTCTACTATTCTCTTAAAAATCGAATTAAGTTGTTGAGTCTTGCAAAAAAAAAAAATTAACACCTATTCACCCCCTCTAGGTGTTCTTACTAGCCATATCAGAATTAACCAATCACAAGGCGATGTTGTAATGCGCAAGTGGGCGTTGACGCCCGTTGTGGCCTTTCTAGGGTCCGCAGAAGAAATAGTGCATTTTGAAGGTTTGAAGATTGGCTCGCGTTCTCATTACGTTTAAGACGGTGGACTTTGTCAATAAAATGGCTGGGATTCTCACACGGTGGTGCCACACCATGTCTTTTGTCATGTATCGAATGCAACTACATTTTTATTTTTTTTTTATTGATTTAACCCTTCATTTATTAAGAATAAATTAAGAAAATCTCATAATTTTGAGTACACTTGATTTTTCATGTATCATGCGTATTCGGTATTTGAAATTTTGAACCAATTCGTACTGAATATGCATAAATGCTTGAGAGCATGACCATCACCTAATTGCTTGGACATAGAAGTTTTATGACTCAATTCGTCTCGTATTCACTTGATCTCACAATCTTTTCGGTGATTGTGTTCACGCTTTGTTGCTTATTCAATTTGGTTTAGGATTCTCCTTTCAACATATTTTACTCGAAAGTCGTGAGACTAGTACAACGTGGAAAGGAAGTACTTATCTGTGTGGCAAATACATGAATTAACCAATCACAAGGTGATGTTGTAACGCGCAAGGGGGCGTTGACGCCCGTTGTGGCCTTTCTGGGGTCTGCAGAAGAAATGGTGCATTATGAAGGTTTGAAGATTGGCTTGCGTTCTCATTACGTTTAAGACGGTTGACTTCGTCAATGAAATGACTGGGATTCTCACATGGTGGTGCCACACCATGTCTTTTGTCGTGTATTGGATGCAACTACATTTTATTTATTTATTGATTTAACCCTTCCTTAATTAAGAATAAATTAAGAAAAATTGAACCAGTTTGTACTAAATATGCATAAATGCTTGAGAGCACGACCATCACCTAATTGCATGGACATAGAAGTTTTATGACTCAATTCGTCTCGTATTCGCTTGATCTCACAATCTTTTCGGTGATTGTGTTCATGCTTTGTTGCTTATATAATTAATATCAATGTGTGCTCAATTTGGTTTAGAATTCTCCTTTCAATATATTTTACTCGAAAGTCTTAAGATTAGTATTACGATAAAAGAATGTGCTTGTATATGTGGATTAAAGATATGGCACAAACACGATTTTCCAAATCCATATTCAGGTACGGGTTTAGGCTCATGAGTTATTTCGTCTATGGTGTTTCTTACACTTAGAATTGTTTGTCTAAAGTAAGCTTTTTTATCTTTAAGAAAATGTGTTACTCACGTACAAAACAAATGAGTCTTACCCTATCTCCACGTTTGGTTGATTGGAAGATCGTCCAAGTTTTTGTCAGAATCAAGATCCCACTGATTATCTTTAATTTTTTCGAAAAGGTCATCATGGTGATAAAGGTGGTCTAAGGCAAATAGAAGAGTCAATGTAGTAAAGGAGACGAATAAGACTCGCAATGATATTTATTTTGCTAACTCATTAAAAGAATTCTAAATTTTCAATTTAGCATTTTCTTTTATCATACTCAGTATTTGCCTATTAACGATCATAATTCAAATGATTTTGGTGAAAGATAATATTATTGATCGATTATTTTTATTTTAGGAGTACAAGAAACAGTTAATACTTATTTTTGCATAAATTCAAAAATCAACTTTATCCTGCTACCCTCAATTTTCTTTCGAATCCAACAAAAATATTTGATCTCTATTAATAAAATTTAACTCTCCATTGTTACCTTTAGATTGTCCAAATAACATCTTATTACCTCCTTAGGAATAAATTTATATGCCTTTGAACTCATAAATTAACCAATGAATAATTTGTAAATAGAGTACTTACATATCTTATCAATTCTCAATACTCCATTCAGCAAATTCCTTTTCATTTTATGCATTTATTTATTTATTAGTGAAAAATAAGGAAGAGAGATTTTTCACGGTATAAATCAAGCATAAACTATTCCGAACTTTGAAGTCTTTCAACAGGGAGAGGAAAAGAGACCTCTGACCTCTTCTTTATAAAAGGCATCATCATCCATTCATCCGCAGATCTCTAGCATAGAGGCGTTCCTTCTTCTAGTTCCCACTCAAAACACCTGATCTTACTTGCACAAAACTCAATGGTCCAACCTGCTGGGAAAATCCCTTCTTGTTTCCCCGTTCCTTTTCCGAGTCTCCTCCTCCTCCTCCTCCTACTTCCGCCACTAACCATCGCCGAATTCATGAATGGACCTTCATCGGTCGGTGTTCCCACCATATGGACCCTCAGTAACCTTTACGACTTCAATACAACCAAAATCTATACCTCCTCCGGAAATTATGTTGGTGTTCGTTTCAAGGTTGTGCTTTCCAGGCTAAACACAGGACCAAGTTTCTTATGTGGCTTCATGGACTCTGGTGGTGGAAGCTGGTCTTTTCACCTGCTTGTTTTCCAACCGACACAGGACATGAAAAACATCATACCATCGTCAGTTTGGTCGATTCCTCACGAACCCATGAACGACACTTCGCAAATCCGACTCACCAAGGAGGGCGATTTAGTTTTACTGGGTGACGATGGAAAAAAAAATGTGGTCCACAAATACCGCCGGCAAGTCAGTGGTAGGCTTAAACTTGACTGAAGTTGGAAATCTCATGCTCTACAACACAAATGACGACATCATTTGGCAGTCTTTCGATCACCCTGTAGACACACTTCTTCCTGGACAGGAGCTACGTCCCGGCATAAACTGTTTAGATTAAAGGAAATATTTCTAATTAGATGTCAACTTTTGTTGGCCAATTGATAAAAGATAAAAGCCTGCATAATTTGTCAAATCAATCGTGATGTTACAACACAATTTGGAACATCATGGGAATAGATAAGAGAGGGCGTTTCTGTGGTCCGCAACAAAAATTAGTGGAATCTCATGTGTGCACAAAGAAAGAAAGATGATGCGTCAATAAAATTGCTGGAATCTCAAGTGGTAGTACATCATGATGTCTACTGTCGTGTATGGTGAGGACTCGTCCTTTTTGACAAAATATCAAGAATACTCGATATCTGGAAATTGAACGAGGTCGTATTAAATGTTCATAAGCATTCATTAACATGACCATGACTCAATCACATTAACGGAGAAGTTTTCTCCCTCAATTCATCTTGTACATGTTTGATTCCACAATCTTTTCGGCAGTTGTTTCACACGTTAATACTTATATAATTAATATGGGCGTGTCTTCGATTTGGTTAAGGATTATGCTTTCAATGTATTTTAACCAAAAGCCGTGAGGTTAGTATGACGATAAAAGAAAGCAATTGTATATTATGAATATAGACACAGGACAAACGTGATATTCTCAACTCATATTTTGGCTGCATGCTCGGGTCTAGGCTTATGATTTAGTTTGTTTATAGTATTTCTACCATACAGTTATCTTTCTAAAGAATACTTTTCCATAGTTAAGAAAACATGTTCATTGCATACAAAACATGGTCTTAAGACTCGTAACCTTCCCGACAAGCTTAGTTGATTAGGAGATTGTCTTTTATTTCTTTTTTGGTTCAAAATCAGGATCCCACCGACAATCTTTAACTTTCACCTGAGAAGTCATCATGGCGTGGAGATAGTGGTGGTCCAAGGTAATAGAGGAGTCGATGGAATAATGCAGCCGAATAGGACTTGCAATGATTTTTATTCTGCTAACGCATAATGTTGTCGAAGGAAAATGGAAAAGAAGTATACTTTTTTCATTTAACTAGCATTATGTGAACTGCAACTACTTTATGTCACTTTCCAACTCAACTCCTCTTAAATTCTTCAGAATAAATTGGACTTTAGATGAAAAATAGAGTATCCATGCATTTGAAACTCAAAAGTTTACCAATGAATAATTTGAAAGACCTTCCATGTCTTATTGATGTTCTCAATACTCCATTAATATGAACTAAAGAAGAAACAAATTTAGGCTCCGTTTCTTTAGCAGAAAATGAATGATTTGAAAAATAATCAATTGTATCTCTTGAAATAATTAGTTAATGAAATATCGATAACAATTTATGTCTAAACATTTTTTGAAGATAAATTAAATAATTTTCGTTCATTTATTTTTATCAGAGATATAAGCAATTATTTTTTTGGAAATTATTTTTCAAATTATTCATTTTTATGAAACAAACAGATCTTTAGATATTTTCTTTTCTTTTATTAATTTATTAGTGATCCTCTTGTATCATTCTCCGGGAGTAGTTACATTCATGGATCAAAGTGTTTTCATGAAGCACGCAAACGATCTTAGCTGAAATAAGGAAGTAAGATTTTTCGTGGTATGAAGCAGGAATAAACTCTTCCAGACTTTGAAATCTTCCTTAAGGAAAGAGACCTCTTGTTTATGCAACGCATCATCACTCACAGATCTCTTGTAAGAACGTTTTACATTTCCTGCGTGAAAAACCAAACTGTGCTAGATGCATTGCCTTAATGGTTGCCTAGTTCTTTACTATTTGTTTTTCCCATTGACCTACCTAAATTCTTGTTCAGTTCCTCAGCGACTAAAGCGGGTTGGGAAGAACCTACAAAAAATTGCAAATCAACTGCTTCAGGAACACAAAGGATAACTTTTCAATTTAAATGAAGAGATTAAAAGGCGTTTGATATTACTTTTTGACTTTAGAAAAAACCCGAACATCTTGGGTCTATATATATTTTCATCAAGATAAAACCCAATATTGATGAAAAGTATGTACATCTCGGGATATGGAATTCCCAAGCTAATATTGCATGATCTATAGACAATATGAATTACGATTATCATTTGGACCATTGTTGATGATGAGATTAGTTTACGTGGTCTAAAGATCATCTATTATCTTTCCGAGATTCCCCTTAATGTAGTATCTAGTGATTTTAGTTTCAAAGAAGTTTGACCCTTGATATTTAATCACTTAGAAGGAAGAAAACAATCCTGGGCCATTAGTATACAAGGAAAATTAAGAAGACAGAATTTTAATACAGGAAAAGTGCGACATCCTAGATTTTCAATTCTGCTTTCAATTGAATAATCGGGCATTTCATTGACGCGTCTATAGTGCTATTCTCAAAGCTGATCACTCGTGAGATAACTAGACTACCCATGGAAGCCATTAAGGATTTTTAAGGCAAATAGACTTGATCGGTCGCTCGACCGTGTTCAACTACCGAGATCATTACAACACATATGTAAATCAATTAGAGATAAAAAATAATAATAATAAGTCGGTTCGACGAGATGCGTGGTTAACGTGGTGATCTCACTAAATGCAAAATTCTCATCGATTGGCACTAGTTTGATTTTTGTCGTTTTTGTATCTTGTGTCCGTATTTGAAACCTCGAGATTTTCACGACCACCGAGATTTGACAATGTGTTGAAAGGGGTTCATTGTGACTCAAAGAAAATCGACCACGGGTTATTTGCACTAAAAAGTTATGAAAGTTACCCAGTAGTCTAGGTTATGCTAAAAATGTGTCGGATTGAAATTAATGTAATTTGAATCCGATTTCAGAAATTGAAAGTTCTATCATGTCACGGGTCATTGTAAGAACGTCGACTCAGCCTCCGAAGGTTTTACGCAACGAGACTTTTTGGGAAAAGTCGTCCTAGGGCCGTTTTTGATCGGGAAAGGTAGAGGGCCGCTTTGATTTCGTTTTTGGGATTCAAGTTGGACTAAATGATGAGGAAAAATTTGGATTGGGATGATGGCACCTTGGTTAGATTTATGGAAATCAAATTGAGCTCAATTGGATTGAATTGAAAGAGGATTGAATGGAATTGAAGACATTGAAGGCCAAATGTTACCAAATTCGTATGCCATGGACTACATGACATTTTGGACTCTTTGACAAGCTTCTTGAGGAAGCCAAGGTGTGGATAAGGGGCAGAGGGCAAGGCATCAGCTGGTGGGGGCAAGGCAAGGGAGATTTGGGCAAGTGTTGAGCCCTTAGAAGCCACCAAGAGGACCCCCTTCAGCAAACCCTTTTTCTTCTTCCTTTTTCCCTTGCTTTCTCCATTGTTGAGTGACTTTTGAAGCTTCAAGAACCAGAGAAAACCCCAGCTCATCCCCCTTGGCCTTTGCACGTACGATGGAACCACCACCGGACCGTTTTCCTCCTCTGTTTTCACTTTTGCCAGTTTCTGCTCCAGCCGACCTTTCGCCAAAGAACCGAGTGAAAAGTCGACTTCCCGTGCGAATTTGCCCCCGAGCCACCCACCGCTGTGACCAGCACACCCAGTCCGTATGGACGGTGGTCGCCAATCGTTGAATAGAGCCGCTGGTCGTTCGGTATGCTGGCGAGAAGGAACTGGTCGTCGGTCCATCAATCCCCTGCCCGCCTGCACTGTTTCGCGATTTTCTTCGTTTTTCTCTCATTCTGACCCTTCCTTTGGCCGTTCCATCCTCCTACAAGACCCCTTGACCCTTAGGAGCCACCGGTTGCCGACCACCCACTCGCCGAAGCTCACGTCAACTCGTTTCTTCACCATTTAGCCTTGGTTCTCCTCTGTCCAGCAAGAGCAGAAGTGGAAACCGAACCAGCAAGGAGTCTAGGAATTCATGGCCTGTTTCCGAGCCCTTCTCGGCCTCCGTTGGTGTCGCCGCTTGGAGGATTATTGCTCGCCTCCGCGTCATGGTCGCCGTGGACTCACCGGCTTGCAAATCCGGTGAGTTTAACTCACTAATCCTTGCTTAGTAGGTTAATTGTGCTTAGGGGTTGATTAGTTTAGGCTAAGATGGATTAGGTGGTTAGATTATATTAGATTAGTGAATTTAATTATTTGCCATTGCATATTAGGTGGTTAGTTAGTACAATTAGCGAGTAAATAGACTCTAGTATTTATTTAACGAGTCTCAGAAATTTTGCGGGTCCGTTTCGGCATCCCATTAGGCATTACGGGCCTAAATTGGATTTATTGACATTTATTTATTATTTTTTGTAATTATTTAAATAATTATTTATTTTCCGGAAATTAGACCGGGTTAGCCGGTGACCGGAATTTCATGCTAATTGCAGCGATGCTCTCTGTTTATTTAATTGAGTACTGAATGTGCAATTTAATTGTGATTAGTGTTTGTGGGTATTAATTTCCAAAAATGAATAATTTAGGTAATTAAGTGGAAAATTACCGAGCATCGATCTACAGCGCCAAAAATCTATTTTGGGACTGATGAAAATAGTGGGAGGTTCAAAAGTGAAAACCTTATATTTTGGCTAAGGCCGGCTGTGTACCCACACGCGTGTATTTTTACCAAGTATGATAAAAATGGTAAAATTGATTGTATTTTCGGAACAAAATACTATAACGGCTCGATGATTCGTATGTCATCTTAGAGAATGGACATTATATTATTATAGCTTGATCACTCTCCTGTCATCTTGAGAATGAATTGCTTGTATACCGGCCCGGTGACTCTATATGTCATCTTGGAGATAGGACGATATGACTTATCAACTCGATGACTCTATATGTCATTTTGAGAGGGAATTGCTTGTATATCGGCTTGGTGACTCTATCTGTCATCTTGGAGATAGGACGGTATGATTCAATAGCTCGATGACCCTATATGTCATTTTGAGAAAGAACGGTGTGTTATAACGGCTCGATGACTCTATATGTCGTCTTGGAGATAGAACGTTATGCATAGGTATGTTATAACGGCTTAATGATTCTATATGTCGTCTCGGAGATAGAACGTTATGCATACCCCCTCGATGGCTCTATATGTCATCTGGAGATAGGATATTACTGTCTATATTTCACTTTGATTGAGGAATCCTGGACTTTGATCAGATTCATAGATAGTATTGAATGGGTCGATTAAGAGATGGTCGTGATGACATGTAATCGACTGGGTCGATTGATCGATAATTCGATTTGATTTGATTGAGTGATACAATTGTTAGTATTTATTTAGTTGAACTGACTTGCAGGAAGGAACTGAGGCCAAGGTAAGTCTTCTGACGCCTGATTGTGCTTAAGCAACCCTTAGGGCGTAATTTTCTTCATAATCGGGTCTTAGGGAGTAGAACTCGCTGAGACATAGTCTCACCCCGTTGTGGGATCACATTTTCAGGTCCCTAGGTGACGGTTGTGGAAAGCCGAAAGTCCCAAAGTTTGGGAAGGTGGAAGAAATAGAATCGGCAAACCTGTCTGGCTAGTTGGTCGTAGGACAGTTCCTTTTTGGTTAAGTCGATATTTTTGTAAGCGACCTGATATTATGAATAAACTTGTTTTGTTATAAAAGGTTTGTTTTGGTTTGAAAAAAGTTGCCCCGCTTTCTATCCCATCGTTTTATTATCACGAGGATTTATATCTTTTGCATATGTATATTATAATGAATGGGTCCTTGTGCGTCCTGAGACATCGCTATTATATCGACCAAGGAGGGATGGGCACATACTCGAAGGGTCGAGGCATGACAAAAAGCATAACAGGTAAGGTTGAAGATTAGCTTTTATTCTCATTACTTTTAAGAAGGTTGACTTCGTCAATAAAATTGTTGGAAATCTCACGTGATTGTACCCCTATGATTATTGTCATGCATGGGGACGCCTCCCGCTTTTTGACATAAGAGGGACCGTTGAATTTTTGTTGACCGTTTTAAGCCTTCGTTTATTAAGAAATAAATCAAGAAAAAAAGTTCATAATGTTGAATACAATTAGTTTTTCTTGTATTATGTATACTCAATATTTGGAAAATCAAATTAGTTCAAATTAAATATGCATAATAAGCTCTTGTTAACATGGGATTGACCATATTATATGAACGGAGAAGTTTTATCACTCAATTCATCGTATCTGCTTGATGTCACAATCTTTTTGGCAATTATTTTCACACATGGATGTTTATGTAATTACTATCGGTGTGTGTTCGATTTGGTTTGTGATTCTTCTTCGACATATTTTACCCAAAAGTTATGAGATTAGTATAACGAGGAAATAAAGTGCTTGTATGCGTGGAACAGACCGGCACGAGTTTGATGTCATACTTTGTTGAGCAGTTAATAAAAGTTGAAAGCCGTATGAATTACCAATGACGCGGCGATGTTATAACGCACAAGAGCGCGTTGACGTTGACATACGTTGCAGTCTCTCCGGGGTCCGCAATAGGAATAGTGCAATAGGGATTGAAGATTAGCTTTCGTTCTCATTACTTTTAAGAAGATTGACTTCGTCAAGAAAATTGCTGGGATTCTCACGTGGTGGCACCACACTATGTATTTTGTCATGTATCGGATGCAACTACTTCTATTTATTTATTTATTGATTTAGCCCTTCGTCTATTAAGAATAAATTAAGAAAATTTCATAATTTTGAGTACACTCAATTCTTGTATCATGCACTCAATATTGGATATTGAACCAGTTCGTACTAATTAAGCATAAATGCTTGAACACAGCTATAACCTAATTACATAACAGAGAAATTTGATCACTCAATACGTCTTGTATTCGCTTGATCTCACAATCTTTTCGGTGATTGTGTTCACACATTGATTTTTATATGAGGTGTTCAATTTGATTTAGAATTCTCCTTTCAATATATTTTACTTGAAAGTCTTGAGATTAGTATACTGATAAAAGAATGTGCTTGCATATAGGGAGTAAAGATACGACATGATATGGTTCTCCAAATCCATATTTGGGTAATCCATTCGGGTTTAAGCTAATGATTTATTTCATCTATGGTATTTCATACACTTCAAATTATTTGTTCAAAGACTGACCAAAAAAAAAAAATTATTTGTTCGAAGAAAGCTTTTTTGTTTTTTGAAAAACATGTTACTCGCGTACAAAACAAGTTAGTCTTACCTTATCTACACGTTTGGTTGATCGAAAAATTGTCTAAGTCTTTGTCAACATCAGCATCCCACCGACCATCTTTAACTTTTGTCAAAAAGGTCATCATGGACAGAGCTGGTCTAAGGTAAATAGAAGAGTCAATGTAGTAAAGGAGCCAAATAAGACTCGCAATGATCTTTAATTTGCTAACACATTTAAAAGAATTCAATTTTTTTTTTTAATTTAACTAGCATTTTCTTTTATCATACTCCATATTTCTTACTAACGTTCATAATGCAAATGATTTTGGTGAAAGTTAATATTATTTATTGATTATTCTTATTTTAGGAGTACAAGATATATTCAATATTTATTTTCCAATAATTTAAAAAATTAGCTTAATCCCATTCCCACTATCCACGATTTTCTTTCAAATCCAACAAAAGATTGCTCTATCCATAAAATTTATCTCTCCATTCTTACATTTAAACTTTCCAAATTAGCATCTTATTACCTCCTTAGGATTAACTTTATATGCATTTGAACTTATAAATTAACCAATGATAATTTGAAAATAGAGTACTTACATATCTTATCAATGTTCTTAATACTCTATTCAGCAAACTTCTTTTCATTTTAGATATATTTATTTATTTATTAGTGAAAAATAAGGAAGTAAGAGAGATTTTTCACGGTATGAAGCAGGACTAGACTATTCCGAACTTTGAAGTCTTTCCACAGGAAAGAATCCTCTTGTTTATAAAAGGCATCATCATTCGCAGATCATTAGTACCAGAGGTGTTCCTCCTTCTATTTCCCACCCGAAATACCTTGACCTTACTTGCACACATGTCAATGGTCCTGCCTGGTCGGAAAATCCCTTCTTGTTTCCCCGCTCCTTTTCCGAGCCTCCTCCTCCTCCTCCTCCTCCCTCCTCCTCCTACTGCTGCTTCCGCCACTAACTATCGCCAAATTTAGGATTGGACCTTCGTCGGTCAGTGTTCCCACCGTATGGACGCCCAGTAAACCTTACGACTACAATATAACCACCATAGCCGGTTTCAAGTTCGTGCTTTCCAGGCTAAACTCAGGACCAAGTTTCTTTTTTGGCTCCATAAGCTATGAAACATCTGTTGGCGTTTTATGCAATTTTGGCGTGTATATTTTCCAACCGACAGAAGACATAAAAAACATCAATCCACGGTTAGTTTGGTTGGTTCAGCAAGAATCGATGAACGACACTGTCCAAATGCGACTCACCCAGGAAGGCGATTTAGTTTTACTGGGTGCCGACGGAAAAAAATTGTGGTCCACAAATACTGCTGGCAAATCAGTCGTTGGCTTAAACTTGACTGAGGTTGGAAATCTCGTGCTTTACGACAGAAATGACACCATCGTTTGGCAGTCTTTCGATCACCCTACAGACACAATTCTTCCTGGACAGGAGCTACGTCCTGGCATGAAACTAACAGCGACATCAAGTGCGCCGGATGAGACAGCACGGGTCTACACATTCACCACTGATGATCAAATAGGCTTTGTCGCATCTGTAAGAACAGCCTATTCTTCACAAATTTTCTACAGAACGAGCAATGTGAGCAAAATGAAGAGCGACAATGGACAGGTTGGAGCACTTTACAAGAATGGAACCTTTGGTGAGTTTGAATTTTCCCCTACATCATTGCCTCAGTTCATCCGTCTGATGACTGATGGGCATCTGGAGCATTATGTTTATGTTGAATTCTCCAATGGTTGGAGCCCGACGGATCTTCTTGAGGATCAAGTTGATACTTGCGCTTATCCATTCGTGTGTGGAACTTATGGCATCTGTTCATATGGATCTCAGTGTGTGTGTCCCAGCGAGACAGAACAAATTGAAGAGAGGGGTCCATCTGACGGCTGCAATCTCAGCTCACCGATCTCTTGTGATTCACTCAATAACACTTTCACAGCAGTTGAGAATGTGAGCTTCTTTGCTTTGACAAACATTAATATTAGTGCAGACATCTCAAACGCAACTGCAGAGAGTTGCAAGGAAGCATGTTTGAGGAAAGGGTGCTCCTGCACAATGGCACTATTTCGTAATCAAAGCATTCTCTATGGTGGAGACTGCTACTTATTATCAGATTCATTTTCCCTTATAAATGACTACGGCCAGTATTCCAGCTTAGCATTTATCAAAGTCAACAACAGTTCAAACAAACCGTTGCCGTTATCAATCTTTCCAAGAAAAAGAAGGAGACGAGCAGAGTTAATATTAGGGATTACTGTTGGAGCAGTTTTGATGATTTTAGTAAGCCTTTTTGGGATTTGTATTCCAAGTATGGTGAGAAAAAATGATGTCGATAGTAATGACGATCCAGACTTACCGAGGCTTCAGATAACTAGATTCTATTATGAGGACCTAAAGGCCATGACGGGAGATTTCACCGTCATGCTAGGGGAAGGAGGATTTGGCTCAGTGTTTCTAGGAACTTTACCCAGCGGCATTAGGATTGCAGTCAAGCGCCTTGATGGTTTTAGTCAAATGAAGAAGTCATTCTTGGCCGAGGCGGAAACCATTGGCACTATACATCATGTCAATCTAGTAAGACTACTCGGATTTTGTGCTGAAAAATCATTTCGACTTTTAGTCTATGAGTATATGTGCAATGGTTCTCTTGATAAGTGGATCTTCCATAAAGACCAAGAGTTTGACCTCTGTTGGCAAGTGAGGAGAAAGATTATTATCGACGTTGCCAAGGGACTAGCCTATCTCCATGAGGAATGCCATCAAAAAATAATTCACTTAGATGTCAAACCCCAAAATATACTGCTGGATGAACATTTCAATGCGAAGCTCGCTGATTTTGGATTGTCGAAGCTAATTGAGAAGGACCAAAGCCAAGTCATGACGACCATGCGAGGAACACCAGGTTACCTTGCTCCAGAGTGGTTAAGCTCTATAATCACAGAAAAGGTGGATGTGTATAGTTTTGGCATCGTGATGTTAGAAGTCCTATGTGGTAGGAAAAATGTGGATCGTTGTATGCCGAGTGATGAAGCGCATA